>NC_090932.1:1230432928-1230735959 GCF_040938575.1 Ambystoma mexicanum | reverse complement strand
AATGGTTAAGGAGGCTAGCTGAGTTAGAGTGCCAATCTGAGCTAACGCAAACTCTTGTGTGGGAAAGATTGGGCTATACGAAGTCAGCAGTGGCAGTAGAGTGTGAAATGTGTTTGGTTGAGGTTGAGAGCAGAGCAGGTGGACAAAGATACAAGAGCAGATTGCAGAGCAGTTGGAGGAGGATTTGTAGAAGAGATGTTGGGCTTGATTGGGGAAGCAGAAGTAAAGGGTTAGTGCTGAGTGATACCAATTGGGTTGTGTGAGAGAGAGAGAGAGAGTGGGGGACAGACTGGAGGTACGTTTTTTGTAGAAAAGGATAGAAAAAATGGTGGAGTTAGAGAATAATTGTGAGAGGTTGAGTGTGAGTGGGTGAAAGAGAGGAAAGCGAGAGGCAGGAGGATGGAGGGGGCTAGAGGCAGCGGTAGTGATGTGAGAAGTAGATCAAAAGGGAGTTGGAGGGCAAAGACAAGAGACATACAGAGATAGATAGATAGAGAGAGAGAGAGAGAGAGAGAGACAACGAGAGAGAAAGAGAGAGAGAGAGAGAGAGAGACAAAGAGAGAGAGAGAGAGAGAGAGAGAGAGAGAAGGAGGGTAAGACCAGGAACTGAATGGGGAGATAGAGAGAAAAAAGATAGTTAGGTAAGACCAGGAACCAGATTATAGATAGTGGGGAGAGAACAATTGGAGGGGGGATAGAAACAGGAGAGTGTGTGAGAGAAGAGAGGAGAAAGGTGAGTGATGATAATCTTATTTGACAGCCATCAGGAGTGACATAACAACTAGACTGCACTGTTAGGTCTCTTAGAAAGTATTTGAGGGAAATAGTCAGATGAGGCCAATTTCCTTGGGCCACACTAGGATGAGAGATAGAACAAGATAGGAGGGGTACCCTGGCTGTAGCTAAACCAATCTTGCAGAAATGTTGTGGCAGAAAAGGGAGCCTGGGATAGAGAGGTGTGAGCCAACTGTAAGGTTGAGGATAGGGTGCAGGGACCTCCACTAGACGGAGATGTGCAATTCACTTGTGTATATACATAGCCGTCATAAAAAGTGTAAATTAAAGAGCTGTTCTCAAGAGGTTATTGAGCAACTTGTCACACAATCGTATTTCATATTCTTTCATTATTTTCCTTTCCCCCCCATCAGCTTGCTCCCAACCTCATTTTCCCCATCTCCCATTCCCTGCCAAAACATCTGTCAGTATCTTCTCTCCCAATCTCCTTTTACCGTCTTCAATGCATTCATCACTTATTTACCTTTCCCACATTTTGGTCCCTCGTTTTTCTTCTTTCTCTCTTTCTCCTCACTAAGTTCTTTCCTCTCCACTTCCTCCTCTCCCCTCCCCTCCCCTTTGCATATACTCTTCTGGTTTCTGTTGTATTGCATATCCCTCCTGGAAACCTCATCTCCTGCTCGTCTCCTCTTTCCCTTTCTTCCTTTCATTTGTCCCACTTCCCCCCCAACTCACCTATCCTCTTCTTTCCTCACATTTTTCAATGTCTCTACATTATATTGGCCCTCATTACGACCCTTGCGGAATACGAAAAACGATGGCGGAAATGTAATACCGCCATCGAATACCGCCCGTTGCGATCATGACCCGTCACCGTAAAGTACGATGCGATTAGCGACACCGTAGTGAACGCCAACGCTAACTGCACCAAGTACGCGCACGCGCGCCGTGCAAAACCGCAATATCCGCCATGGCGCAACGGTACGCGAATGCTGACCCCAGCGGACATTCACCTAACGCCATCAAGCATGGCGGAAAGTACCATTCCGCCATGGCGAGAACTACTGCATCGCGAACCAACCGTAATGGCCCTACTGAGTGCCTGTACTCCACTCCCTGGCCACATTGCACAACTCCTCGTAGGCGCAATGCAGTCACACCATGCAACCAGTGAAATGTACAAGTCACCCATGCATGCCAACGAACAAATGCATGCAGGGGCCCCAAGTGCCCTGTGAGTGGCCATCCACAATTGGCAACACACCATTGCCGTACTGATGCAGCACAGGCATCTGAAGGTGCAAGTACACCAAAATGAACTGAAAATTCCATGACACAAAACAACAACTGTCCCCCATCGCTTGCCACCAGTGTAAACCAACAGTCAAAGCAGTAACCTGAGGGAGACTGCACCAGCCCTGTACACATGCCAGTAGTCAAACCAACCATCAGCATAAGCACGTACCACACAACTGTACCCAGAAGCCGGAACCCAATGCAGAACACCTCACAATACATCGCGCCACAAATCGGAATATGCCTCATTACTAGCAAAGAATAACGCTACACGGTTAATATCTGAATATAAATTTAATGCACATCAAAATCACCAAGCCCATACAGCCATTTGAGCATAAACTCACAAATGATCAGCATTACTGTGGGCTGCATCCGCAATAAATGACCAGCTTCCCCATGTGTGACGCCCTGTACCTTCATGGCACACAGGGGCTACATCCACGTCCAAAAAGGCAACATGGAAGCGCCTAGGACCGCAGGCCCGTCCCATGAAGTAGGCACTAGTCCAGCTGGAAGCTAGGTATGCTGCACCTAGCCACTAGTACTGCGTAAGGGCATGTGGGCCATTGGCGATCGTCCCATAAGATCGTAATGGTGCTCCACTGATTAACTCGAAGCTGCAGGTGTCGACTGTAGAAGCCATCTGCAGGAGTGGCGTACAGATGGCAGCGGCAGAAGGGGAGGAGATACCTGTCACCCAAATGAAAAAAAAGATAGTATGGGCATCCGAACTTCATATGTATTACTCACTTCATTCAACACACCAAACCTACAACCATATGCATGCTAGCCCACTCATAAGGATCAATTGCACCCAAAAATCACTTGCGAATCATTACGACACAAATCGAGGTGAATACACTATTTCAAACGAGTGTCTGTGTGCATGCGCCTGTCAGAACAGGATCCATCAGATGGGATCATCAACGTGCATAGACACAAGTGATTGAAGGCGCGTCGAGACAGGGAGGGTTCAACAAGGGCAGACAGACGATGGTCCCACTATGGCAGCCTTGCATCACATAGCGCAGGGGAAGGGGATAGATTCCAAATAGCCATGTACATGGCAGACTCCCAATAAAATCATCTTTCCATGCATCCATTCATCATTCCCTCATCCCGTAATGAAAACGCCTGAATATTCACTCACATAACATTCGACATTTCCATTGAGTCTGTGCGTAATGCAGCCTTCAAAATCCACTGTGCTCCTGCCCGGATTCCTTGTGTAGTGAAGTCACATGTATTTGGGAACGTCCTGCCTTATCGTCCACAACGCTATAGCGCATCCCATTCAAATCACATCAATCATTGCATTCCCGTCATGGGCCCTGTCCCAAGGACATTCAACAATAGAACGTTACATTTCCAGTCAGACCTGTGGGCGTCTCCACGCCGCTAGTTGAAAACCGAAAGCGCTGTCCTTCGAATTCCTAATTTGCAACATCACGTTGAAAAGGCATCTGTGAACGCTTGTATTCACAAATACATCTATGCAGTGCGGCTGTGTGTGAAAATGGTAACTGGCCTCAATCACTGATGGGACTCCCCGCCGTCGGTGAACGTCGGTACAGTGCTGCATGAGGGTCCACCGTTGATCGAGCACTACATTCCACTGACCCTTCACAAGTCTGCTCGCGAATGCAAATATCGTATGTGCAACAATGGGACCATAGCAGAATTAACATATAAACCAATATTCCACAGCCTTCGGGATTAAGAACATGAATGCAAATGCAAGATGCCATGCGTCGAATTGCAGCGTCGTGTGCGGGACGTGCTCGCACGAAAGGCATTGCAGCTGACACAGGTGGAATGAATCACCACAGGTGAAGGCTATACAGCCTGAAAACACATAAATTGCATACTCAAACCCCTCCCACAACCACACCCACTCCAGAATGCTACCGGCAGGACTAGCGATGTTGGGCCTGGGGGACCTGATTGCACTGCAAGTACTCCAACTTCAAGAAGAAGACGAACGCCAACTACTACAACAACCGGCCGCACAGAGGAGACGCAGGAGGAGGAGGAGGAGGGCAAGGCATGGCCAGCAAGCCCCACCAGCACAGCCACTACCACCACGCAGGCAGCCCCCAATCCCACGCCTCAGAGCTAATCCGTTCAACCTCACAGCTGAGCAGATCCACATCCTCTACCGTTTGGACCGGGACACCATAACCGCCATTGTCGACATGACACACGCTGACCTTGTCAGCATGATAGATAGCCCAACCGCCATCCCACCCCTACTGAAGGTGGTGTCTGTACTCCACTTCCTGGCCACAGGCACCTACCAGCACACAGTCGGACAGTTGCATGGCATTTCACAGCCACTATTCTCACGGACACTATTCCAAGTGCTTGATGCCCTCCTGAAGCACTCAGACGACTACATCACTTTAGGAGCTTACAAACACAAAAGTGGGATTCCATGCACTTGGCGGCATACCGGGTTGCATTGGTGCCATCGACTGCAACCGTGGAATTGGTTGTTCCACATGCCATGGAGGCCCAGTACCGCAACCGGAAACAATATCATTCTATCAATGTACAAATGGTGTGTGACTCCAACAGGATCTTTACACATTGTTCTGCCCGATTTCCAGGATCAACACATGATTCTATGGTCTTGCGGAACTCTAGAATACCACGCTACATGGAGCGACACGCAGGGCGCCGATCCTGGCTACTCGGTGAGTCTCATTTAATGCATGAGTATGTGGGGTAGGTGATGCGTGAATGACCTGGCAGGAAGGGGGGGGGTGCGTACGTAGCAATGACATTCCACAAACATCCTTTCTTGTCCACATACAGGTGATTGCGGGTATCCACTGAAGAGATGGCTCCTTACACCAATCCGGAACCCACAGGACCAGCATGAGGAGGACTACAACCATGCCCACTCACGTACCCGTGTGGTCATAGAACAGGCATTCGGCCTACTGAAGGGTCGATTCCGCTGCCTCAGCAGGTCTGGCGGGGCACTCCTGTACCGCCATGAGAAGGTGGCAAAGATGGTCATGGCATGTGTCATGCTACACAACATGTGCGTACGTAGGAATGTGTCCATGCCCCCCGACGCAGAACTACTAGCACCTGAAGATGGTCATGATGAGGGTGGGGATGTGGCAGCACCTCAAGGGGTCCGCGAGGCACAGGAGGCCCGTGAATTACGTCAGAATCTCATAGATGCATGCTTCTAGCACTCACGCCTGGTGGCTGTTACATGGACACGGGACTTGTGGCACTGTGTGTGTCTGGAACATGCACAATGTGGGCTGTACGCCAAGATAGGCCTCGTACACAGAGATCAATGTCCACACATCTCATTGGATGAATATGAAGAATTGTATTGCAGATGTGAAATGACATTACACACCCAATCGAACCGCCACCCAAAGAAGCACAACACACCCCCTCCACCCTCCTACCCCCCCAACACCAGTGTCCAATGACGCTCATTGTCAGTGGGCAGACGCTATTGCAAGCCCCCTCTCCGGGTATCAGGGGCACCCCTGCCTGTGGAGCGCCGGTTCCTCCCAGATCTACGTTGGGGGCTGCCCTGGACGGAACTTGCAACGGATGATGTCTCTGCCTGCTCACGTCCATGCATGTCCCTAAGGGTTTGTGAGAGCTCAGTGAGCACACGGCGCACAGCGGCAAGTTCACCACATACGTCTTTGGACGTCGCATGCAGTTCCCCCCTCAGGCTCTCGGTACTTCTCTCCATTTGTCCCCTCAGGCTCTCGGTACTTCTCTCCATTTGTGCCCTTAGTGTCTCTGTACTACGCTCCATTTCTGCCCTAAGTGTCTCAGTAGATGTTTCAATGGATGCCTTAGAACCCCCACATTCATCGGCATGCTCCTTGAGGAGCGTGGCCATTTGCTGCTGTTGCACTATCATCTGCTCGAGGGACTGTTGCCTCTGCTGGGCCATGCCCATTTGCGGTGGTGTCACAGAGGGGCTGGACGCCTCATGTTGCCTTGCAACAGGCCTTGTGGGGGTTGGCCAGTCGTCGTCTTGTGGGTCGTCTTGTGGTGCCCCTGCGTGGTTTCCTCATGGTGTACGGGATGATACAAACAGGGGGATTGAGACAGGTCATGGATGTGTCCTACTTCGGCAGCACCGTTTTCTGTGTCGGAGCATGCTGGCATGTATGCAGTGTCACCTGTGGTGCTGCTGCCACCAGTAGCAGTGCCTTCTGTGGCATCCATTGGGGGGACCTGTGGTGCTGCTGTTGTGGACATGCTGGCTGCTGGGGTGCCTGTTGATGTCCCCTCCAGTGTGCTGCCACTCGATTTGTGCTGCTGCCGTGTCTTGATCCGTGCAGCTGAGGTGGAGGGTCTTTGGCCGTTGGTCTTGGCCCTCTTTGCAGGTGTGCTGGTAGGGGTGTCCTGAAGCTCGTCGTTGGAATCGGACCCTGTGGTGGAGTAAAGGAGGGCGAGCGTTATTCATGGGTCTGTGGTAATTGTAATGGCAATTGTATCACATGCATTGGGGTGGTACCTGGGGGTGATTTGGGTCAGGGCCTTGGAGGTGGTGTCATTTTTGTGTGCATTGGGGATGCAGTTATTTTGCAGTCTGCAGTTAGGGTGTGCATGCTGCACATGTAGAGTGTGTTTTTTGGATTTTTAAGTATTTATTTATTTAATCTGACTTCTAAGGGGCGCTGTCATGGCAATGTATGTGGTCGTTCTCCTGGACATGTGTTTCTAGTGCACTATGGGGACACATGGTACTTCACATGGTTGGTAATTGTGGATTTGGCATAGTTTCATTTGGGCCACCTACCTGATTCTTCTGATGTCTGCACTCCTTTCTCCATCCCTCCGACTCCCTCTATGCTCTCCATTCCAATGGTGGAGGCACAGATTTCTTCCCAGGGGGTCAACTTGATGGGTGATTCCGATCCTCCCCCGGTAGCTGTGGCAATGTTCCAGTTGGCAGAGAGTATGCTCCGGACGCGTATCCGTAGGTCGTCCCATCGCTTTCTGCATTGCTGTGGGTTGTGTGGTGCGGTCCCCACCGCACTTACCCGCTGTGCCACCAGCGCCTATATGGCCTTCTTGTTCGCAAGTGCCGTCCTGGTCATTTGCGTCGAGAAGACGACGGCAGCGTTCTCCTGGAGGGTCTCTGTGAGCACGGTGAGTTCCTCATGGGAGAAGTGGACCTGCCGCTTGCGGTCGCACGCTTTTTTAGCAACTTTTCCCATATTTATTTTTTTAACTGGGGTGGCTAACGGGTTGGGATGTGTCTCAGGGTCGGATTTTTAATGGTTGTGTTGGGATTCTGATTTTATAGGTGTACGGCGTGCTGTTTCCCGTTCCGGCCCCATGTTTTTACTTCCGTTTCCGTATATTTACGGTGACCGTATTTTGCGCTGACCGCTCATTACGGTGACCGCTAAGATGGGTGGCAGAATTGCACCTAGTGCGACGTACGACGGCGGTAAGGGGCGTTTTGGGGTCATTTCCGCCATCGCGGACTTTGCACTTCCGCCATGGCGTAATGCTCGTGCTCGATGGGTCAGAATTAGCCGCACTTTCCTCCATCGTGCAGTGGCGGAAACGCTATTTACGCTATGGCGGTCATGTCAGTTGATTTCCGCCAGGGTCGTAATGAGGGCCATTGTCTCATTTATCCTCCGTTTCTCCCCACTTTCCCCTCCCATTAAATCCAGTCACAAATCTCGCTTTCGCCTGTCCTCCTTCTAGGTTCTTGTCTGTCTTTCTGCCTCCACACCTATTTAGGCATTTTCCTTTTCTCTCCACACACCCCCTCACTTGGTCCAAAAGCCTTAACTGATGGAGGTGCTGGGCTTGCTTGGCAGCCAAGCTCTGCTGATGGCTGAATCGGGTGTACTCATGAGGAAAACATCACCAGTGAAACTAAGCTGCACTCATCTGCAGCGCTGGGCTCATCAAACTGGCCTAACCAGCTTCCTCATGCAAGGGAGCCCTGCCAGGCCCCAGTCAAACTATATGTATAAATGTGTACATAATATTGACATATTTGCTTAACTAGCTGTGTGCACGAATGCCATATTTTCCAGGAGCAGGGCCTAAACAACTTTGAATCAATTTGTCTGAAAATCTGTTTCACTGAGAGTTTAAAAATGCCTAGTCATGCTCTGAATGTACCATACATGCCATTGTCTCCTGAAAATCAACAGTAGTAATAGCTCAACAACATGCTCTTCTCGACCTCAGAAAATCAGATCTAAACTAACTTGTGCCAGCCGCTCAACAATGACAAACGCACATTTTCTTTGCCCTGCAAAACTGCAACAATACCACCCATGGAGCTATAAGCAAGCCCATCATAGCCAACAGCCATATCTTCAACAAGCTGGCAGGAAGGAAATAACTTTCCAAGTGTTCGCTTTGTGTAGTGTGATGAATCCTATGGTTCCCTCACCAAATCCCTGCCTAAAGTCCCCTCCCAGGTGCCAGGGAAAGGCAGAGGCTTCCTGATCCTAACCTTGGGGGTGGTGTTCTGCAGAGGATCAACTGAGAGGAGAAAAGGCTCATTGAGGTGAGAGGAATCTATGGGGTGAGAGTGACATAGTATTTGTCTGCCCCTAAGGAAGAATGATTACAAATGCCAAAATACCTAATCGCTTGTTGCCACAATAATCTAATTGTTCCGCTAGTTGAATACCTAAATGTGGGTAGAGTCAGCTCCTGTGGTATGAAGGTGAATAAAACCCAATCTCAAAGATCTAAGTATTTCCCTAACTCAAAAGAAGGAAATGGACAGAAGTCTGTAAATAATAATTACCAAAACTTTCAGAACACCTTTTTCCTCATTTCAAACCAAACGGGTAACTGAATTATATAATGTTCCTTCAACGGATGTTATAGAAAATTGAAAGCCAATCAGCAGAGCAAAAAAAGTTCAAAGAACTAACTTTGTTGCCAGGGACTTCAAAGTTCCATAATTCCCTCAGTACTGGGATGAGGAAGAGGGATACAGAGGAATACTACTTCGGAAGTGATCTATTAATTGGTGTAAATGACTTACACCTGAAGGGAACTGGGAGGCTTAAAAAGCCCCCTCAGGTGCAGGCATTACAAGGAGAAGGAGGGAGAGAGAGAGAGAAGCTGAACTGTGGAAGAGGAAGAAACGGTGCAAGCCGTGGTTGCAGCTGAGAGGGAAGCTTGAGGCGAGAGAAAATGCTGGGATCACTGAATCGTCAGAAGCCATGTTGGGTACTGAGAGAGTCTTTGATTGTGAATCAAAAGGTCATGCAGCGGGAAGCGTGAAGAAAAGACGCATGCCCGATAATATTTTATTTGTGCAGATTTTGCACAGCGGAAAGCAGTAGCGGCGAGCTAAGTGTTCCCTCTTGTGAGGATCAAGGTGGCTTGGTTGCACCTGACCATCTCCTTAGCTGACAAGGCTCAAATCGTTGGTGGCATAAGTAGAAGAGGAGCAGAGGAGGATGTCCGCCTGACCGCAAAAAGCCACAAGCCCTGAAGACCTGGGAACACTGAGCAGTGCGTACAAGAGCGTCTTACCCGGTGAATTCACAGCTTGCCAGTGACTCCGGAGTGCTCCAGCGCTGCCCGCGTGCTCACAACAGGCTGCTTCACTCACGAATGAGTGAAAGTGACAACAGAAGTGATTTTGAATAATGAACTATATGAAACCAACAAAAGTTATACCTGCTAAAAGCAACTGACTGTGTAAATAAGCACATGAGTGTGTGGAAAGCCCCAAAACCCCACAGGAAATCTGTAATAGTTCCAAAAGCTTACACGCGATACCCAAGCCAAGAATGTATGACAAACTACCAAAACGAATGTAACAACCAGTTCTCAAGGCAAGAGGGACATTTTGAGAGCCTATAGAGCTTATTATTGATGTGCTACAAAATACAAATCTACAAGGTATAACAACCTACATTGCCAAGGTAGAAGAGAGACTCTCTCGTTATCAGAATTTGTTTGTTGGTACAGAGGGGAAAGAAAGGTGGCAAACCGGCTGCCCTTCTGGAGTAGATTAGCCAGAGGGTGAGGAGCATAGCTGCTAAGAAGCCTTGAAGAGCACTAATGTGATTTCTTGTTTCCCCCACAATATATTTAAAGTGTGAGGTCGAAGAAGTATAATTAAGTTGTTGCACTAAATTGGAAACTACCACTGAAGCAATTTCTGTTTTTTGTTTTTGAAGAAGTAGACGAACAGGTGAGTAAACCCAGTGGGCAAGAGGTATTGCCCAAAGGAGCCTGGCAGAGGCAAAAGCCAGGTAGTAGTTGATGCAAGTGCTGAGCTGTGGTTCTGACATACACAAGTCATACTGATTTGTGCCTCGTGAAACCATGTTGGAGAAATGTTATAATTCTTCCTGAAGGGAAGTTTGAAGTAAACCATCCTGAAAAGGACATTTGTTGTTGCTATAAAAGTGAGCTTTGTTCTTACTCCAGGAAGAGTTAGAATGTTTTCAAGTTTGAAACAAATCAATCTAAAACATGTTGTTGTTACTACAAAGATGAACCTTATTCTTACTCCAGCAGGAGTAAGAATAGCTTATTTCTTTCGAATCCAAAAGGTGTGACATTATTCTGACAAATACATTTGTTGTTGTATATGGGAAGAAAACCAATGTGAGACAGTTCGTATTCCAGGAGGAGTGGGAACTTCTAATTTCTGGAGATACTTTATTGAAGCAGTGGAACTTTATACAAAACCTTTGAACTGTATTGGAACTTTGAGTTAAAACAGATTTTCTTGTTTTCTTTGAACTGTGGGTAAATCTGGGGAAGGGAATTTCACTCAGGTTATGAGAAGAGACATTTTGAATCAAATTGTATATTATATTGTTGAATTGGATTGCCATATATTTGCTTACTGCTTTATTTGTTGTAAAAGTGTGAGGGGCAGACATCCTTTTGTTAGAGTGTTTCCTTTAGTTTACTTTAGGCACGGAAATCCTTGTCAGGGTAGGGATATTGAGGCATTAATCCAACCTTTTTATTTAATAAAAATGGATAAAGTCGAAAACTCTTTACAAAGTTGTCCGCCTCACATTTCTGACCCCTCAAATTAGGCCCCAGAGCTGATTTCTTGAGGATCCTGAGCAAACAAGAACTAACATGAGAAGAAAAAGTTTCTTCCTCCAGTGGGCAGGAGTGCAGGTCTTCTGACATTTTTAGCAGTGTGTATAAGACACAGTGTTCATATATATAAGCAGTTTCAGCATGCAATATACCAGCTTCCCATTACACATCCTATACAGATTTCAGAATATAATGTGTTTTAGTACATAAGATTTACTTTATAACATGCACACGATAATGTGCGATGCTTTTTACTATACATATATTTTAGTGCATTATCCACACGCAGATTCTTTATGAATAAACAAGCGTATACGAATACTTCTCTGAGTATAAATGTATAATATGATACAAGCATGGCTAATTACACTACTCTTGCTGTCATGACCCACAAACACACATTCTTGCTAGGGGTGGAAGGGTCAACGTTTTTTAAAAGTATAACCTTTTTAAATTGGAACAAAATACAAAAATCAAAACATAGTTGTCATCCATTTATGGATGTTACAGTTACAAAGCAAGGAAAAACGTGTAATGTATAACATGACTCGATAAGTAAAGTGTGGATGGCTTTCACTTGAATGCCTATTAAATAAATCAACACAAGCGATGTAGTTTATATCACCTGGGAACAAAATGTAAACCTGGAATGTTCTGGTATGCAACGAGTGGAGAGTGATATGAGAGTGAATGGTACTAGTGATGTGACAATGAGTGTGTACATGCACAAGACCATTCATGTGGGAATGGTTGCATTTCTGCTGAAGTAAAAAAGAAGACCAGCCATGTAGAGTGATGATTTGTTTAAGGTTGTATGGTCACTCAAAATGATTGAGTGAGATTACATTCATATGTATGAATATATTTATGGTATATAAAAAGCAATATATTTTCCTGACTTACATTGGATTGGAATTCACTGGATGAAGGATTACTTGGGGTGCTTGGGTAGGTATCTCAGGCACGACATCTGAAAAAAGAAATCTCAGACTGAGTGCAAGAGTGAAAGCTTTTAATATGTTAGAGATGGACAAGAGAAGGGAAGGACAGAATAAGAAAAACGGACACAGAATAAAACCAAGAGTATGGCAGATGAAAAGGCAAAGAGAAGGAACATCTGTAGCAAGAAAGGGAAGGAAGCAAATAAAAAAGTATGAAGAATTGAAAGTGATGGGGGTAAATGAAGGACAAAGGGAAGACAAGATGGCAAGAGGAAAGAAGAAGAAGAAAGAACAAATTATGGTCATTTATGTAGAGAAATAGATGTATAGTTGGAGCAAGCCTTTGGCGAACTGACAGGGAAGAAGAGTGGATCGAGGAGACTTCACAGGATTAACGATTAAAATCAAAATAAGAGAAATATACAAAAAATATCAAGGGATTGATATAGACACAGTATCAAGGCAGAAGGAAAACATTGAAAGTAAAATAAAATAGCCTTTTTGACCAAAACATAGAAAAGGGCAAATAAAAGAAAAGATGAAAAATAGGGTGAAGGTGAATAAAGAGCATAAGGGACACAACGGAAACTGAAACATGGGGCCATGAGAATGGAAGCAGAGGAGCAGGTCAAACGAGCAAAGCATGGTGAGCCTGGCTACAGTTAGGTTGAGTGAAAGGGGGGGAATGAGTTATTAGTGAAGTAAAAACAGGAGACAACGAAAATAGTGATTAGAATATCAAAAGGAAAAGCTATGGTGAAGGAAATACAAAGTAATACAATCATGGAAGGCTAGAGAAAAGGCAGGCAGCAAATAAAAGATAACGAAAGAAATGTCTACAAGGATTACAGGAATGTTTAGGATGGTTGGGAAACAGCAATGGATAAGGAAGGTTGCTAGTTATTTCGGCAGCATGAGGATAAACCAAAGAAAGCAAAATGGCGGAGAGAAAGTGAAATGGCGAGCAAGGAAACATGACAGCAAAGTCGGGAAATTAGGAGTTGCGTTACGGAGGTTGAGAGAAAAGTAGATAAAAAGGTTAAAACATGGGACTACCATAGGAACACGGAACGAAACAAAGGTTGATACTGTGGGAAGAAAAGCAAAAGTTAACGAGAAAAGTATCTGAGGAAGAAGGAAGAACAGATTTGACAATGAACACATATCGGAAAGCCGACTAAAAGAACACTGAAAGGGTGATGAGGTTAGAATTAAGTTTTGTGTGCACCACTTGCCATCTTATGCCAAACTTCAAAAAGCTTAATTAATAAGATATTGAACAGTCGATTCAGTTGCTTGCTTTATATTAGAAGATTGAAAGGCAGAGTCAGCATTTGTAGGCATCAAACTTTAAAGACAGCGATTAAGTAATTACACTTACCTGTAATGTCGTTTACCCTAGCTCGGTTGTGTTTGTATGTTAGTTGGAATCATCTGTACTCATTTCTTGCAGTAGGACGGTCATATTATTCAGAAATTCACAAGAACAGTAATTCAGGTCAGTTTACAATGTCCAGCATGCAGCTGGTCAAAGAAGTAACGGTAGAAAAGAATGAACAAAGGAATATATTATTACACCTAAGTGCAATGTATTAATTTCTTGTATTGCTCATAGCGCAAACCTAGCTTCAGAGCATTGGAGCGATTTACAACTGGACTGTACCAGCAAAGGGCTTGGCATTGTCTACAGTACCACAGTACTGTTGGTGATGGGAAGGGTGGGATTTTTACTCGTCTAGCAGGTATTGTTGAAAGTGACATGTTTTTAGTGTTTTGCGCAACAGGAGAATGGTGGGCATTTCCAGCCTCTTCAGGGATTGAATTCCAAATGGCTGGGTGTGGCAGGGGAAAACCAGTCTTCCCTTTATGGTCTAGTTGACACTTCAACCTTTTGATAGCTTTGTTATGTGAAGTTCACGTGCCTCCAAAGTGTGGAATTCAAGCGCCAAGCATGTTGGTTTTCTGTTCGAGACTGCTTTGTAAGCAATAACTGCAATTTTTAAATGATCCTGGCAGGAGGGGGGAGCCAGTGAAGATTACACAGTGTAGGAGCGATAAATTCTAATTTGCTGCTGCATGTAATGCAATCTTCAACAACTCCTCCGCCAAATATCACTTCTGCTCTGTTATCAGAATACAAACTGTAAAAATGCATAACGTATCTTCAACACAAGGAGCAGCATCACCTGTTTGACAATTGGATCTGGAAGAGTGAGTTGTGAAACTCACTTGGTAGACTTCTTTCCAATTTAATAGCAAAAAAAATACACTTCACGAGTCAAATGGAAACTGAATCTAGCTTGCCTGGCTTCTTAATAGAGTTATGGTCCACGGATGGATAATCCTCTCTAGATAGATGTGCAAACCCTTTAACATTCAGCTTTCATACTGAGTCAGGCTTTTTGGGTGTGTTTTTTTGTGAATGTTCAACAGATGGTTAACATCCTTTATTGCTAGGGATGCTATGTGCCTGATCTGTGAATGTGTTCGTTTTTTACCTATTCCTGTACTAAAGTCATTTTCCCTATTACTCTAGGCTTTTTATATAAAGTGGATATTTTTGCATAACCCATATTTTGATTTGATGCTGCTGGTGTCCTGAGTATACGGCCTTACCCAGGGAAAGGTTTATCCTCTAAAAAAAACGGCTTCCTAGACTTGGAGAAGTATTTGTTAATCAGCATTCCCTATGCTCAAAGGATACTGCATGAAAATGTTCAAGCATAGGTATCGTGAAGGACAATCTCACAGACTGAGGAGGGCCTGCACAGCAATAACAATGGTGGTTCAGAAACCTCCTTAGGGTTTGCAGGCCCTAGAACCAACCAAAATGCATTCTTCAAGGTGCAAAACAATTGGTTACTCAGCTCACTTAAGTATTAGCAAAGGGAAAATCATGCACAATGACCAACAGCAGCACGAGATACTGTATACCGGGAGTCAAATTTCTTGACACTCTGTTGCATTTGTGCATGGTAAGTGTTAAATTGGCAGCCAACAGTAGCATAAGTTATTGAGTTGCTCCAGACTAAATTAAGGTGTCTAAGAAGCCAGTACAGAGGTCAGTCATTATTTGTAAATATCCAAAATATTTAACTTTTGCAATGCAGACTCTAGCACAACTGTCAAGATGAGCAGGTACAGATTCAACACTATGCCTTTTCTACCTTGCAAGAAAATACAAAATGTAGGCCTTCTTTTATAGGAGTCAAGATGGAACATTCCATACCAAGCAGTTTTCAATGCAAAGTGCGTGCAAAGCAATCGCTTAGGAACTCTTGTGCTGGCCAGTATTGCAACTCCTCAGAACATGCTAGGTATGTCTATCAAAGTCAATGTTGGAATCAATCTATTAAACATTGTCATTTGTCAGTTTGGTTGCACTATATCAGGATGCAACATTCCCAAAACAAAGTCATCAAACATATTCAAGCAGCTCACTTGCATAGTGACACACACTGTTTTAGAACCTGGCCACAGCCTACATTGTGAGGAAGGACCAATGCAACACTCAAGGCAAAAGTAAAGTGAATACCTTTATTAACAAAAAACAATTGTATTGGTAAGGCATAGGGTATCAACTATAACTGTTGCACCCTGTTGTTCCCAGTTGAATACATTAAATTTGCACCCGGGAAAGGCTGCTCAGCCAATCAGATGGCTGGAACAGTGGGCGAGAATCTGCAATCCCCGCCCACTGTCCCAACCACCCACGGCCCTTCCCCAGGTGTAGATTTTATTTTTAAACCTTTTTTTTTATTGCGGGGAGGCAACAGGGACTCTCTCCTTGTTGCCTCCCCAGCCCCTCCACTTACCTGCAGGACCAGAGCATTGTGCTCCAGATCCGAAGCTCCCCCTTCTGGCCACCCCCATAGACATGCAAAATAGTACATTTTCAATATGGCGGCCATCTTTTTTTTTCTTCTTTTTTCATCGGGGGATCAGATGTTCTAGCAGCACGGATCTCTGGGTGAACAATTGTGAAAGCCTTTCGCACCCCACATGAACTCCGGGGTGCAAATGGCTTTCATGCCCTGCCAGGAGGGTGGACATGGCTTTTAATAGCCCTTTGTTTGGGCTAGCGGGGTGTTAAAGACCATGTCCGTCCTCCTGTCGGGGCATGAAATCCATATGCATCCATGGAGCTGAGTGGAATGCTGATGGTTGCCTGGGTAAATGACTGAGTGAATATTCCATCTGAGTCAGTTGGGGCCTTGGAACTGAATGTGTTGGTGTGCCTGGTGTCTCCCTCCAGTATCTGACTGTACTGTCCTTCAATGAACTATCCTGAGATTGTAACCTCAGACCTGTGACATTTACTAGAATAAAGAAAGCCTAAAGAACAACCCAGTGGCTAATTTCATCCTAACTAGCCTTTTACATAACTAAAAAGTGAATAGATATTCTCTGAATTTTTAGGACAGATAACTAAAATGTGCTATAAGCACTCAACTCAAAGAAGGGCACCCCAATCCACTGTTTCAATATCCTCGGTATAGTCTGCCGAAAGAACACAAACCATTACTAACATGGACAACTAAGAAGAGGGGTGTAAAAGCCTCTCTACGGACAACTGATCCTTCCAGGATTCATTAAATAAACAATCTTTGGGCTAGAGGGCAATTTACTTGTTGACCCAAAATTCTCAATGCTCTTTATGGTCTCTGTATGTCCTCCCTGCTTAGTCCGTTTTTCAGTAGCATC
This sequence comes from Ambystoma mexicanum, assembly GCF_040938575.1. Lineage (NCBI taxonomy): Eukaryota > Metazoa > Chordata > Amphibia > Caudata > Ambystomatidae > Ambystoma > Ambystoma mexicanum. Next base: position 1,230,719,217 of record NC_090932.1, on the reverse strand, counting down.
TAGAACACAGCCCCTGCAGTATCTATGATATCTATCCCCTTGGTATAGTTTCAAACAGTGTCCGAGATATAGCCCGCAACTGGCTCTCTTTACTTTCTCACTCGGGTCTGGTCTCCGCCAGAGTCAAGGAGCATTGTGTTCCCTCTTCTCTTGGTCCGGTCTCTTTCTGTATCCGAGATCTAGCCCCCAGTAGGCTCTTGTATCTTCTCTGACCTTGCTCTGGTCTCGAGCAGTGCTTGGGATTTAGCCTCCAGCACAATTTCAGGTTTCTCTATGGGGCACTGGCTCCGCCCACTGAGTCAGTTTCTCTATCAGGGTCTGGTCCTCCATCTGGGTCTGGCTCTCTCCCAGGGTCTGTTTCTCCCCTGCCATTGTTATATCTCCATGTTACTCTGGAGGGTAGTATACCCTTTTCACCATGTAGAGGTTACGGTACCCTGGCCTCTGTGGTTTTTTCAAGACCTTTATCAATATGAGTCTCATCAGTGGTCCTTGCTTGCCCACTAGTTCTAGTTAAACAGCTCCCCAGCACAGTTCTGCACTTGTGCCTTCTTTCTCCCATAGTAACAAAATAGAGCATCTCTTATAATGCCTGGCCTAGGTGTCTACTCCCGGATTGGCTGGCCGGGTGGTTCCCCGCAGGAATGTGATTTGGGAGTGTGGGGTTGCAGTTCATAACTCTTGGGAAGGGCTTTATAAAGGATAGTGGCCATTTTGAATTCATGCCAAAGCTCTTAGTGTTTGGGGAGCAACCTGTTCCCTGCTCTCCGTGGGCTGATTCTGTTTTTTGCAGGGATTTAAACCTAGGGAATTTTGAACTTCTGGGGTCTGCTTCCTTTACGTTTCCTTATGAAAGTTGCTTTACTGTTTCCAGAGTGGTTTTAAGGTAAGATCAGTGTTTTGTGTGTGCAAGCCCTGCTGCTTAATGAGGAAAGGGCCAGGTATTTGTTTCTTCACCCTCTGGCTAGGCTTGATTTAACTCATCCTCTTACCTCGAGGGAGCAGGCTGGTGTTTCAGTTGACAGCAACTGTGTGGGCCACTTCAGGATATTGTAGTTAAGTCGGAATTTCTGAAGCTGACCGCGTCTTGGGGGTGTGAAATCTTGAGAAGGATACCAGGAATGAAACATGTACCCCCTCCATGTAGCTCTTCACTAAAAGTGTGGGAATCTCCCCATAGAGGGCCATCGTAAAATGACTATGCACGCCATCCAATATGAGGCTGCACCCTTGCGTTACACAAACCTCCATCACACTTTGGTTATTCTCCCGGGGGTTATGTGGATACTATAATCTGATCCTGAGCTACCCTCCTTTTTTATTCTGCTTTAAAATGGGTCATGCCAAATACTCTCACATGCTGCTAGAATATTTTCTCCAACCATCCAGACCCCAAGTGTTCCTTCATGACAAGAATAATGTTATAGTTACAGCTTAATTAATGTGGATTCAAAAAACAACAGTACGGAATGCTAAATGATAAGATCTGAGCACTACATTGACCTGAAAATAACACATTTCAGAGATCAGTTTTCAAGTGGCTGAGAACAGTAGGCAGCCCTGTGATCGCTCCAACAAAACGATTCAAAATGGTTATAGAATTTGGGCAATCAACATAAGAATTTTTTTTAAAAAATTATTTCCATAAGTATCTCTTCTCTATGCAAGCATGGTACCCAATTGAAAACACATAGTAGAGCACATACTTTAACTATAGAAGCATCTCACAAAGTACAAATATAAGCAATACTGTAAAATAATTGCCTGGCCCACCAACGAAAATAAAACACCTCTATTAATGGGTTCCTACAAACCCCAAAAGTTTAGGTCAAACATAATCGTTTTCGAAAGACAAAACTAAGAAAGGGCTGTAGAATGAATGGCTCTTTTGAAGAAAGAATGTCCTAATGAGAAAGCAGGCTTTGAGCATCTCAAAGACTTCAATATGCAAAGATGGTCTGCTAATGACTGTAGTCTTCGATGCCCACATCACATTTCAGGGTTACAAACTAGAGAAATAAAAGTAGGAGTGTTTGGCTATCAAGATAAGAATTCACACACTTAGGAAATATCTTATTTGATACACATTTGTCTTGATGATGGATTACCCTACTAGCGTGTGGGGGTTTCAGCACTAATCCAAGGACACTCTGACACTAATCCAAGGGTATTGTGGCAATTCATGCTTCAATAACCTTATTTATTTTCGGAGGAGTATTGAAAGAGTAGGGTTTCCATGGGTGAATGTGGATTCCTTGTTATAACCACTGGGGCAGTCGTTCATGTCTCTGTACCTGGAAACAATAAAGGGGTATATTATGCATGTGGGATAGTAGAGTTCATGCAACCACAACATGTACTGAGATGCTGTAGCTTGCACCAGTCCTCACACCTGGTCCCTCGTAAACAACTTCCCCAGGTCTCCAGTTCTTGTGCTTGCTCTGCTTCAGCTGCCCCATGGTGGTCTTCACTACTGCTCTCTTCACTGCTTCCCTGAAACAGCATCCGCTCCATTACTGTTTTCTTGTGCTAGCATCTCACTCCAAACCCTATCCTTAGTATGGCTTAAATATGCAGAATTTGTGTAGTGTGGTAGTCCCTGCCTTTCTGGTGAGTTGTTGGTGCTGCCTGAACTTTGGGCGATGGTGCACACATGCCCCCCACACCCTGGAGATGCCAGACAGTCCTGGCTGGTTCATCATTAATCTCCTAGTTTGTGAAAGCGGAACATGAGATGGCCAAAGAGTTAACATCTTGGATCACGTTTAGCTGGCAGGACTTTTAAACCATGTCATTCACGTGAGTAAGGGAGAGGCTGATTAGTGGTTCATGTAGGGGAGATCAACCATTCATATTTCCACCAATTCAACAACAGTAAAGTGATTGAGTAGGAGAGGTAGGATGGGGAAAGATAGCAGCTATGAAAGTGCAATAAAACGTACATAACAAGGTGTTTTATGTTCCTCTATGATTTTAACAAGTTTAGAGACATGCTTGACAAGGATAGGACCATGAAGAGTGCTTGAATGCGGACATACATTTGTGAACAAAGATGCCCCACCCTCCCCGATTTAGGGAATTCTATGAGGCTTTAACCAAGGCATAGGCATATATGTTTCTGAAAAGACACAAAAAAAGACAAATTAATTGTCTCTGTGCATTGGCTTCCTATCACTTTACTTTTGTATTTGAAAATTGATACTCTTTCCACCTGTCTCTTTAGGAGATGACTCTTGGTGAAAACCAACAAATACAAATACTGTTTAAATTATAAAAGTGTCAATATCTCTTGAATTATGTGTTCTGCTATTTAAGGATAATGCTTGTCTGCAGTCATTTTTACGTTCAAAAGCATTTTCTACACATGCTTGAAAAATAAAACAACTCAACTTTGCTTTGAATGTCCTATAGCCTCCCACGAGGCAGCCCATCGCATTTTCAATGTGAAAATAGATATGTAACCTGCTGGTTGTAGTTTGCCATTATACTCCACCACTCCTCAGTAAAAATCCTCCTACCCAAATGCTCCCTGAAAATGTAATGCCAAGTCAGAATCGAAGTGATACATGCATACGGGAGATTTCCCCTACTCTGAATATATTTATACTGATATTTTTATATTTATTTTATATTTCATTTGTTTTTTTTACAACGCGCCTTAGCGCGAATCCGGGATTCGAACCTCCTTTGCTCTGCATGGTCTTGCTTCTAAGACCAGCACGTTGCCCCTGTTTACAGAATACGTGATACACGGGGTTCCCCTGTGTACAGAATACGTGATGGCCAAAGAAGAATGATTTACAGTACTGTAAGTATACAAGAGAAATGTGCACATAAATGTCATGCATTTTCGCATTCCTGTTACCCATGTTATATTTCTGTGGGCTGTTAATGCTGTGTCTTAGTTGAACATGTAGAATGGCTGAGGAAGTTGTGGATAAATTAGTATGCTTGCATTTTACAAACGAGTTTTAAGTATGACATAAACATTACATAGGGTGCTGGTGGTGGTTTCTCTGAAAAGAGGATGTTGCAGTATTTAAGAATAATTCTAATGGACTTCTGAGGACAGACAGAGAGGCTGGGCACACGGGATCAAGGTCCAGTGGTGATCCACCCTACATTTATTATAACAGGTTTGTTTAACTAGCACCCCTAATCCTAGCTCGGAAATAATGCTCTGTAGATCATAGAAGTCTGATTTTCCCATCGCAGCACAGGTCTATAGACTTCGGAAGTCCTGACCTTCCAGAGTTCACAGAGATTCATTTTGGTATAATCCTACAGAGGTTGTGAGTACCTGCAGAGGCAGTAACCACTTCAGAGGTGCAGACAACATTGTCAGCATTTCAGGTATTCCTCACTCAGTTTTAATTATTCTTTACCAATCCATCTTTGGATCTACTTTACATGCGCCACTGGGTGGACCATGAGTGCAGGAGGAAGTGTGTTACTATTGGAACTACACTTAGGCATGTGCACATCCTGCTCCCTGTTCATGTCAATATACATATTTAAGTGCATGAACAATGTACTCTCATGCTATCTACCCATTGTTAGACATTAAATACAAATTTTAACCACATTTAATTACTTCTTGCAAGACATATTATTATTTAATGGTGTCATTTGCATTTTGTTTAGAGATCACTATTATTGTGCTAGCCTAAAGTGCATCTGCTTGAACATTCCGAGTTTCATATGGTTTCCTGCGGGACCCCCGGTCCCTGAAATGGAGGCAACGTTCAACGCACATAGGCATAAATAATATAATGGATATGTGAGTGTGAGTTGTACACCCGCACAACCTTGACCTTTCTGAACTCAGGAAAAATACACTTTTGCCTTTTATAGCCATCTCCCGAATTATATACAGGCCAGTGTCACTATTACCTTAACACACAATCTATCGCCAAGTCTCATCCTGAACACAGTAAGCCTTTCTGCTCCAAAGGTCCAGTTTCAGAGTCTTTACCAGATAAAGATAGAGGTCGCTTTAGAGGAGGAGCCAAATGCCTCTACCGGAAGTCCCGCCCATAAATTGCCCATTGTGGGATATTTTGACCCATTCCAATGTGCCCCACTGCATCACTTTACAAATGGGGAAAGAAATAGCCAAAAATGGATGCGCTAACTCCTGTGCGCACCAAATTTGCAAAACCGTGTTTGGGTCACAACCAAGAAAAGGCTGCACACCCTGACACTCACAGTCGGGGGGGGGGGGGTGAAAACAGAGTTCTCACTGCAGTGTGTTCTGTTACATTCAACATGGAGCAAAGCACCAGGATTGTGCTGAAAACTGAAAATGTCTTAAAATGCTAGCTTTGCAACCTTCAAAGTGCTGTTTTTGGTGTTAGATCCATTTATTTTCCATTGAAGCATTGAGATTAAAGGGGTACTGAAATTCCAGAATTATCTTGTATGGCCAGACGAACTGGGCTTCATTGACTGACAGCTGTCTGAAATGTATCTAAGGAGAAAGCAGCCCAGGAACATTGGTTTAAGTTCCACTGGAAAAATGCATCTAATATTGCAACATGTAACAAAATCAGCTTTGCAGACAGAAACTTTAAACAAAGGCTGGATACATGTATCCAGATTGCAAACAGTCCTAGCACTGAAGTGAATAAGACTGAATCAAATGTGTATGTACTGCATAGGAAAATCGGATTTAAAAGAACTCAGTTAATGTGTTTTTCCATGAAGAAAGTGCAAAATCGCCTGTTTTAAAAGCATGTTTTTGTTGAAAAGCCTAATTCTTTAAGAAATGTCAAAGGATTGCTAATGTAAAAATCCACCAATAAATGGTGTTCATTTTATATGTTTAAATGAAGGCTTTAGGTGAAAATTAAAGTAACCCAGTCTTGAGTTAATTAACTATTACAATTCTGCTGTGACAGCTCTCACCCTGGGAAAGATTGACACTTCACTGCTGGCAGGTAAGGACTAATTGCTGTGGGTAGGTTTCTCATACTCATGACAAAGAACTCATCAGACTTTCGTCTGGGCCCCAGCCAAAGACAATGGCAGGCTTGAACACTCATCCTTCTGGGGGAGGGGGCAAGATGCTGGGAGAACTTCTCATTGAACTTCAAAGGACCTGACATTTGATGTGTTGATTTAAATTGCTTATTTTGCCACAGGACTTCATGACATTTCACTTGGCAACAAAAATAAGTAAAGGAATGAAAAGCACATACATTGAAATCTGAATTTAGGATAGCTATTTGAAGATTTGGTAGGATTTCTTAATGTGTAAGGAACAAAAGTTATGCAAAAAGACTAATTGTGCAGAAACTATTAATGCTACAAATCTAATATTGTGTACTCATGTGCTAGGGGTGATTGCACAGATATGTACCGAATTAGGAATTGATAGGCCAAACCTTTATGACAAAATTCCACAGCACGACAAAGCCAAGTCCTACTTACTTGGGAGTTGGATGTAATTGTAACCCACACAATATGTAATCTATGTGTCGATTTTATTAGAGGGCATAAGTATAGAAATATGTATTTGTGGGAAAGTTACATTTTGGTCCAAATAACTGTGGGAGTTTCCCAAGTCACATCATAAAATATGACAACCCTTTCTGTCATCCTACCAGCAAAGAGCAAGGAGGGACTGTGCCTTTTGGCCAATCATAGCCTTGTGGGTGTGTGTTGTAAGTCTGCCCCTACCATAAACTTAGTGAATTCATGTGGCAGGATAAATAAGGGAACACACTAGGACACACTGATTCCTGACTCCATCCTGATTTCCGTGTGGCGCCCTGTTCCAGAATTCTGCATCTTGTTCTTGAATCCAGATTTCTTTGCAAAGCCAGGGCCTCAGCATTGCTGAACTCTTCTTCAACAAGGCCCAAATCCTGAAACCATCCCAAAACTTAAGGGAAATAATTCTGATCCAGTCTGGCTTGCTACCATTCATGCTTGCCTGCTGAAACTCGCCATCCCGCTGATCTAAAGTGTCCAGTGACCAGAAGGGCCAATCCAATCCAGTCTGAGGTGCCAGTCCAATTGACCAGAACCGCCCAGCTGACCTATCCCACCAGAAGAGCCCTGCTGTCTGTAGACACGATCCGGATGACCAGAACCCCTGATGGTCCAAATCTTAATTTAAAGTGGTCTGTAAGTATCAATAGGAATCACAATAACCCATAGTATAGTTGCATTATCTTGTCCTATCCCAATCTATAACTCATCCTATCTTTAACTTAAGAACTTGTAATATGGTCACACCAGTATTGAAACCAGTATTGCTTTGATTCCCGGTGCTAGTGATACATTCTTGAAAATCCTTTTGTCTTGTGAAATCCCAAACCCTTAATCCTCCCTCGGGTACTCTGAGTCCTCCAAGGCGGACACAGAGGTGCTGGAGTTGGTTCCGCGGACCACTCTGGAGCTTACTGTGTTTCAAACTGGTAACCAGCCTGAATACCCTAGTTTAGAGCATAATTGTCGCTGTAAAAATGTATTTCTGTTTTAAATTTTTGCGCCTTTATTTTCCAAAAACACCTCTCATTCAAACTGGCATAACTTCTTCAATTTTATAGTTAGAGACTTTATCTAAACTCAGACTTAAGCCTAAGACCTGGAGCTATATCCCAACCCAAAAACATTTTTTCCTAACATCGCATAGGGAAAATTAGGTGGGAATTCACAATTTTGTAAATGTTTTACATGTGTAAATTCAAATTCAAAGTATTTCCAAACTTCCATTCTGATTCAAAGTGTGTACTGTTGCTCATATTAAGGCTTACATTTGTTAGGATATTTTCAGTGCTGCTCCCATAGAGAGTTATATCAATTTAAGGATTTTTGCCCACTTTTCATTGTTTTGCTCAGCCATTTTTTGAATGTCATTTTAAAAGTGTAAAATTTCCAAAACGTTTTTCTCTCTTGTTTGGGGAGGGAAGATTGTATTCAAACCCTGTACACTGATCTTTATTCCTGAATGCCTGCTGATTACTTACATCTGTGTAGAACTGCTTCTTTGTGAGTTGAGAAATTTGCAGGGGGAAATCTTAACTTAAATGCCATCTTTCACACAAGCCAAAACTGTTCTTTTCTCTGTGTTTTATATTCTGTGTTGTTCATAAGTGAATTCAACTGCCTTACTTGTTTACTGATTTGTATTGTCACCACATCGGTGATTGCTGCCCCATATATTAAAACATATGTTTGATTTGAATTTTAAATAAATAAATAAATCTTACCTTTACCAACCAGCTGATTCCTGGTCCATTGTGACCTGGGGGGATGGGTATTTTGAGAAGGGTGTGATATGAGTGGTATATCACTCAGAATATTGAACCTATAGACACAATAGATAAGTATTTCATTTGTGCATTGCATGCTAGGCTGAGACCTGGGTGTATTGCCTGATTGTCCTTAACACCATATGTTGGGAACCGGAAATAGTGATAAGCAAGACACCTGTAATGATGCCAATAACACGAGCAGCCTTTGAAGCAAAGTAACCATTGAGAAAACCTTTATCTATCCAGGAAGAGCTGACAGTCTCTTGGGGAAGATCCCAGAAGAGCGATAGAAGATGGACGAAAGAGCTAACTGGTGACGTCACATGACATAAAGTGATACACCGAGAAGAAAATAACAGAAGAGAAAGTAAAGAGAACATACAGAATTTGGTGATGAAGTAAGAATTGAGTAAACGTTCACATGCAAAATTAAGGTTACATGTGTGAAGAGCACAGAAGATATTGCAAACCATTTTATAATTGTACAGATGCTGGAAACACCAGTAGCCTAAGTAATCATAAAGACTGGCTATACGTAGTGAATAGATTTCGGCAATTCGCCAAGGTATATATATACATAAGAAATGTGGATGTTCCACATCGTGTTTTAGCAAACTGAGACCCCATGATCAGAGAAGCCGAAAGTGTGGAGCAGTTAATAAATGTAGCTGACGAGCAAGAAAGAATCCAAGAGGGCTTGGTTGGCCCAGTGTCAAAAGGCCAGTGCAGCCGAGAACTGGTTGTCGAGATTCAAGAGATACAGTGAATTCAAGAGACAGGCTGAGCCCCTGCCAAGGTACAGCAGAAAGACAATGAGTGCCAAGTTTTATTTGTTTTAAAACCATTAAATACAGAGACAAAGCTCAAAATGTGGTCCCCAGTCACGTGACCTGGATGAAAATAGACTTGGGCAGACTTCGTTGAGGCGAGAAGATGAGAGCATGCTCACACTCCCTTTTCATTCCCAGGAGTTGTGAGGCTTGCAAGGCCATGTTCAAAGGCTAATTGAATGACAAAGTAAGAGTGATGATAGATGTTGGGCTAATTGCGTGGGGGGGCATGGTCAAGCCCAACCCACCAACACCTGGGATATCAGCTTGCGTGCTGCTAGCAAGTGGAATATTCCAGAAGGGTACAAGCGTGCAACTAATGCTAGAGGGCCACGTATCAAAGAGCCCTATAGTTTGTGAATCAATAAATCGTTGTGTATTTTATGACGAAGATGACTTGCACTAGAGCAGGGCTTAGTTGCCCACCTGACAATAGAGACCCAATCACAACCACACACCCCATAGAAAGTATATGTCGATGTTTCACATAGACCAACCAAAGTATATGTTTTTATGTAAATCGTAGAGACCTTGCTATGAGACATCCGTTGATGTTCGTTGTACTCCCTGTTTCAGATAATTGTTAATAAAACAGCGTACCTTTTGCCAACTTCCTGAGTCCATCTTTTTATTGATGTTTGAGTTACTTCTGCATCCCCATCCATCCCGTAAGAGTGCCACCTTGTCTTAGAGGGCCCATACAGGTCTATCGCCATATCACCTTGCGACTTGCAGCAATAACTACAGTACTCTTAACAGTACAATGATAAGACACAAATGTGTTTCTAAGGAACCTATTGCTTGCCATGGTTTTCTCTAACATATGCAATGGTCATTAGCAACTGGGTCAGCGTGGCAAAACAATCTGTTTGTTCAAAACACAGGCTTCATTTGCCAGTGTAAACCTGCCTTCAGAGCAAGATGAAGGCTACTAATCGTGTGCATGGCGCCTGACCACACATCCCATCTACCTCAGCCCCCAATCACCACATCCATCGGAATTATTAAAAAAGAAATATAATTTGACGTATCTGCGCTTTCGGGCCGACCACTACTAAGTGTAGGCCTGGTGTGCTAATGATAATAAATCTGTCACTGGTTATCTGTATTTGTTAGAAACTGCCTTAATCCCTCAGTAGTGGCTGTTGCGAAGCTCAGCCATTGGGCTGGCTGGCGATTACAGAGGCGATAAACCCCATCAATGTACTAGCTATGAAGGCCCAAGATTAGTTCAATAGAGGGAGGTGTTATAGGAGGCAATTTTTCTAATCTCTGCACTTCAAATGTCATTCTTCACTTCTATCCAATTACTTAGGCAAGTCATTGAATGCCAAATGAATAAAACATCCTGTTAATTTAAGTCCCATGACCAAGTGGTTTTTGGAGGTGCAATTGACTAATTTCCTGTAGTATGTTAGTGGGAAACCGTCCGTTATCGTGTCATTTTGGTCTACTACTCTCATTGTCCCTCACCATTAACTATGCAGATGGGTGTTGTAAGTCAAACATTCTGGAAACCCAAGGTTGCCAACCACCACTGAACTATGTGTTCCCAAGTGCTGCATGAAGAGTTCCCAAGTTCCTCTCTTCATTCAGACATACATAACAACCCTTTCCTTAATATCTCAACCATTGTCTCATCGCAAACCCAATGTAACAGAGAAGATAATTTAAAGTGGATTTATGCCAGCAGACAGATGCAGACAGATGCAGCCATCCCTCCATCCTACCACCATCCCACCAGGAGAATAGTGGCCTCTCACTGCTGCACTAAAGCAATACACTGGCATGTCCTGCTGCTTCCTGCATACCAGGGCTTCTCTGGTTTCTTTTCAGGGAGATGGGGTTCTGCCCAGCCCCCACTACTGCCTCCCCTGACCTCTCCCCCCTGAAACTCCCTGCTTTCAAGCCCTGCTCACCCAACTGCTGTTCCAGCTCTTGCGACTTTGCAATGTCCTGATGGCATTTCTGTGCATGCAGTATGCTGCACATTGGCATGTTCTCCGAGGACTTTTGCATCTCTAAGAGTGGAGACCAAATATGGGCAAATCAGTTGAGTATGGGCAGTAACATTACCTATGAGGGTAGTTCAAAGTTCAACTTCTTTATAGGTTACAGTCAAACATTAGAAAACATCAAGGAAAATGAGGGAAGGAAGGAGTGTATTGTGTAAGGAACTCATTGTGGCAACAGTAAAGACAGACACAAGTGACACAAGTGATCACAGTTCAAGGGTTTTTATTAAACTATTTGCAGGATGGAAAAACACCTAATCTAAACCTAAATCTAAGATGGGAGCAAGCTCCGACCATCAAATGAAAAATAAGTAAGTCCTAGTGGCGTTGTGTCAAACAAAAGGGCCTATACTAAGAAAAACCTATTGCCAATCCTTACGTTAATTACAAAAAGATTGTGGAATAGGGTTTTCAATAAAGAAAGAAGTGTTCACAAATAATAAGTCAGGATATGATTGCCAGGGGTCTCCCTTCCCCATGTTTTGAGCACGGCCAAGGTGGGTCCCCAGAGCAAAGCACACACAATAGCTTTCCCAGTACGAGCCGACAGTTTTGTATAAACTGTCTGGTTCTTCGATGGTTAAGTCTCTTTCAATAAAAGTCTCTGGCCTTCAAGGGCCTGGTGTATTTAACAAACAAACTGTTTGTTATGATGCCTGCCCCCGGACATCAGGATCAAGTCCATCTGCCCAGGAAACAGGTATCCAAGCACCCACTGGGATTCCCACCATCCCAGTTAGGAGCTATATGGGTGTGGTCCTGGCGCCATAGGTGCCAGGCTCATATTGTCAAACTTACCTCATGCAGACCATGCTGCAAGGAACTTAGGCATAGGCCATCGTGAGGCCTGGAAGGGATTACTTTTCTTTAGAGACTATTTTTTTGCTTGAGTGTGGTTTTGGGACTTCTTACCTGGGACTACTTTGAAGGCTATTTAAACCACGCCCGATGAACAGCACACGCTTCACGTTATTCTGCCTTCTGCAGCGTAACGCTCACCCTGCCTGCAAGCCGAGCATCCTGTCTTCAGCCACGCCTGCCTCGACTCCGGACCAGATCCTAGAAAGAAGGGAAAGAAGAAGGAAAAGTTAGAACAAGGACATTAACTTTAGATCATCAGCAGTTCTCAGAGCTGCCGCACCATCGAATCGAGAAAGAGACTTTAAATTCAAACGCGTTGCTTTGCCAGCTGCAGCGCCGCGCCATACTCACCAGTCTTCACAGCATCTCTGAGACCCGACGCAGCCTCCATCGCCTCGTCGCCGAAATCCTGGCATCTGAAAAGACAAAACAAATAACAAGGTGAGCCAATAGCCAACAAGGACAATCTTCTTTCACCGCAAGATACTTCAGTTCATCGCCCGAGGCATTCTGCTTCTGCACACCATTTCTTCTTACGCCGCACCTGTAGGGAGACAGAAGGTAGTCAGTTAAATATATTTGGACCATTATCTTTCGCTGGACAGTTTGGGAAATACAGACCCATACCTAAAGCTCTTCTGGTTCCAATGAGGTGATCATCCCTCGGCTCAAGCTGCAAGAAAAAAGGGAGAAAAGAGGGGCAAGAGTGAATAAAAGACACTTGAACTCTAAAGAACTATATGCTACTTACGTCAGAGTCATCAGTTGTCTGGAACTCGCCCAACTCCTTCAGACCAGTGAAGTAACTGGTGCTCTACGCGCCCCAGGCCCCCACGCAGGATGGAGAGCTCATCTTTTCAAACAATAAGGAGATTATTCTTACGGGTCAAGCAGACGAAACTAGGAGGGCCAATCCAGTCAGCCATCACCGCACTACGAGTCACGCTGGTGGAGTCCATGGCAATCCAGTTCCATTCGACGCCCCTGTGGGGTCGAGGTGAGCGTAACAGAATGCGAAGCCTCTCTACAAACATCTACCCGGGCATCATGGAGACCTCTGGGACTGACCAATTAGCCCAACTACTAAGTGAACTTAGGGTAGAAGTGCATTCCGCCTGTCAAGAGATTAATGCTCTTAGGAGAGAACTGGTTGTGTCCAAGGAACGTACAGATGATCTTGCCAGGCAATTACTTCAAGCCCAAGCTGGGCACACCCCTTTCCCTGGACTCGGGGGAGCTGCTGCTCCAGTTCCATCAAGCAACCCAGTACAGATAAAGCTACCAGGACCAGTTCCTTTAGCACCACCGGAACGCTTTGCAGGGGACCCAAAAAGGTTTGCTGTGTTTATGAACCAATGCCACCTGCATTTTTTGTGTAGACCAGGAGCCTTTCCGAATGACCAAGCGAAGGTGGCCTTTGTATTATCATATCTCAGCGCAGTGCTGCCGATTGGTCTATCCCATTAGTCAATCAGGATGACCCCATTCTTCGGAATTTCCAAGGTTTTCAACTAAGTATGGAAAAACTATTTGCCCATCATTCCCAAGGCCAGGCCTTGGATAACAAACTTTTGTCTTTACGGCAGGATAACCAGGATTTGTTAACTTACATAGCAACTTTCAACAGATTGATAGTAGAAACCGGGTGGCCAGAGGTCAAACGAATTACATTATTTCATCGTGGTCTACGAGGTGAATTATAAGACGTTCTGGCACAAGTAGTGAACCCAACCCAAGATTGTGCAGATACATAGTTCTGGTGGTCCAGTTGGATCACAGACTTCAGAATCGTAAGGCGGATCGAACCAGGTTCGAGAATCGTGTATTGGTAAGACCTAAAGACAATGTTATCCCTAAAGGAACTGATGTATCTGAACCTATGCAAATTAGAGGGGTTAAAGGACCTATAACTCAAAAAGAAAGGGAAAGGAGGCGGCAGTTACAATTGTGTTTGTATTGTGGAACCTCGGGACACTTTTTACGGGATTGCCCAGTGAAACCACCCAAAAAGATGGTAGGAGCTGCTGACAAAAGCAATATGGAGTCTGAGTCGGGAAACGACCATGCCCGACAAGCGTAGAGGTACGCTTGCCGAGCATTAAGAAGGACACTCAGGCCTCGCACCTAATTATACCAATGGTCCTTATTGATTCCAGGCAACCATCTTGTATGCACGGAGTGAAAGCATACATTGATAGCGGAGCTATAGGAAATTACATGGACCACGAATTGGCTACAAGGATGAACCTACCTCTTTGCAAAAAGACCACAACTGATGTCATTACCACTGTCGATGGGACTGAAATTGCCTCCGGACCAGTGACTCATTCAACTTCGGAGATCACACTGTTGGGTCAAGATGGGCATGGAGAGAGCATTGTGTTTGACTCAATCAAGGCCCCCCAGTACCAAATAATTCTGGGAATACCATGGTTGGAAAAACATAACCCTTGTATTGAATGACGAGAAAAGAGAGTGACCTTCCCGGATTGTGCGCACACTTGTTATCCAGTAGAAACTTTGGACAAAGGCCTGGCCACGGTCGCGAACCCAATGACTCAGTTACCTCAGGAATATCTAGAATTTCAGGATGTTTTTCAAAAAGACCAAGCAAACACGTTACCACCTCACAGATCATATGATTGTCAGATTGATCTCATACCAGGTGCCCAAGTTCGATGCAGTAGGATCTAGGCCCTCACTGAACCTGAAAACCTCCACCTACGGCAATATCTGGATCAATACCTTGCTAATGGGTTCATTCGTCCATCCAAGTCTCCAGCAGCATCAGCGTTATTCTTCGTGCCAAAAAAGGAAGGTGACCTTAGGACTTGCATAGATTATCACGCGTTAAATAAAATTACGGTAAAAAAACGATACCCGTTGCCCCTGATCCCGGAATTACTGGACCAAGTAACAGAAGCCCGTATCTACACGAAGTTAGACCTTAGAGGGGCATATCATCTGGTATGAGTTAAGAAAGGCGATGAATGGAAGACTGCCTTTCGCACCAAGTACGGATTGTTCGAATACCAGGTGATGCCTTTCGGGCTGTGCAATGCACCGGCAGCCTTCCAATATTTTATGAACGATGTCCTTCGTGAACTCATTGACGTCTGTGTTGTTGTATACATAGACAACATTTTAGTGTACTCCTCCTCAGAATCAGACCATGTGAAACATGTTCGTGCTGTCCTTGAAAAACTACGTAAGCATCGGCTATATGCTAAATTGTAAAAGTGCGTCTTCCACTCTACTGAAGTAGAATTCCTTGGATTTATCCTGACCCCAAATGGAGTTAAAATGGATTCACGAAAGGTGGACGCTATCCTCATGTGGCCTTCACCCACCTCAGTTAAAGGAAAACAAAGCAGGCTCGGATTTGTTAATTTCTACCGCAGATTTATTCCTGAATTCTCACATATTGTACACCCTATCACGGCCCTTTTGCGAAAGAACAAACGCTTCCTATGGACCGAAGAAGCAGAAAGGGCCTTCCAGAATCTAAAACAAAAATTCACTTCTGCTCCCATTTTAAGACATCCATGTCCTGAACTTCCATACGTGGTGGAAACTGACGCATCCAGCTTAGCCATGGAGGCCGTTCTTTCTCAGAAGGATCCTGAGACTGGCCAACTTCATCCAGTGGCATTCTGGTCAAGAAAATTCTCAGCACCTGAACTAAACAATGCTGTTACCGACAAGGAGCTACTGGCCATCAAGTCAGCGTTTAAGGCTTGGCGGCATTATCTTCTCGGTGCTAGGCATACCATCACTGTAATCACTGATCACAGGAATTTGCAATACTTAAAAACAGCCAAGGCCCAATCATCACGTCAGCTTAGGTGGGCCTTATTCCTTGTGGAATTTGATTTCGTGATTACTTATTGACCAGGTTGTCGAAATGGCAAAGCTGATGATATGATATGATATGATATATGATAAGGCATTTGTAACGTGCCTAAACACAAGTGTTTCAAGGCGCGACGAGGCAGGGGGGGGAACAAGGGGAGACAGACAACGATCCTACTAGGCCAGGTGTCATTCAGATCGCGCAAGTGCAAGGGTAGAGGGGAAGGGAAAAGTGCATGGGGGAAAGGGAGAGGGGAAAGTGCAGTACAGGGTTATTAGCATACAGCATACAGGATAAATAACAAGGGCCAGCTGGTGGCAAGTGCGAGGTAAGTGCAGACAAGTGCTGGGAAGGGGGGCTGTATGGATACAGATACAGTCCCATAGTGCAGGGGTTGCCGTGGGGGCAGTGCAGGGGAGAGTGGCTGGGCTGAGAACGGTGAATGGCCCAGTTGCAGATTCAGTGCAGTTTCAGTAGTATTAGCAGGGGAGAGGGGGAGAGAAAGCCGAGGCAAAGAGGAAGGTTTTGAGGTGCTTCCGGAACCGGAGGTGGTTCTCCTCAAGTTTCAGGGAGGTAGGAAGGCTGTTCCAGAGGGAGGCCCCTGCAGTGGAAAGAGATCTGCCCCCAACTCGTTGTTTGGAGAAGCGGCTGACCCCGAGGGAGTTGGAGGCGGATGAGCGAAGAGCTCGAGAAGGAAGATATTTAGGAAGAGAGAGTTGAAGGTATTTTGGCCCAAGGCCCCAGACGGCCTTGTGGACAATGCAGAGGGTTTTGAACTTGATCCTCGCAGTCACTGGGAGCCAGTGTAGTGATTTCAGTCCTGGAGAGATACGGTCCCTGGGCTTGAGGCCAAGGACAAGTCTTGCAGTCCTGTTCTGGATGAGTTGCAAAGGGCGGGGAGTAGAGGCGGGCAGATTAAGATAGAGGCTGTTACAGTAGTCCAGCTTAGAGAGAACCAGGGCTCTAGAGACAGTGAGCTTCTGGGGGAAGGAGAGGAAAGGAAGGATACCTCTGAGGAGGTGTAGCTGGTAGTGTGACTTCTTAGATACTTCGGATATGTGAGGAGAGAAGGAGAGTGTGGAGTCGAAGATGACCCCAAGGTTTTTTGCCTTGCAGGTAGGAGCAGGAAGAGGGCCCAGAGAGGCCGGCCAGAGAGCAGCAGGGAAGGAGGGAGTGGGAGTGCCGATGAGTAGAATCTCAGTCTTACTGGCATTAAGGCAGAGGTTGTTGGCGGCACACCATTCCTGGATAGCAGAAAGACAGTCAGAGATGAGGGAAGGAGAAGAGGAGGCCGAGGGTAGCCTGAAAATGAGTTGGGTATCATCTGCATAGCACTGAAAGTAGGGGCAGAGAGCGGCGATGTGGTGGGCGAGAAGTGCCAGATACTGGTTGAACAGCCAGGGAGAGAGGTTAGATCCCTGGGGGACACCACAGGTAGAGAAGAAGATGTCAGAGAGGAAAGACCCCAGTTGGACCTGGGAGGGTCGATTTGAGAGGAAAGAGGTCAGCCACGTCAGAGCCTGACCAGTGATACCGAGGTTATCATGGAGACGGTTGAGCAGGATGGTATGGTTGACAGTATCAAAGGCAGAAGAGAGATCAAGCAAAATGAGAACACATGGAATGTTAGAGTCAAGGTTCGAGAGCAGGTCCTCACGGATGTTCAGGAGAGCAGTTTCCGTGCTTCTGGCAGCTGTGAAGCCAGACTGATGGTCATGAAGACTACCAACACATTCAGCATGGAGATTAAGCTGGGAGATGGCCAGTTTCTCCAGGAGCTTGCCCAGGAAGGGAGTGATAGAGATTGGGCGATAGTTAGCTGGGCAGGAAGGGTCAGAAGAGGGTTTCTTAAGAAGGGGGTGCACAAGGGAGTGCTTGAGAGGGGATGGGAAGACTCCAGAGGCGAAGGAGCGATTGCAGAAGTCAGCAAGGGCAGGAGCCAAGGAGTCAATGTGGTCCTTGATAGTTTTGGAGCCCTGTCCCGTATCGGAATGGGAGAAGCATGTCCAAGCCCTTAGCCAGTACCTATAATTTCGGAGAAAGAATACTTGGTATATCCACTCTGCAAACTCTAGATGACATCCATATTAAAATCAAACAACTGTTCGACCCAGCAGCATTACGAGACTGGTTAAACAAGGGCCAAGATTATTCAGTCATCGATGGTCTACCCTACTATCAAGGTCATCTATTTCTACCAAACAAGGAACTACGAGAATTAGTTATCTCCAATTACCACGACGCTCTGGAATCGCCAAGACTGAGGCCAAAATCAAAAGACAATTCTGGTGGCCGACTTGGCGGAAGGACGTAAAATCATTTGTGTTGTCTTGTGGTATTTGTGCCCAAAAGAAGTCCCAGAAGAAGAAACCAGCTGGTCTTTTACAACCCTTGGACATTCCACCTATGCCCTGGCACACCTTATCCCTAGACTTTAGCACTGACATTCCCCCATGTAATGCATTTAACACCATTCTAGTTATAGTGGACCTTTTTTCCAAGATGGCTCATTTCATCCCCTTAAAGGGGCTACCTTCAGCTTCAACCTTGGCTAAGGAATTTCTTGAAAATATTGTTCGAATACACAGATTCCCCTCCGTATTGGTTTCTGATCGAGGTGGCCAGTTTATTTCACAGTTTTGGAAAAAATGCTGTCAATTGGCCCAAATCGACGTGAGATTATCAACCAGCCACCATCCCCAGACCGATGGTCAGACGGAGAGAATCAATCAAACTCTTGAGCCATACTTACGCTGCATGTTACACCAAACTGAAGGCAATTGGAAGGAAATCTTGTGGATATCCGAACATGCATACAATAACTCTTTACATTCAGGAACTGAACAAAGCCCTTTTCATACCATATATGGGCGACAGCCTTGGATCTCAGAACTCGACTCACCCCAACACTTAGAAATGCCTGCTGTAAACCATCAACACACCACTATAACACAAGCTTTTAAAAGAGCAACTGAACATTTGAAACAAGCTAAGGAAAGCTACAAGAAGAATGCAGATCAACACAGAAGCAAGGCTCCGCTATACCAGATAGGAGACCAAGTTTGGCTGGCTAAAAAACACATACCTCTGAAAGGAACCTTTAACCCTAGATATTTGGGACCTTACACTATTTTTTTTTAATACGGTTTTTACAAACCTTTAAAAAAAAAACACATCACAGCAGAACCAAAACATAAACCAGAACAAACCGAATCAGACCAAGTCAGATCGTAAACCAGAACAAACCAAATCAGAAGCCAGATCAAGTCAAATGATAGACAAAACAGAAGCGCCAAAATGAAACAAGAAAGAACAGGCGTCTGTCAGATACGACTTTTGATCTATATAAGATGGTTCACAGTTTACAGTTTTTAGGTAGGTGAGCCATCCTCATTTAACCTTGTTTCAAGGTCTTTGAGAAACACCACTAAGGCAAACATATGTTTTTGATCTATTCCCTCAAACATCCTTAACCACGAATCGTCCACATTTAGTGTGTAAGATTTCACAAATATCGATCCAAAGGCCCGAGATCTCACAGAGCGTAAGTGTGGACAAAACAGCGTTAGGTGTTTCAATGTTTCTTTAGCCGTTTTGCAAAAACGACAGGCTGAGATCGGTCTCCCATTAAGTATATCTTGACGTTCTTTGTTTTTTATCAGATTCAGTTTAATTATCAAATATAGAGATCTTGCTAGAACATCCGGAGATCTGGCTAGAAAATTCTGTAGTTTGCCAAGTTCCCTCGCTTCTCCTGGAACATCAGCCATCAGTCGGCTATTCGATCTTAGTTCACAAGTTCGGTGCCAATCCCATGACCACACTTTTTTTTTGCTTCAGTCGGGTTCTCCAAGAGTGTGGTTAATTTGATGTCGTAAGATTCCATTACCTCGTGGCAGTAATCCAGCCACATTTCTAGGGTCGAGCCCGCAGTCGCTATATCGGGATTTAGTATTTTGAACTGGAGGGCTGGGTTCACTACTTTACATTTCCTAAAAAGAGATAAGATATTCCAGCACACCCTAGCGTGCATCGATATTAGACCTAATTCATATCGGATGCAGGCGGTTGGCGTTCCTCGGGGTAGGTGTAATACTCTAGTCCAGAATATGTTTTCAAGGGTGTTCCAAAGCTCATGCGAACATCCTAAGGCATTTTCCCCTCCGTAAATTATTGCCGGCACCGCTTTTTGTTGATAAAATGACAACAGGTTTTAGAGAAAATTTGCCGTATTGTCGATTTAAGATCACTGCTTGGCACGCCAGTTGACGGCATTTGATTTTTGCTGTTTCAGCCCAAGGCGAATCGTCTAAGTTTGAACTTATTTTCATGCCTAAGTATCTAGTCTCACATACCTTGCGGATCTTTGTTTTTTCGAGACACCAAGCTTGTTTCTTCTGTTTTTTTTTTCACAGAGCGTAGATTTTGAAGCGTTAGGATCTCACATTTTTGTTTGTTGATTTTAAGGCCATTTATGCGGACATATACGTCTAGGGCGTCAAGTTTGCGTTGCAACCCAGTAGCTGTCATATCTATTAGTATCAAGTCATCCGCATATACAAGCCAGCTTATATGAGTACCGTTCATTTTTGGGGGGAACAAAGAGACTTCACTAAATGCTTTCCCAACATCCGGTAGGAATAAATTGAAGATAGTTGCAGCAAGCGGGCAGCTCTGTTTTACGCCTTTGCAAGTTTCTATGGGCTGAGATAGAGACCCATGTCGATCAAGCCTGACTCTAATATGTGTGTTTTAGTGCAGCTCTCTAATTGCTTCGACCAGGCTCGTTGGACACTTCCATTCTCCTAGTTTTTTCCATAGGATTCCTCGATCGACACTGTCAAATGCGTGAGAAAAGTCTATGAGGGATAGGTGTATGTTGGAATTCCGTCTGATAGCTTCTATCTTGAATAGATTTAGAATTAGCAAATTGAGACAACACTGCACGCCCTTCACAAACCCCGCCTGTCTGGGGTCAATATGCTCACTATCAACCACCCACTTCAGTAGTTTTTGTTGCAATAGGGTCGCATAGATTTTCCCCATCACATCCAGCAAAGCAATTGGTCTATAGTCCCCGGGGTTTGCCCTGTTGCCATTTTTAAAAATGGGCACTATGATAGCATTCTTCCAAGACGAAGGTGTCGTACGTTTGTCAGTTATTCTTTGGAAGAGAATCATGCAAAAATCTGCCCACGCCTCAGGGTTACGCTTAATGGTAAAGTTTGTGAGCCCGTCGGGCCATGGGGCTCTTGACGCTTTTGCTTTTTGAATTACTGCTAGAATGTCTTGCCGCTCAAAATGTAAATCCCATTTTACCAGAACTGAGTTGAAGACATCTTTCGTGCCGCCTTCCGCATTGAACATTTCGTTAAAATGGGCAGTCCACATAGCTTCAGAAATTTGATTTGCCTGCAGAGCATCTTGCAGGGCAAATTTGTTGTTTATGATATTCCAGAAGGCTGCTGAGTTTTTGTTTGACAGTTTAGCTAACATTTTCCGAATCGGTCTGTAACAATATCGCTTTATGAGATTTGCACCAGTTTTTAAATGCTTGTTTGATCATTTTTTTCTTTAAGATGCGCACAGAGAGTGCGTTTTGTTCTTTTGCAACCTTTCGCAGCTCTTGTCGCATCAATCTTTTCCGCTGCTGGAGTTGAAGATCGAAGCTATGTTTGTGTACAAACCGAATGTGTTTTAATCCTTGCTTTTTTTCTGTAAAATTAGTGAGAAATTGTCGATATTCAATTTCGTTAGATGCTTCATTTAGATTTGTCACAAGTTCGTTTACATACACGTCAGCAAGTTCTAGCCGGATTCTGTTAGAACGAACTAACACATCATGAGCCCAGACTGGACTTTGCGTTACATTTTGGATGTTTATGGTCAGTTTCACCATTTCGTGATCGCTATAAACCATAGGTTTGACCTCAAAACGGGATACTCGTATAGAAACTGCCTCTGACACAAACATGAAGTCCAGCACGGATCGTAAGTTCTTCCTTCTCCATGTTGAATTAGTAGGAATGTCTCCTGTCACGTTACCGTTCACATTAGCAGATTTCTTGCTTCCATTTCTTGACACCATTTTGTTGTCACATCATCAGCCGCAGTGGATCCCACAGCCCTGCTCTTCTTATTTACATACTTCGTGCAATCAATATTTAAGTCACCACAGATAATCAAGTTTGGATATGTCTCAGTTTCAAATATACCATCTATCGCTATGGTTATTTGGTCCATAAAGAGGCTAGTTTTGATTGCCTTGTTGTTCCAGTAGACGTTGATGATGTAGAAAACTACGAGACTATTATTTGTGGCATTTGTTGAGCACATCTTCGCTATTTGTATGTAAGGCGTGATGTTAGTGCAGGACATCATTCTGAATCCAGTAGATTTCCTAACAGCGATCAGTAACCCAGCCATCGGCGTTCCTTTCAGTTGTCTTATGGCAGGGTTGTGAGCGGTTTCAAAGTCTTGCAATATGGGAGAACGTGTTAGCCATGTTTCTTGTAGGCAAACTACGTCTTAGTCAAGCGACCAAGGAGTGTGAAAAAGATGATTGAAGCCTCTGGTGTTCCAGGAGCCCAGCTTAACCAAGGGCCCTAAGTTTCGCTCCTCACATTATAAGTTTAAGCTCCCGTTTAAGGTAGCTGCAATCCAGTTCCAGTTGGTGGACGTACCTGATTTGTCAGTGCCAGCGCTCCGAGGGCTCGGTGAGCGACCAAGTCCACTGATGGTTATTTGTATAGAGTCGTCATTCTTAGAAGTGACGTCAGCACTCTCGACATCGGCCTGATCTTCACATTGCAAAGCATGGACAGAAGCCAGTCACTTCTACCATTCTTTCATTTAGCTTGTAGATGTCAAATCCGAGAGATAGCAAAATCGGGTTAGCTTCCAGCAGGGTTTCAAAAATGATTGTCGACTTTATATGTAAGATTATTTTGTCATTCAGAGTATTGTAAAAAAAATTCCACAATTTTCAGATCATCTGAATTAATCGTACGCAGACTTGGGATTAGTTGAAACAGCTGCATTACATTGTGGCGATTCAGTATCAGATTGTCATTTTCAATTTGCTCTAAAACCACCTTATAGGTGATTGCCAGCTCCTTTATGACAGAGTGAGGTTTCGCATGATTCCTCGAGGTTCGTTGAAAGTTTTCCACATCACCAGAAGCAGTTTTAGCATCACTTCTAAGAGGTTCGATTGTATCTGAACTCGAATGATCTGTTGCTCTTGCATTGTATATAGGCCGCACAATCTCCCTGCCGATCTGCTTGTTGCAGGAAGGGTGGAACATCGTTCCTTTCTGTGGCCCCAGGGCGTTTAGTGTTAAGCCGTCCTTAATTATATGCTTTCTTCTCTCCTCCATTGTAAGAAAAGGGGGGGAGCAGGGTCCTTCTTTTGTTGGAGGAGGTTCTGTCTTCTTTATGATTGTACATGATCGCCTGGCTTTCAGGCGTTTGTCAGTAGCCATGACAGTTTCTCCGTTTAAGTTGACTGGAACAGAGACCGTTGTTTCATCGGACATCCTGTGCGTCACATCAGTCTGCCTGACATCCGTCAGGTCTTCATCGTCATAGGTGGATAAATTGATAAGATCAATCAGTTCTTCCCCAGCCGTTACATTCACATCTTCATTGCTCACCAGTTTGTTAGCCTCATTTGGAACTTGTTTTTGACCTCCATTACTGTTGGTATTGACTGTTACATTCACTGTTTTTATATTGCGCAAGAACTTTCGAGTTTGTGCGTTGTTTCAATTTTTTTAGTGTTTGGTTTTTGGTCTTTTTCGTCACAGCGCAGTTAGATTGCACATTCCTTGGTTTAGCGCGGACGATGGTGGAAACGTTTTTAAAAATGTCAAAAATTGGTTGTGAATTATCCTCATCCATGACTACAGTTAGCAACTGTTTTGGAGAATCCGTGATTGAGTTTATTGCCCCAGTTGGTTGAGTTGGAGTGACCTGGATGACAGCAGCCACTCTGGTGGATGTGGAGCCACAGCCATCAGGTAAATGAGCTTCATCATTATCGCTGGTAGAGCAAGAAGGGGTCTGAGGATTTAATATCGCCAAATTACTAGGCTCCTGACTGAGTAGAAGCACTTCTGAAAAGGAGCTCATTTCGTTGTGCAGCCGGATTGAGGGAACAGAATTTTGACCATGGTGAATACCACAAGTCATAAGAGGTCTGTCCCGTTCACCGTCAGATTTCGCTTGTCGCGTGCTGGAGATGCCACAGGCTTCAGAGCCATTTGTAGTGTCCGGAACCGTAACATCCACTTCACCTTCAGAAATGTTTGTCAAGGGCACGGGCTGAGGTTCCTGCACAGGATTCTTATGTTTAAAAATGCTCAGTGCCTCCTTGGCTACTTCTGCTAGAAGCTTTTTGTCCATATTGTTATTTTTTTGCTGTGTGAGGACCGTATCGGACAGACGATCTTGTTTCAGCAATAAGGACTGTACAACATCTTTAAGCATGATGCAGTTTCTTTCCTGGTCAATAGCTTTTGTGTTTAGTATGGCAACCAAGGTGGTGAGCTCTTTAATATTTTCATTTAGCTGCTCATACAGTTTCATAAATGGAGCCATAGTGATCGCCATTGATGATATCAATGTTGATTGTATCTCATTTGTCCAGTTTGCGTTGTTGTGCCAAGAAGCTCTTTTGTGGGCCCCTTTAAGTCTTGCCTCCGACCCTTCGTTTACAGTGTCCACCCTGGGTACCGGCTGGTCAGAGTGTCTGGGCTCATCAGATGAGTAATCAGTGGAGGAAGACAGGAACCCCAAGTTGTGTCTGATTTTATTGACATTGGGGACTGTTCTCTCTTGTCTCTCCTCTGAATCGGCGTGCGCAATAAGACTCTCGATGCCTTTCAGTTTCTTCCTTTGTGAACATCTTGGACTACCTGAACTGCTTCTACGAGTAATTCTTCGTTTAGTTGCGTTCAGACTTTGCGTAGCATGGGCATATGTAGCATTTCCATGTGAACACATTTCGGGGCTAATGTTCATAAATTGAGGTTGGGATGACACCATGTCAGTCTGACCAATCTTCATGGTGCGTTCTTTGTTAATGTGGGTTAAGTCGACTAAGATCTTGTTTATAACTTCTAGTGAGTTGCGACGGTTTTCAGTGGAGGCCATTTTAGTTACAGACATGGCAAGCGGAAGAAATACCTCCTCTTCAGTCGCGACTTGCAAGCTCTCAATGCATGCTGGTGCAAGTAAACTGTTGTCGCACACAGCTACATTCAGACTGCTCTGAATGGGGCCCTTCACTTCCACATTAGGGGCAGGCAGATTTTGAGACGACACGTCAATGCAATTTGTGTCTAGTTGTATCTTGGAGCTCTGGTGCGTAGCATTGTTGTCAGTAGTAGCAGGTTGCAGATGTAAACTTGCAGAGACATTTAGCAGCTGGGCCGAAAGCGGCCCTTAAAGTAGCCCTTTACAAGAGTCAACAGCAGTGAAAGGCTCTACAATTAGTCTCTGCTGATGAGACAGAAGACCTACTCACAATGTTTTCCAGTAACTCAGTCGACTCGATAGATATGTCATTTGATCCCCTTGCGACAGTCGCGCCGTCAGATAGAGAATGAGAGAACATTCGATCCGGCCTCGACGAAGCCACAGATGGAAGAGCAAGGTCATCTTTTGCAGTTGCAGCCTCTGTGGAAGAGCAAATACTTTTGTTTTTCTCGGCCATGCCCATAACTGTTTTACGTCTCTCGCTCCAGTCCGTGTGGAGTGTCGACGTGCAACATGTCTCTGACACGACATCAACTAAGGGACCATGTTCATCAGAAGCAGTGGTAGAAACAAAATGTGTGGCACTTACTTGAATAGAGACACCATCACCAGCTCTATCGCCAGAAGCAAGAGAGGAACGCAGCCCTTCTGCGAATCCAAGCGGGGCTCTCAAGCTCTTAAATTGGGCTCGCGTTTTCGGCTCAGCAGACACATTGGAGGAAGCCGGCCCCACTCGGCGAAGAGCTTCCTTGAGCGACATGGAACTAAAGTTTTCCGATCCAAGAAGGGATGACAGACCGCCACGCCAACCGCGCCCACTGCGCACAACAGCACAACAGGATCAGCTTGCCCTTTCACAGCGAGGGCTTACGCCGCAAGGGCGACGAGGCGGCCTTAATGAGGGCAGCAGCTGAGTCAGCTGATCGTACTAGCACACCCCCTTAAAGGCACATGCACCTAAAGTCTGTGTCTTAGTCCGTTAGACACGCTTTTCTTCCAAAACTCTTTCAATACTCTGGCAGCACAAAGTCCAAATAGGCACAGTAGCAGCATAAGAGTAACAGCGGCACAACAGGATCAGCTCGCCTTTTCACAGCAAGGGCTTACGCCGCAAGGACGACGAGGCAGCCTTAATGAGGGCAGCAGCTGAGTCGGCTGATCGTACTAGCACACCCCCTTAAAGGCACACACACCTCAAGTCAGTGTCTTAGTCCGTTAGACACGCTTTTCTTCCAAAACTCTTTCAATACTCTGGCAGCACGAAGTCCAAATAGGCACAGCAGCAGCATAAGAGTAACAGCGGCACAACAGGGTCAGCTCACCCTTTCACAGCGAGGGCTCACCTTACACTATTAAGGCCATTATCAATCCTGTGGCCGTTAAATTGGAGTTACCTTCAACTATGCGAATACACCCTGTCTTTCATGTTTCACTTCTGAAACCAGTACAACCTGGAACAAGACTCACCAAGCCACCTGATCCCATCCTAATAGACGGGGAACCCGAATTTGAAGTTAAAAATATTTTGGATTCAAAAAAAGTCAAATCAAAGCTCTTTTATCTAGTTGACTGGAAGGGTTATGGGCCACAGGAAAAGTCATGGGAACCGAGTGACTTCATCCATGCACCAAGGTTGATAAGAAAATTCCATCAGAATTTCCCAGATAAACCCGGACCAGTCAGAAGAACAACCTTAGGAGGGGCCTTGGGGGGGGGAGTGCTGTCATGATGCCTGCCCCCGGACATCAGGATCAAGTCCATCTGCCCAGGAAACAGGCATCCAAGCACCCACTGGGATTCCCACCATCCCAGTTAGGAGCTATATGGGTGCGGTCCTGGCACCGTAGGCGCCAGGCTCATATTGTCAAACTTACCTCATGCAGACCATGCTGCAAGGAACTTAAGCATAGGCCATTGTGAGGCCTGGAAGGGATTACTTTTCTTTAGGGACTATTTTTTGCTTGGGGGTCTTTTTGGGACTTCTTACCTGAGACTACTTTGAAGGCTATTTAAACCACGCCCGATGAACAGCGCACGCTTCACGTTATTCTGCCTTCTGCAGCGTAACGCTCACCGTGCCTGCAAGCTGAGCATCCTGTCTTCAGCCACGCCTGCCTCGACTCCGGACCAGATCCTAGAAGGAAGGGAAAGAAGAAGGAAAAGTTAGAACAAGGACATTACCTTTTGATCATCAGCAGTTCTCAGAGCTGCCGCACCATCGAATCGAGAAAGAGACTTTAAATTCAAACGTGTTGCTTTGCCAGCTGCAGCGCCGCGCCATACTCACCAGTCTTCACAGCATCTCCGCAACCCGGGGCAGCCTCCATCGCCTCGTCGCCAAAATCCTGGCATCTGAAAAGACAAAACAAATAACAAGGTGAGCCAATAGCCAACAAGGACAATCTTCTTTCACCGCAAGATACTTACTTCAGTTCATCGCCCGTGGCATTCTTCTTCTGCACACCATTTCTTCTTACGCCGCACCTGTAGGGAGACAGAAGGTAGTCAGTTAAATATATTTGGACCATTATTTTTCACCCTACAGTTTGGGAAATACAGAATCATACCTAAGCGCTTCTGCTTCCAATGAGGTGGTCATCCCTCGGCTCAAGCTGCAAGAAAAAAGAGAGAAAAGAGGGGCAAGAGTGAATAACAGACACTTTGAACTCTAAAGAACTATATGCTATTTACCTCTGAGTCATCAGTTGTCTGGAACTCGCCCAACTCCTTCAGACCAGTGAAGTAACTGGTTTTCTACGCACCCCTGCCCCCCGCGCAGGATAGAGAGCTCATCTTTTCAAACAATAAGGAGATTATTCTTATGGGTCAAGCAGACGAAACTAGGAGGGCCAGTCCAGTCAGCCATCACCGCACTATGAGTCACCTGCTAGTAGTTCAAGCCCCTACCGGCAGAGAGTTCACTGAATCACTGGCACTGTTAACAGCTGTGACAGTGATTCAGTGGTTCCCATCCCAATGGAGTCCCTTAGGACTGAATCCCTTAGGACTCCATTGGGATGGGATCTTACCGTTATGCCGCCACCCGTAATACTGGGATATCGGGTGGCAGAAACGCTTAGCTGAGTTTGCCGGTAAGCCACTGGTAGTACCGGCAGCTTACTGGCAAACTCTGAATGACCCCCAGGTCTAGTTACATACAGGTGAACCTGATGGTCTGTCTCGGGGCTCAGCAGACAAAGGGGGTTCTAAAGGGTGTAGCGAGAAAAAAGACCAACCCTCAGCCTAGTGTTTTATTCTCCCAGTGGGTTTTTACTCCATGGGCAGCCCAGAAAGAGACCATGTCTACTTCCATACAGGTAAATCTGATGGGCAGCCCAGTGTCCTCTCAGATGGAGTGTGTTTTGGGTTTGGAGGGTGTATCTCGAAAAGAGACCAACCCTCAATTTAGTGTTGCTTTTTTTCAGTGTGCTACTACTGTGTGGGCTGCCCAGAAAGTGACAATGTCTGGCTCTACACAGGGGTATCCGATTGGCAGCTGGGAGCCTCAGCGGAGCGAGGATTTGGCAGAACAACCTCATAATGAGAATGATTGGGAATTAAATGCTAATTTGTTGTGGAAATTGTATTGGGCGGAATTAGAGAAGAATATTAAAAAGCAAGGGAGTGAACCAAGTAGACCACACTTGCTGAGGGGTCCTTATGCACGGGCGTAATTATAGGGGGGGACAGGGGTGTTTGTCCCCCCCACCTTTCATGGCACACCATTTTGTTCCTATTCAATTGGTTTGGGCACCTTTTCTTCGGATGTCATGTCCCCCCCAACCTTTTCAGCAAAGTTACTCCACTGTCCTTATGGTAGGATGGGCAGTGACTTTTCTGATTGCACATGGCAAAACGCTAATGAGACAGACTGGAAGAACAAGCAACCGTGCGAGGATGGGGCAAGTGAGAATGCCTCTCAATGTTCTCAGGGGTGAGTGAAGCACGGGTCAGGTATTAATGACAGATAGTGAAAAAGATAATACCTCTTGTCTAGAGTTTGCCACTAGACCTAGTAGGGTAAAATCAGTGTCAGGGTACAAAGTGTGCGTAACCAGCTTGCATGGTAAAGAAATTACTATTGGTCTTAATAGACTCAATGTAATGGCTATATTCTCAGAAATGGCTAGCCTAAGAGCACCATCTTCACTGGATATTGATCAGGTGGAATTTGTCGATCTAATAAAAACAGATAGGTGCACTTTACACTTTGGCTCCAGAATTGTGAGGAACTTAATCTTAAAGGAAAAAGCCAGTCTCTACCGGTTTTGGTGCGGTTTTGGAGGCTGACGGTCTGGAGGAGCAAAGTGGAAGTGGGTGTCCCAAAGAGCTATGAATTCCAGTGGGTGCCAAAGAGGGAGCTAATAGGGAAGTGTTCAGAATAGGCTGTGTGGGTAGAGGGAATCAAAGGGAGGGGTCTGAGATTGTCGCAGCGATAAAGAAAATGGGTGGCCAACATGAAGGCAAATGGCAGCCGTCCCTTTAGCACTGAGGAAAGGTTTAACATAATTTCTTGGAATTCTCATGGGAGTGCTCACTTATTTATAAATGTGGAAGTGATGACTTTTTGTAAACAGTGTAGTCGTGTTCTCCTTCACCAGACTTGGCTAACTGTATCTCCTGTGTTAGATGGTTATCAGGTCAAGAAGGAAGAATGAGCTTAAGGGGTTGGCCCACTTGGGGGATTGCTGATAGCAAATGTGATCAGCTCACAGGGTCATTGCAAGTAAATTATACAAGTCAGGCGATTTTAACACGTTGCTTTTGATCAATGTTTACTGGTATGTAGGTGTTTGCGACTTCGATACATTCTTGTGTACTATTACTAAGCTTATGGTGTCTTGGCAATGTGACCAGGACAGTGGACGAGTAATATTGGTGGGGGATCTGAATTCCTCATGTACCAAATGGGAAGGGAAAGGTGATGTGTGGAATGATTCCCATGATTGGGTGGGTGTAGGCTGCAAGGAGTGGTGGGGGCATAAATGGTCAGGTGGACTAGCATCCATACGCCTGTACATTTTGAATGGCAATGTGTGTGTGGATACCTCCCGCCAATTCACTTGGCATCGGGGTTCTTGCTAATCCATGCTTGATTAGGTTTTCACCGACATTTCATTATTCCATAAGTGTCCAAAGGTGAAGATAACTAAGAATGATTGGAGTGATCATAGTATGGTACGCGTTGACTTTGAGGAGTTCTTTGATAAGGTAGTACAAGGTGCACCATGCGACTTGGGGTAAATGCGGGGAGCAATCGGGTGTGTCGGAGGAAGATCCACATTAAGCATGTTAATAGAAACTTGGAAAGGATCATTAAAAGAACAAATTATGAGGGAAAATTAGATACGTTGGGTGTGGATATGTTTGACGAATTATTATCCAACTTGGTGGAATGTCAGTAAATGGTTGCAAAGTTATTAGGAAGGGAACAGATTTACATGCATTTGATAGAATCTTGGCAGGGGAATTAGAGAAATGAGGAACTTCGGCAAACCGCTAGCTGCGAAATCTGGCATGATTTGGTCAGTGAAACAGGCGTACAAGAGCTTTAGTAAAAAGCTGCGGGCAAGTGTTCTGTACAGGGATGCAGAATTAATGTTTAAAATTAAAAAAAAACAAAGATGCTTTGGCTTTTTTTGGGAGGTGATTAATAATCTAAACATGGCACAAGTTAGTAAGCAATTGAATGCTGCCACTGAGAATACTTGGGTTTCCCATTCTGAAGTGCTATATGACAGGGCGGATGGTAATGGTGTAGTGGAAATTAGTAACGTTAATGGTAAGGATGGTGCGAGACAGGCATGGTATCAAGAGAGACACAGACTCAAATGTAACAGTTTCAAAAACCTTTATTTAATAGGTTCTGGGGTTGGTGTAATACCTAACTGGCCCTAACACTAAAGGGGTTGTTCCCTCAACTGATGTTTCTAAGGGTCAATGGGTCGTCGATGTCTGAAAGTCTATAACCATAATCCGTCTGTGTCCAAACCTATGCTTGCCATCACTCTTTAACAAAATGTGATAGGAAGTCTTCTTAAAGAATAATAGTGGTTCAAGAAAAAGGAAATGTAAACCAAAGCTGGTTTCATGTAGTAGGTGTAGTTCTGCCAGTGCAAAATAGTTCAATTGTAACCTTCTACGCAGAGCTCTTGCAGCAAATCAACAAAGTTCACAATGTCTCTTCGTCTCTTGGGGTTCCCTTCTCCAAGCTCAGACTTCTCTGCACAATCCTTGTTAGGCCTCTCAGGCCTAGGCCCCTTATGTCTTCAAACAAACAAAGTTATCCTAGTCAGGATGTACACTTCACTGTACATTTCGTACATAGGGGTAGCATGAGAGACTTTTAAAAAAGGTTGGCTCTTTGCTTCTTCCAGGGGCAACAACTCTGAACTCTAACCCCTCTCCTTGCTCTCTGCACCTTTCTTCTGGCACCTTTTACCTTCTGTGCCTCTTTCACTCTGTTCTCTTCCACTTCATCATGCCTCCTGCACGCCTTCTTTTCTATTGTGTACATTTGCAACTTCTTTTCATCTTGCTGTGCCTTTTGCACACTGCTCTTGTCTTCATCGTGCCCCTGGCCCCTCTGTTCCTTTGGATGGGCACCCTTGCACCATCGTTTCACTTTGTTATGCCACTTGCACTTTCCTTTTTCAAACTTCAGGTCGCTTGTACCCTCTGTTCACGTTCTCTCACTTTGACTTTCACTTTTCCAGTTTGAGTCACTCGCACCATCTCTTACATTAAAGTTCACTTTCCTATTATCTCTCTTTTCTTAAGCTCTGCTATTGCATCTTTCTTCAAGCTTTCTTTCTTGCTTTCTGCTTCCAAGCTTTCACTCGTGCATTCGACTTTCTTTACCTTCGTACTGCTTATAAATCTCTTCTGTCTTCACTCCCCGCTCGAGCCACCCGCATGCTACAGAGGTTCTCTCTTCACTGTGTCAAACTCACTGGGTAGCGCAGTACTGGCAAGTGGTCTCCTAGAGATACACAGGGTCGAAGCCAGGGTCTCACCATCTGCCCCTCAGACATCCTTGGGACCGGCACACTTCTCAAGGGAACAAGCATCTTTCTGGATTCGGCCAACTGGTTGCAGTCTGCCTCACTCTGGCTCTCGGGATACACGGCTTGCCAGTGTCTCGGCATGCTGCTCCCCTCCAGACTCTCCAGGCTTCTCTTCCCACACCTTGGCTTCTCTGGTTCAGTCGGAATGCCCAGGTCACTCATTGCATCTGGCAAAACCACACCTTATATACTGGTGTAAAGAGTCAATTGGAGTCAGGTGCGCACAGTTAGTATAGAGTGCCTGACCTTGCCTGACTATTAGTGGGACAATCTAGCGGTATGTTGTGGTAGGCCCTGTCTTGCTTCCCAATGCTTTTCCTATGGGTAAGCCTCATTGTTTTTAGTTTTATCTTCCTCTTCTCAGTGTTTGTTGGAAATGGGGAGGGGGAGATGAAAGGTCACTGTAGATTACATTTATTTAGTGAAACATTAGTAGGTGACTGACAGGGGATATAGGCAAAACCTCTAGCCATGTTTTTATTTAAAGGGATAGCTTTCCCTCTCGATAGGTCACTCTGTACTCCTGACCTACTGAAATATGAGCGTGGGACTTGATAGTATTCCATGTGGTCTAGAGTAGTGGAAGGTGAATGAATACTTCCCTTAATACCATGTCTTTGTCTTAATAGATCTGTTTTGTCCTCTTTTGGACAGGGGTTAGTGAGGCCTGGATCAGGGAGGATAGAACCAGCATATCCAATAAAAGCTTCTGAACTACTTCTTCCCCACTTATCGTCTTGAAGGGATACCTCACCTTTGGATGCTCTCCCTGCGGTTCCCAAGGACCCCCTGCCCAGGTGATTTTCCCTCGCTTTTCCACCCCCAGGGTTGGAATCCAAGAGCGATGGTACTCCCCTGGCCCCCTGAGCAGTGGATCCCTGAGGGCTACTTTTGAGAATGTCCTCAGGTTTCTCATAATGGTATTGGGGTTTTAAAGTAGACTCGCAGACAATTCTTGGTTTGATCAGCGGCTGCAGCAGTTCTAGGGTGACTGGCCCAAATGGGCTAACTAATGAGATGTTCAAAGAACAGCTGGCAATCTGGGTGTGTATATTTACGGTGTCCAGTCAATGTATCGAAATAAAAGGATCGAATGACCTTTTTTCGAATCCAAAAGGATCGGGGAAAAAAAGGGTTGAATGCTTTTTTATTTATTTATATATTTTTTTTAGTTTTGTATGTAAAAAAAAGTTTTTTTAAAAGAGAAAACGGGTGGTTGGGGGGAACCCCCCCATAAAAGAAATGTAACCCTTTTTTTTCGATCCTTTTGGCGTAGAAAAAAAGGCATTCGATCCTTTTGTTTTCCAATATTTGACCTAGAACCTATATTTAGCATTCTGTTTGAAATTATTGTATCTAACAATCGCTTTCCATATTCATAGAAGACTTTTTTTGTAGTGCCCCTTTTTAAAAGGGGCGCAAAGACAAATCCCAAAAATGATCATCCCATTACATTGATGGTTGTTGATAGTAAAATCTGTGCGTCCCTTTTATGGACACATTTGGAGGAATGGGAAAGTGTATCTGGTTGTTTGAGTACATTTCAGAGGAGTTTCCAGAGGAGCCAGAGCACAAACCTAAATGGTAAAGTGGTAAGATTCATCCAGGAACAGACCTGGTCAAATAAGCAGCTTTCTACTTATGCTGCCCCAATAGATCTTTCGAATGCACTCGATAGAGTTGACCACAATCATCTTTGGGTTAAATTGGCAAAATGGGAGCTGCTGGATGGGTTATTAAAATTAATCATTGGGTTGCATAAATCATCAGGGATCCAAGTCAGACTAAATACGCAAGGTCATCTTTCTCCAAGAATAGAGACGAAGAGAGGGTTGAGGCAGGGATGCGTTCTTGCTCTCTGCCTCTTTAACATCTATGTGTCTGACATAGGGGAGTATTTAAGCCCAGTGTGGCATTTGTATCACACAAACTAGGTTCCATCAAGATTCCCTGGCTCGCCAATGTGGATGACCTTTTCATTTTTGATAAGACACGCATTGGGTTACAGCGTCTTTTGTCAGCTTTTACATCATTGTCTAAAGTAAACAGCTTTAATTAACCCTGGGAAAACCAACATTCGGGAGTTTGCGAGGGGGAAAAAACATACTGTACATAAATGGTTCCTAGAAAGTACTACCCTGTCCTGTGCCTCAAGGGTCACTTACTTGGGTTTCCCCATTATGGGGCAATCGTCGAAACGAACCTTGTGCAATATTCTGGGTCAAAAAGCAATGTTTTTATCTAATGAGATGTTGAAGATTAACAGTGATAACCTTCTATGAAGGTAAAGTGGGTCCAAAAATGATATATGGCAAGGAACTGTGGGTAACAGGTGTATGTGAATGGTTGGATAAGGTGGAGGCTGTTATCTGAAAAACGTTTATCATCGTCAAATGCCATTCTCCTTGTGGCAATACACCATGAATTATGCACCCTGCATTTGCAAGTTCGAGGTAGATGAACACTTGTAGGTTTCTAGAGTAAAATAAAGGAGCCCAGGCAGAATTCATGATATCATGTGATAAAATAGGTAGTGTGGGGGAGGATGGTAGGGGCAGTCTATTTTTAGATACACTGTGTGATCAATGTCAAATAATGTTAAGTGGGATACATTGTAATCTGCAGGAATTAATGGAAAACCCAGGGAAAGTGAAAATCGCATTGTATGGTGTGGATTGATGTAATACAATCGATAAACGGCTTAAATATTCATTCTTGGACCATAAAAAAACAGGAAGTGGGCCCCCCTATTTGAATCAATTCCCGCTACTACAGGGATATTATAATGCATTGCAGATGGAATTGGTTTCCTACGATGGAGGCATTAATGATACGTAAAATGATTTGTAGGGATGAGGCATATTGTCGATTCTGCAAGGATGTGGATACAATAGAAAGCATGAAACATATTTTTATCGAAAGTTCTGCACTTTTATCAAAAAGAATGATGTAATGATTTTTATTGAAAAGGGTGATTGTTGTATTCTTAACTCTTTTATAATGCTTGATGTAATGAAATATGGGATACATGTGATAACTGTTTTGTAAAGAATTGTAAAGGTGTTTTTAAAACCGTATACAATAAAAAAAAACACCTGTTGAGAGAAATGACTTTTTACAATCCACACATATGAGTGGCTCTAGGACAGCTTTGAATTCCTTGCAGTGAAGTGAGAGATGTAAATAACCTGCTCGAGGAGAATCTATGATCGATACTGAGTAAGTTGAATGATGGCTTCAAGAAATGGAGAAAGCTCGATCAGTGACTTTGGATGAGGGTGAATATTACTCAATTATGTGCCCTTCCTCGATTCTTGTATACTTTAAGCTCCTTTCTGGTTCCCCATCCCGAAAACTACACAATCAAATGAAGTGCGTCTTCTGGATGCTGCTTTGGAGGCTAGGAAATGGAAGTAAATTCCTGAACTCTATCCTATATACAAAAAAAAAGGTGGCTTTGGGATGCCAGCTCTTGCGACCTACCCTGCTTCTTTCACTTTACACACAATTGGTTTGCGGGTGTGGTTGTAAAACTGATGTGTTACCCACGCGAGCTGGCGCAGTGGCTGGCCCCTACACTGTAAGCTTATAGCTCTGGATGGAAAGGCTTACGTCCTCATGGGCAGGTCATGACGTACCTGCTTAAGAAAACTGGTTGTAACTTCTTTTTTCATCTTGACTCCACACTGTGGGGAAACCACCAATAACCCCAAGCTGTTGCAAGCCACCACTACAGTACAGCATCTTAGGGAGGATAAGCTATAGAGAAGC
Source organism: Ambystoma mexicanum (assembly GCF_040938575.1). Classification (NCBI taxonomy): domain Eukaryota; kingdom Metazoa; phylum Chordata; class Amphibia; order Caudata; family Ambystomatidae; genus Ambystoma; species Ambystoma mexicanum. The sequence continues at coordinate 1,230,683,295 of NC_090932.1, read as the reverse complement.
TTGGCTAGTGACACAGGATGTATGGAAACCACCACGCTCTCTGTAGAAACTGGTCTCCAGCATGTTGCTCTCTGGATTAGCAGTGTATATATACATGTATTACCTCCGAGTGGTTGCAGAGCAAAAGGAAGATGGCAACAGTCTTTGCCGGAGTGAGGAACTCAATTGAAGAATGTGGAGGGCTGGGAGGTAAACATGTACGCCTTCCACAAATCAAAAATCGAGCTGAACCTGACAGCAGAGGATTGTTTAACTTACTTACTGGAATTCCGTTTAAGATGGTGAGGCGCTATGTCATCTTTTTGTATCCAAAACTCCTATTCAGTAGGGTTAGACATCTAGACAGATCTATACAGGAGAATTGGAAATCAAACTGCTTGGGAAGCTGGGAATGATGGAAGGTGAGCAAAGTTAAAAGCCTCTTTGTTGCAAGGTAATCTGGGGCCATTGTCAGGTTAGGGGTCCGGTTGGGCCTTTCTGAGGTAGTCTCCTAAGGCAAGTGGAAATTCTTCTCCTCAATCCAGCCACCACAGTTATTCTGTACCCTGTAGGTCATTGCATTAAAGGGGCAGTTCACTCAAAAACTGTATTCTTTAAAAAGATTGCCCATATTAGAAAATATATATAAAGCATATTTTTTTTTTTAAGTTGCCATGCAATGTTTTCAGCAAATGAGTGTCAAAGTCCAGATTTTCTTTGACTAGGAGGCATCCATTTTCTTAACTGAAGCAGTTTTGTGTTCTTCAGTTAAGCTCTGATCCGCGGCAACAATCAAGCAAAACCCCCCTAATCAGCAGCATGTCTGGGTGCCCTGCTGAGCCTGCCTGCCGTGGTGAGTGATTGGATCCCTGTGGCAGTTAAGTGCAGCGCAGGTCCTGAAAAGGCTTTACCGAGGCCCCAGCTTTGGTGAGGAAAGCTAGGTAAGGCCCACCAGGAGGGCCGTCTTAATGGTGACTAGCCTGATGTCCGCAGACGCCATAGGTTCGAATGGTTTATGCGCCAGGGTGCCCAAACCTTTTGAGGGCCCACGCGGGGTGTGCTTTTTTGATAGGTGGATAAAGCCTGCTCAGACCCGCCAGATGTCTTTTTACCACTGAATTAAAGGATGAGAAAACCTCCTCCTCCGAGTTTCTGTAGGCTCCGATGGCCGCTAAATAGGTGCAGCATGTGTCTACCTGCACCCCTGAGTGTGCGAGGTGTACAGAGAAGGATGGCATGTCGTCCAGCGTGCAGGTCAATGGATCGATGCCTTTTGATTCTGCCCAGTGACAAAACATGGTCCACTTGCTTTTGTACTAGCTCCTGGTAGCATTGCTCCCAGTTCCCTGTATGATGTCTAGGTTAGCTTGTGACAGATGCATATGCTTCAGTGTGACTTGTTCAGAAACCACGCTGCAAGGGCTAACCTCTAGGGGGCTGGGTGAACCGGGGACCAATCTGACAGGCTGATTAGTTCCAAGAGCCATGGCCTTGCTGGCCACCACAAAGCTATCAGGATGATGCAAAGGTGCCGGGCCTCCCTGATCTTGCAGATTACCCTATGCACCAGGGGAGTGGGAGGGAAGGTATAGGCACTCCAAGTTGTCCCACAATGTCTGCATTGCATCAGACAGAGAGCCCCTGGCCTGTCCCTGTCAGGGCGCGAACTGGGGGTACCTCCTGTTGGACTAGATGGCGAAGAGATCCCCTGAAGGACCTGCTCATCCAACTGCCATTCGTAGTTGTCCGCACCCAGCCTGCTGAGCCTGTCCGCCTCTAGGTTGGATTCTCTTGGAAGGTGGATTGCTGCCAGGTGTATGTTGTTTACCAGAGCCCACTCCCAAATGCTAACTGCAAGAGTTCAGAGGGGAGGAGACCAGGTGCCACCCTGCTTGTTGATGTAATACAAGCTGGTGGAGCTGTCCGTCTGAATGAGGATAGCCTTGCCGTTGATCATCGGGAGGAAGGCTTTGAGAGAGAGCCAGATGGCCATCAATTTGAGCCAGTTGATGTGGATGGCCTGCTCTTGATGGGACCATACCCCATGGACACTGCTGCTGTCCAGGGTAGCTCACCAGCCCTTTAAGGACAAGTCCGTGGTGATGGTGACCTGAGGTACTGGTTGCCGGAAGGGCTTGCCTATCCACAAGTTGTTGTCCGTGTTCCACCAGACCAGGTGCTGGTGGAGATAATGCGGGATGCTGATATGCTTCACCTGGGAACCCCTCTCCTGGCTCCAGGAGGCTGCGAAGTGCAGTTGCAATGATCTCATTTTGAGCCTGATATGCGGCACAGCCAGGGGACATGCTGCCTTGATGCCCAAGAGGTGCTGGTACCACCTTACCGAGGTCACTGCTCTGCTGTGAAAATGCCCTGTGGCCTCCTTGATGTCTGTGATGTTGTCCTCTGAGTGGGCTCCAACTGCGACTTCTTGAGATTGATGGAGAATCCCAGTTCGTACAGTGCATTGATGAGCGTGGAGGCGGTGTGCTGGACTGCCCCGGAGACCTTGCCCTGATGAGCTAGTTGTCTAGGTTTGGGTAAATATGATGGCCCTGTGCCCTCAGCAGGGATGCCACTGCGTTCATAAGCCTTGTGAAGACCCTGGGGGCCGAATTGAAGCCAAATGCCAGTCAGAACCTTGTATTGGAAATGAAAACCCATGATCCTGAACCTCAGAAAGGACCAATGGGGTTGCCAAATCGGGACGTGTAGGTAGGCATCCTTCAGATCCAGGGAGTAAATCCAGTCTCCTGCACACAATGTCTCCGCTATAAGCACTGGGGTAACCATCTTGAAGTTTTTGAGGGGAAGAGAAAGGGTCAAGGTGGAAAGGTCCAACACAACTATCAATCTTGTGTGGTTCTTTTTGTGTATGGCGAAAATCTGTGACTAGTAGCTCCCTGCTGCAAGGCTGGAACTTCCTCCACTGCCTGGCTTTCTGTGAGCGAGTAAATTTCCACCAACACAGTTGCTGTGCCAATCTTTGGGAGCAGAGAGGAGGAGGAGACATAGGGAGCCGGAAGTCTGTGGATACCACAGCGATGATCCAGGGGTCCGAGAACCTTGTCCGCCAGCATTTAGCTTGAAGGGCAAGCCTGCCCCCCACTGGAGACTCATGGATCTGGATGGTTGTGTCATGCCTTTTTGCCCTCTGAGGATGGGGCTGAGGAGGGGGACTGGAAAAAGTCCTTGTGAGCCGCCTTGTGCTGTTTTCGCCTGTGCTAGCTCGGGGATCTGTCTGGCTGTCCGGACTGTCTCTCATGGAAGCCCCTGAAGCCCCCAAAGGACCGACCCTTGTCTGGGCACTGGTGCGCCTGGCTGTATGCCTTAGGGGTGGACTTAGTGAGGATAGGTAAGGACTGGCAGTCTGCGAGCTATTCTTCTTATCTAATTCCTCATCCGTAGTAGAATGCAACCGATAGCCCCCTTTGAAAGGAAGGTCCAGAATACACTCCTGGACATCGGGATTGAACTTCGTAAGCCATAGTCAGGTGGTCCTTTTCATGTCAGTAGCTATACATATGGCACACCCTGAGGTGCAAATGTGGGCCACCGTGGATTCCATAATGTCCTGTGCTACTATTTTGGCTTCCGGCAGCCCTGCCTTGAAACAGGCATGGCTTTGCACTTGGAGCTCAGGAAGGAAATCAGAGATCTCTAGTCAGAGCCTCTGATTGACCGCCGCCAGCATGGCATCCGTATTGGACTGGGGCAGATGAAGAGAAGTGTTGGAATATACTTTCTTTCCATATGCTTGCAGAACTTTCTCTTCCTTACCCAGGAGTGCCGAGGCTGATGTAGCCAAAGACGATTGAGGCTTTGAATAGAGTGAGGCTGCCGCAATCACAGAGGAATGTGGTTGGGGGTGTGCCGACAATAAGAGGGGTCCCCTTCCATTTGCCTATACTTGGCGTTGAGGTGCCTATTGGTAGGCTGTGTAGAGTGTGGTTGAGCCATCCTTTTTTGGTAAGAGCAACAACGTCCTTCTGCATTGGGATTCCTGTTCTAGCCGTGGGGCATAGAGTGACAACCTCTGCCAGTACCCCTGCTTCTGGTTGCTCCACCTCTGGTTGTGGAAGCCCCCAGATACTCAGCCAGGCCCGCTAGTCATTTGTGAAATGCCTTGTCAGACAAATGGGTGCCAGGGTCCTCCTCTTCATCCGTGTCCACCAGTGTGGCAGCAGCTGGAGGAGTGCTCGGGGCAGGAAGAGGCGGCATATTGATAGGTGCCTGAGGCTGCTGTGGCAGTGGGTCAGGGGCTGCTGTGTCTGGCACAGGCATGGGAGCCGGTGTCATAGGGACTGGCACGAGCAGCAGAGGCTGCGTTGGAACCGGAGGAGCTGAACCCAAGGGCAGGCTGGCCGTGGGTTCTAGCGGCTGTAACGGGGTAGCATGTCCCTGATAACATCCCCAAGGATGACTCCCATCTGCGGGGCCCCATGAGAACAAGGAACTTGTCCAAGAACCTGTCTTCACAGGCCAGAGGAGCGCTTGGAAGTGCCGGCATAGGCGCGGGGCCCCGAGGTTGCTTGGACCTGGGCGCACCTTTTCTTGCTGAATGTGGCAAAGTGTATCTGCCTTGATACGCTGATGGATATGCTGTGGGCCAAGTGCCAGGTGATGCCAGTCCCATGCCTTGTTCCCCTAGCTGGTCCCTGAAGGGGGATGGTGTCGGCCGAGGCGCCCATTTTATCTGGCCCAGTGTCCATTTTGTCTGGCTGCATGCCACGTGCCTGTGTTGTGGTGCTTGCCGCGCTGGGCCCGGCTTCCTCCAGGATGCGCATCGGTGAAGGTTGAGGCCTAGCCTGCACCTCAGGATGGGGCCTGGTAGGCAGAGTGCCCTCGGCAGTGGCACTGGTAGTGCTGCATACAGGTGCCCCCTCAGTCATGAGTCTGGTATTAGGGCGTAGCCCATCGGGTTGAAACCTGGTAATAGAACCTTGCGGTAGCTGAGTCAGTCTCGGTATGTGCATTGGTACTAGGAGCTGGTAGGTGCCTCCCACCCATGCGCTTCCTGGGTAAGGAGTAGCCTTTGCGGGGTACGGATGAAAACAGAGTGCCTACCTTGTGCTTGGTCCTCTGCTTGACGAACGCCTTCAAGTCCTCTGGAGGCGACTTCCCGAAGAGCTAACTCCAACTAGCTAATCTTTAGGTCAGAGCACGCGGTGTAAGCGCATCACACGTGGCACAGCCCTCCCAGTCGTGGTCAGGGCCAAGGCAGCGGAGGCAGAGGGTGTGGGGGTCGGACATAGGGAACAGACCGTCACAGGCTGGGCACCCGCTGAAGCCTGTGGATGTCGATATGCGTCGGGGAGGAGTGTGGCGCCAAAGGACACATCAGTACCTGATTGGAAAAAAAAAGACAAAAGTACTTCTCCGGGGAAGAGCGTGTGGAATTACTAGGCCGGAGGCATAACCCAGGAGCGCTGGTGAAAGCGGTCCGTTCCCATCGAAGCGGAAAAGAGGACTGGGGAGTAACGCCGGTCGGTGGATTCAGGGAAGCACATGCTCCCATGGCCGGGGCCCTGTGCGTCTCTAAGTTTAAAGGGGAAGAAGATTTTTCTGGCAAAAAAGGTTCCGTCTCCGTAGGATTAAGTAGCAGTGAGCCCAGAGTCCAAGCAAAAGGTTGGTGTGTAGCAGTTCTCACAGGGTCCTGGAGTAGAGTGGAATCACAAATCCAAGGCAATGTCTGATATTATCCAAAGGAGCAGGATTAAATCCACAGAGACAAAAAAATCACCAAATCCTCGAGGGTAACCTGATCAATGCAAAACCTAGCCAAGTCCATTAACCTAAAGTTCACAACAGTTCATAAACAAAGTGGAAAACCAGAAACATTGTCAATCAGGGAGGATCCGCGTTGAGGAGACAGTGGTGTTCAATACCGAGTGTTAGGTCAGAGAAGAAGCGAATCACAATCCAGAAAGCGAACTGAAGGCATGAAGCCACAGGAAACCAGTCGGAAGGCCGGAACCCTACTGTAACTGCCAAAGTCACGTTCTGAAGTCAGGAACTGTGGAGGAATGCTGCATTTTTTTTATGTTGATGGCCAGTTGCAGCTTGATGGTGGCATGCATGTGCCCTTCTGCATATACCGCCACGCGGGCTCTGAAAGTCATAGTTCTTCCCTGCCGTTGCCTGATCCCCCTGCTCTAGCTCACGGAGGACATACCCTTACCCTCTCTGCCTATGCCCCCATCATTGTTGCCCCCACTACACGGATCACTCTCAGCTGATCCTGTATATTTCTTACACGTTTTTAATATGTTTTGGGGAGCAGGATTTTCCTCTTTGGGTGTTTATTAAAAATATTTCTCATGTCAGGATTGTTATGTTCTGATACCGCATTTTTGTGGTTTTCATTTTCTGATCTGAGGCATATTAACCCCTTGATTAGCTTATAAGCCTTCTTGTACAGCCACAGTTATCTGGTTAACAGACCATGTTGTAGTTTCTGATTCAATAAAATAGGTTAAAAAAAATGATACCCAGTTAAATCAAAAGCAGGACTGTACTTGAGATGATCTCACAGTGACTCTGGCTATCAAGTAACTACTGTGTTAGTCACACGTAAATATTGTAGCAAGCACACTACCCATGGCTTTGCCACACAGTTTTGTTTTCTTAATTTGTGCAGGATGTTGTTACTATATAATCAGAGATTAAAACGTGCCTGTCTGTATTGCAGTACTGTCTACCCTGAAACTATTGCTTGAAGGTAAATACATTTTATTTCATCATCACAAAAAATCTTTGATGTTAATTTAAACAATGTGTGGGTTCTAGTATGGTCTTGTGAATGAAAACCACTGGCGTGAGAAAGTACTGTGCATTCCCCTCAATGTGGGGACCCCTGCTACCCCAGGACCAGGAGGAGGGCCCTGTTCAGCCCTCATGCCAACTTTAAATCAGGTTGAGGGTTGGGAAGGGGCAGACTGTAGCTGGCGTGCGGATGAGGCACTGCGCCGCCTCTGGCTCACTTGCTGTACATGTCAGACATGAAACAGAGTTCCTGCTTCGAAGGAAGGAAGGAAGGAAGGAAGGAAGGAAGGAAGGAAGGAAGGAAGGAAGGAAGGAAGGAAGGAAGGAAGGAAGGAAGGAAGGAAGGAAGGAAGGAAGGAAGGAAGGAAGGAAGGAAGGAAGGAAGGAAGGAAGGAAGGAAGGAAGGAAGGAAGGAAAGTTGGTTCCTGTGGACCGTTTGTGACTTGCATCTATTGAATTTGTTCATGAGCTATCCATCAATACCAATTACAAGTTGTCTAGCTTTTTAACCAACATTTCATAGAATGTGTGCAGTATAATGTACCCTTTTAATCAAATAAATTCACCAGCCACCACCAGTGGTTAGTACATTTGGCTGCCAGAAGCAAGGTATCACCCTGTTTTTCTACACTAGGTGAAAGATTTAAGCTTTGATGAAAAATCATATATCTTTCCCCTAGTGCAATGCACGCCTGCCCCTGTAGCAACATGATCATCATGGACATTGTTCACCTATGGTGGTCCCGGCTAGCTCAGAATGTGGCACTTCCTAAACTTTATTGAGGAGGTTGGGGGTAGGAAGGGCCCTCAGAATGGTTTGCAGGGGCCCCCCAAATGTCGTGTTATGTCAGTGATGTGAAAAAAGTGCATGAATACATTTTTGCAATGTGAAATTAATAACTGTTCTTAAACTGAGTTGTGCTTCCATGTTCTTGCTTGCACCAAAATATAGTTGTTATTTTTTAAATAACAAGAGTGTTTCTCAGTAAAAGGCACTAGATCAGCAACAGTTGAACATGTTGCCTCGGTGGTCAGTCTTCCATGGCAAGTACAAAAAGAGCAACATTATAGAAATAGGTTTACTTTCGCTGTTGGAAGACTTTCCTCTGATTACAGCAATTTCATTACTGGTCACCTTAAACCAGATGAAGATGAGCTCAGCCATGAAGAGGGGCTGGGGCCGGGTTGAATTCAAGTGTTTGTCCATTGTGAAATGTTTCACACAGCACCCTCCCAATGGTGGGGAAGGATCCAGATGCTGGGATCCAACACAGAGAATAGTGTTAAGCATTTAACATATACATTTCATCCGACACCTTAGACAAATCAGACATTCCAAAGATATTTTCAAGTTCCATTTAGTTGATACCACATAAGATGAATGTGTTGTGTATTTGTTGAACAAAGAGAAGAATTTAACAATCAATGCAGATACCAGGCCGTTGGGTGGATGGAGAAACACCTAAAAGGGGCACAGCTACAATTTATTTTCATATTGTAGTTTATAGTAGGACTACAATTTGGCAACCTAACGATCAGGATTTCATTTTGTATACCAGAGAGAAAGTAGCATTGCGAGTGAGAAGCTAGTAAAGAGAGAACATGAGTGAGGTAATGGGCGAGGAAGGGGTTTGTTCAGAATATCAGTTTACAATCGAGAAAAGATGAGCAGGAGGAAAGAGTGGCTGGTGAGAAGGAAAATTATATGATTGTAGGGAGAGAAAAGTAGAGAGATAAGAGGAGTAAGAACAAATTAATCTAGAATCATTAGGAGGGAAAGACGTGTTGGGATTATGTCCTCTTACCTTTGTTAGTAGGGGAGCAGGAATGATAAACAGATAAGCAACAGGGAATCTTAGCATGTGTCAAAGATGGTTTTAAGTCACAGAGTTCGACTAACCGTTTATGGGTTCTTATTTTCGAAACAAAACAGCAGGACATGTACCGACAGTTACTGCCGTTAATATTAGACTGTTTAGTAATACGATATGCAGAGGGTTACAGTGGATCTGTTCAATGGAATGCACCGGGCTGGAAAATGGGGTTTGGAGGGGCTGGCTCTCCATCTAATCTAAAATGCACCAGCCCCTCTTTAACCCATACGTGCCCTACTCACTGCTCACTACCAGGTCACTATATACTGATTGTTTCTCCCTACTTTATGAGTTCCGACCTTTCTATAAGTGGGGGCCTAAAGGCAAGCCCTTCCTATGCTGGCCCTACACCATCAATGATGATAGTTCTAAAGGAATTGCAGGGTTGTGCCTTAGGGACACTCAAGCCACCACTGGATCTTCTTCCTTTGGGTCTCCCTACCACTGTTCCTTATCTCCTCCTACTCTCTTCCCTCCTACTCCACCCACCATCTCTCCTCACACTCCCTGGCACTTCCTTCCCTATCCCTCCAATGCTCCTCTTGCTCCCTCTACTGCTTGTCTCCCCCCTTCAATCTTACTCACCACTCCTCTTCCTTCTCTGCATCCCTACTACTCTCTGCTCTCCACACCACTACTCTCCCCATGCACTACTGTCATTCTCCCCACACTACTCATTAGATCACTCTTCTCAGCTCCCCCTATGCCCCTCTTTTCACTGCCTCTCTCAAGGATACAATGCACTGCTCAACCTTCAAGGGTGATAGTGCCCTGTTCACTCTCCCAACACACTTACTCTCACAATTTGTGCATCTCCTTCATCAACTCCAGAACCCTTTTCCTCGCACCCCACTCCTACACCACCTGTAATATCCTTACTCTCTCCTAACAACCACTCCATGTCACTCTACCCACTACCCTGACACCCTTACTCTCATCTCCCACTCTTCCCTCACCTTCACAAACAATCTCTCATTCCCTGCTTCACTCTCATAAACTAGAACTATTCTCCCTCACAAATACCTTACCTTGAACATTGCTGGCGTAATCCGCCTCCATGCTCCTCTGCACCATCCTTCCTTCACCTAGTCTGTTGATCTGTCTCTGCCTCCTCTAACTTCAACCCAACAAACCACAACTTTGTGTTTCCTGTGGTCTCTCTTATCCCCCTCCCCATCCTCCGATTGGTTTTCTGACCCTTGGCAATCTGGCCCTGCCTTCCCAGCTCAGTAGCGTTTCAAAATTACAGAACATTTCAAAGAGAGCATTATGCCCCATTATGTAACAATGGCAGCCCATGCTCATGCTGCAAAGTGTCCAAGTTTGTGTAGGGGGGCTGAGGGTCGGTTCTACTCAAGGTATGTGAAGTCCTGGTGAGCAGCTGGTGTTCTACTTTTAAGCCATTGGTAGTCTACTGCGGTCTCAGCGATTTTGTTTCCAGGTGCTGCAAAGCTGGGGAGAGATCCATAGCAATAGAAATGGGCACATAAGTGCTTTGGCTCCACCTTCTGTTGCTTTCTTCAGGTGTGATCTGTGCACGTGTCGCATGCAGCCCTAAGCAAACTGTGCAGGCCGCACCAGCTACCCTTACATGGGCTCTTTTTTGCTCCAGGTTGAATTGCATGGGGTATTGATGTGCTGCCTCTGCGCGTCGTCTCTTCTCATGTTGCGGCTTCTTCAAATGTCGCGTCCACACCCCAAACCACCGTCCTTCCTCCTGCTGGGTCTGTCTCCCCATTTACTTTCCATTGACTGCAGCACTCGCCTGACGAGGAACCAATCATGCCTGCCTTTTCCCCAGGAGCTGTATTAGATAGCGAGAAATAAAAAAAAAAAAACTCTAAGTGCCTCCCTCTTTTCCAGCACAGGGTGGGAAGTGTCTGTTGTCGATGCATCTATGGACTAAGGGGATCTATGTGATCACTGCGCTGCCCATAACTGCGACGGCCGAAATGCCGACGGCAGTTACGGCGCGGAACAGTGATCATATAGATCAATGTGCCCACTTCCCGGCCTGCTTTTCCCTTCCTACCTCCCACCCACAACCCCCAATTTACCTTTCACGGTAGGCGGCACACTTCTGTGTGTGCCGCCTGCACCCTACAATCCCTGCGGCATCAGTTCCTCCCACTAAAGTGGGTTAGAACTGACGCCACAGGGTGCTTTTCTTTTTTTTTTTTCGTGTCCCCCACTTATGAAAATGGTAAGCGGGAGACACCCCTGCCACCCCTGCTCTGCTTGGGCGCAGTAAATGTCGCCCTCATTTTGTGCACCCCGAAAGTCGCAGTAACTTTAGGGGGGGCGCACAAATGAGGGCAACATTTTTGTACGATTCCGACTAAGGCTGCTCATTCTCCCTGTGACATTCCTCAAGTGCTGGTGAGTTTTCTCGACAATTCAGTTTGGAGAGGGTTGCTCTGTCTCACCTGTCCCCGTGCAGTCTCTCCTCACTCCTAGTGCATTTTCTGTAGCGACCCCCTCATTCGTTTGGGGTCCGTCAGCTTGTCAGGTCAGGTGTTGGATGTTTAATTTATGTTTAGCATAGAAATTAATTTCCTGGCTGTTCTACATTCCGTTCACCTCGGTCCAATCCAGGTTTTCTCAGTTGCTCCAAGGTACACTGTGGGAATTGGAGTTCCGAAGTGGAAAAGAGAGAACACTGGCCATACAAAGTGCTGGGAGGCATTTTGCGACAGACGGAGGCACCAGTATCCCCATGCATGGCACATGGAAGGGTCTCAGAGGCTGGGGTCCCCCTATCTCCCACTTCCTGCCATAAAAGGTCATGACCCTGTCACACATGACAGAGGGGTGGTTCAGGTCTTGTGTACACATAATATTAATGCAGAGGGTGTCCATGCAAGGTGTTTATAAAAATGGATGTGCATCTTCTGTGAGGGATAATAATGATGTGCAGGTACAGTTAAGTAAATTGATAACCCTACAATGTCCTTAATCACAACCTTGATGTAGCAGGTTTAAGCACAGTGCTCAGAATAAGGATTGTTCATGTGACCGAGATTCACACTGCCTATAATTGTCCCTCGTGCTCCCCTCACCAGTTCAGGTGTTGTCACTGCAGCAAGCAGGGCAAAGAGTGATCCACTTGATAAGGCACAGCACATTCGATCTGACTTCCACGCATGCATTGGGAACAGTGCAGCTTTGCTGGATCAGATCTGTATTGTTCCAGTATTGTTCAGATGCAGGTGTATTCTTCCAGCAAAGGTCTAATTCCACAACGGACTTCTCGGACTCCCAACAGAACGGTGCATGTCCGCGTTAATCTTAGTATTAATAACAATGAGCCCCTGGCTCAATCTTTTTCTGCACTCCAGGTTTTCTGAACCTCCTGGTTTTGTGACAGATTCACACAGGAAGAGCAGCCACGCATCTTAGGAGCAGATGTCTTTTAAGGCTTTCAACCCAGTTACCCTTGCTAGAGTAAGGTTAGATAGCACCAAGCAATTAGTTCCTTTGGTTTCTTTGAGAAGGCCAGTAGCTGCAGAAACGGACAGGGCTTTGCAGTTAGATGGGTCCTGGGAAGTTGCAACATCAAGGCTTACTCACAACTATCTTCAGTTAGCCGGTATTCTTGTGTTTTGGGACTTGTCCAAAGGATTGACAATGTAATGGACCAAACACAGCGGTTTAAAGGGAATATTGGAAGCTCAGCAGAAACTTTTCGTCCATTGTTAAGGTCCGTCCATTCAAACTTTAAGTGGCCAGCAAGTCCCTCGTGATCATCATATTCACACTTCCACAGCCTACATTCTGGCCAAACACTCCTACGTGGATTGAACTCTGACATCGCATGCATCATTCATGCACACTGCCTGATCTGTTCTCAGCGTCTCCTTCCCTCTCTTTACAGAGAAGTCTAAAGGCTTGACCACATGTGGGTACATCCATTTGATTTCATACAAAGAGAATAATGCTTAGCTGTGCAACTCACACAGGCACTTCACACTGGGGCCTCCTTCGGATTCAGCAGATTGCCACTATTTGCAAATAGAGGAAAACTGCCAGCAGACCATTAAGCTCACGGAACTCATACAAGGATACTTGAATAGGGGACCAAGTGTCTTTTGGACACTACCATCCTGAGAGACCAAGGGTTGTTGGGGAAGATCAGAGGCATGTCCCTGAAAGGACCTCAAATCAAAACGCATATGGGAAACATGGGCAGTAAATCAGTCTGGAAACAGCAAAAAGCACAGGGCCTTCCCCTAGATGTGCAGTTAAGGACATTTGGCCTTAAATCAAGGTATTGTTAGACCATTGAGAGATAGTGAGATCCATGGAAGCAACATACAGATGGAAAGGGAAGAGAATCATAGAAAATTAAGGGGATGAACCAATGGGATGTAGAGTAGGTATTTAACGGATATGTTGGGGTTGGAATAGAAGGGTACAAAGCTCAGAGATGAAAAGGAAGTACAGAAAAGAGACAAGAATAATGAAAAAATAATGATTTACAATTAGAGACTGAGTTAAATAAAAAGGGGAAGACCTGCAAAGAAAAAGTAAGACTATATATTAATATAATTTTGTAATAATAAAGATAGTGGGTCACGAACATCAAGAGGGGAGAAATGTATGCAGTGTGGCCCAATAGGAAGAACGTTACAAGAACTCACTTGAAAGACAGCGCTGATGTAAGGCTTGCCATAGAAAGTTAGTTAATAGCTCAGTAGTTGGTTGCAGATCAGAAAGAAGAACAAGAACTGGTCTGTATATTATGGACAGGTTTGGGTAGCAATGATTGACAAAAGTAATATCTTGTTGCATGATGGACAGTTAATGTGCTCCCCTCGTAAAATCATGTTTGACCAAATGGAAAAAAGGGACATGGCAACTTTGCGGTGTCAGAGTCAGAAAAGAAGAGCACGTAGCACAATAGCAAAATATGAAACAGAGAAAGAAAAAAAAGTTACTCGCTGTAGTCCCCTTTCCTCCATACTTATGGGATGTCGTCCAAGGGGATGGGACCGGAGCTCTTTTGGCACATAATTAGAAGATTGTTCTTCCTACCTTTTTTCCGTTCCCAGAGACTGAGGGTAAGAGAACTTTGCACGTTCTAGATGTGAGGCATTAGCGGACGTTTTAGTGAGACTGATCTGAAGACTTAAAAGAAAATCGTGCCATCCGTATATAACGTTTGGTGGTAAGCAACTGGGATTCCAAACTTCTATGGTGGCAATTGCTCGATGGATCATTTCTTGTATGGCTGAACCCTACAAGTTTATAAAAGAGCAGTACCCAAAGGCTTGAATGCGCACGTGGTTAGAGTCAAAGCTACAGCAGTCACATTTCAGAGAAATATCCCCTGGCATGTCATTAATAAGACCGCTACCTGGTCTTCTTCCATCTGCGTTTTGCAATCACTACTGCATAGAAAATGCTGCCAGTTCAGGTACCATTTTTAGGCAGGCAGTCCTACCAAACTTGTTTGGCTAAGGTCAGTCCAGTATTTCGGGTTTGTGCTGCCCTAGGCCCAATTAAATACATGTGCCCTCCTCTTTACTCCCCCCTTATCTTAAAGACATAGAAGAAACATTAAATTGGAGTGAAAAAACCAATACATCCCCTCTTTTGGAAACGCCCTAATCACTGTGCTAAGCAAGTGGACGTTTCTCACTGTTTAATTGCTTTGGTTCCCATAAGATCTCTCCCAAATGTTGCAGGGAAAGTAGCCGAAATGACACGATAAACCAATTGACGAGTATTGAAAAAAGAATCAAAATAAAACTTGTTCTACCATTTTCCCCATCAAAAATATAAGGTCTCTATAAGTACATATAATCCACAATAACATAACCTAATGTATTTCAGGTATGTAATGTGTTATCAGAGTTATGTTAAAGTCACCTCCCCTGCTTATAACCATTGTTTGACACATGCATGTTGCAAAGAACATTTTAAATCTATCTAAACGCAACCTGATCTTTTTGTGTCAAGTATGTAGACATCTTCAAGGGTAGCAATAGTATATTCCAAAATCAGTGATGGTTGGGGTGAAAATGCTTTTTTACTTGGTTGTGAGGCTGGACGGAGGGCCATAGACTGTGCAGTGAGAGACTAGCCTTTAAGAATGACATTTTGCAGTACAATTTGGTGTAAATCTCTCATGATTTCACCATACGAAAGTAGTCCTCAGAGATTCAAATACAATCAACTATTTGGGGTGTAGTTCTTTACCTGCCCCACCAAACTTCAACAAGTGCCTGTTATTTGTAAAAGCAATGCAGTGCTGTGAATGTGCATCAATGTCCAACTATAGAGAATCCATGGGCAACCTACAGATGTGTGCTATCATGATCATACAGCCAGATGCAGTAGCACCCATGTAAACAGGACCAGGGTTAGGTTATGACATATGATTTAACTGAAACGTGCCCATGACTGACAAAAAAAGAAAAGCATAACACCATGTCTTACATAGACATTTAGGGCTCTAGTTCACTTGCCGGATGATGACCATTTTTGTGTAATGTAGAGGCCAACACACTTGTCTTGTGATATCTGCAGTTATTAACTCCATCCCTCCATTGCTTTATTTGAGATACTGCACAGAATGAAGCTGTAAATTGGCTTGGAACTTTATTCCCTCAAGTATGAATCTCCAATACCAAAGCAGGAGTTACTTCAAAAGTGCACTTGTTTGCCAAAAATAAACCTCTACAAATAGTGTTCAATAGGTACAGACCTGTTGCTTGCACCCTGCTTTCAGCTCTTAGCTGTGAGGCAACGGATATTCTTAGAGGTCAAGGAAATTCAAAGGGCTCATGATGAGGAACCTCAATGGTGAGGAATCGCAAATGGTAATTTGCATGAGTAAACATTCTGTTTGATATTCTATGAGTATGAACCACAGACCTGTCTTCTATTATGGGAGCCTTTTAACTAGAGGGCACAGTATGAATCTCTATGAAGAAGAGCGAGCACGGTCTGAAACAAAGGGAGTCCAGGGCAGAATATGCCGGATTAAACCCTGTGGAGGCCCTGAGGCAATTGAAATTCTTGGCCCCCCTCTCAAATTATCTCGTAATACTTTTTTTAATTTTACCAATCAACAATTTTAATACACCAATGTTATTACACAAAACTAAACATTAACAATCATTAATGCTATTAAACAAAAATATATTTTTTTTAAAATTGTAATAAAACAAACAAAACTTTAAATATTCACTTCCCTCAATTGGTTTGTGGTAATATCTTTCAGGGTATCTTGGAAGTCTACCTTTTGCTAGACGTCGTATTCAATGGCCACAATGGCAAATGAGCGACAACAAACAATATTTATGCTTTGCTCAAGAAAAGGAAAGAATTCTTAAGTCTCAGCCAAAGATCAGTAAAAGTGCATGAACAAGATAAACTTGTTCTGTTAAATTAGACGCTGAAGTTAATCAAACTTAATTGTAACTCAGGAAAGCTAATTTACAGTAACGTAGATGTCGGGTATATAGACTCGTCAGTGTTCTCGAAGCTTCTACTCACGATTATTCTACTAAGGTTTGTAGTTGGCAGGAAACCTCGCAACGCACTTTCTTGTGTGCGCACTCTAATGGGATCGGATACATTGAACTAAGTAGTGTGCACGTCGGCCACTAGATGAATTTGGCCATCACTACTATACATCACACATACATAGTTTGCACCGGATTTCTTTACCAACTGAAAGCTGCCAGAAGATGAGCTTTTAAGAGACAAACTGTTATGTGAATCTGATGTCTCTGGTGTATGTACTTTATTTTATTGATGTATTTGATTAAACAGCAACATCAACCTTTCAATAAGCACATACAGAAATAAAGATAATGATCAAGTAATGCATTTTCACATAAAGGAAGAAGTGAAATAATAAACAAACAATAAAAGAAGCAACGCATATCAAATAAACAAGAAACAAAAAAGTATGTGGGTGTTTTGTTCGATTGCATTTTCTGCATTGTAATACGGCGTATAAAAAACATAGAAATCAGAGTTATAAACAAGCTTCACATATGTTTAACAATAAAAGAAATGTGATGATTGCGATTCTGACAGTTGTTCTTCAAGTACAAAATAAATCATACCAGAATATCTCTGGTGTTAAGATTTTAACATCTTTAAAATGTGTTTTATCAAATAAAATTCACCTGAAGGGGCCAACGTGGGGCAAGCTGTGATTAAATGTAATGGAGTTCCAGGCTGTGTTGGTTGTTTACAGAATCTGCAGTTATTATCGGAATTTGCAACAAGCTTCCACTTTCTAGCATTTCCTTTGAGTGCCAGAGATTAAGCCTGAACTGTAGGAAGGCTTGTCTGAAGGTTGGGTACAGTGATTTTGCCAGGTAGGGTTCAGGTGCACAATGCTTCTTCTGCGCAAAAAGATCGAACTTAAAGTCTCTGTACTGCAAATACATTTGTCTGGCATGGATCCAATCTTGTTGCCAGAGTTTCTCTTCAGCACGAGTTGGAGTATTCAATAAGAATTTGATTGAAATATCTGCTGTTTTCATGATGTTTTGCGTTTTGGACTTCCACGTCAATATGAACTGATGACTTGAGGACTTCACATAATCAGATAGCATGTATAGTAAGGATCCTGATCTGGCTGATAATAAACATTACCTGTACAAGGTGCACAATTTCCAGTCGTACGAGCTATACAAGGACAATAATCCTAATTCATGTCCGATTATGGGAATTGGTTGACTGGCTGGTGGCAACAAACACTTTCAGAACATTCCTTCAAATTCGATCCAAAATGATTTGGTTATCCATGTTTTGGTCTCAGCACCATACAAAATTGTTGTGACAACTTTCTGGTTGTAAAAGGTTACGACTGGTATACAAGAAAATTTGCCATATTTGGCATGTATTATTCGGGCTTGGGCAATGGGCGTAGTTATTTTGGATTTGAGTTCTATAATCTATGGAAGATCAGACGTATGATTATTCATGTTAACACCCAGATAGCAATATTCATGAACCACTTGAAGATTTGTTTCATGCCAAGACCATTTATAGGAGTCCTTGTCATTGTGCTTCTTCCCGCAATGCAGGACCTGTGTTTTATGTTTATTGATAGGCTGTTTTCAAGAGCATATTCTCCTAACACGGTTAAGAGAATCTGTAGGCCTCTTGGGGCCTTTGATAGAAGAACTAAGTCATCAGTGTTGAGCAGCCACAAGATCACGTGCAGTCCTAATTTAGGTAAATCTGAACGGAGCCCAAGAAGTTTCTTCCCCTGAGATCAGAAATAAAGAAATTGAAGAGGGCTGATGCAAGGAGACATCCCTGCTTCAAGCCTCGGTAGGTCAGGATTGGAGCGGATAGCTTGACATCCAACGAAAGACGAATTTGAATCGTTGTGTTAATGTATAGCAGATTAAAGTATGAATGGAATAGGGACAATCAGCCTCAAAGAGTTTAGTCATCAACAGTTCTCTGGGTAGCGAATGAAAAGCAGTTTTGAAATCCACGAAGGCCATATACATTGGCTGTATTCGTGAGAGGCCATGTGCATTGATGGCAATGATGGTGAGTACATTAATTGCAGTGCCCAGACCAGCAATAAATCCTGTTTGAAAAAGATCTTGGAAGTTTTGATTACTTATCCAACGATTGAAGTCTCTTAGGAGGAGGCAAGCAAAAATCTTGCCATGGGCATCCAAAAGGGCAATAGGTCTATAGTTAGATGGACACTCTCAATCACCTTTTCTGAAGATGGGGATGACTATCGATTTCAGTCACGAAGGTGGAATGATGTTCGTGATTAATATGTGTGTAAATATGGACAAGAGCACTTTGGCCCAGGCCTCAGGATGTTCTTTAGACGTGCAGTTATTGAGACCGCCAGGCCAGGCTGCTCTGGAGGAACTTGATTTTGAATTAAGTGTATGATGTGGTCCTCATCAAATCTAAGGTCGATGTTATCAGATGTGGGCTTGGAATTCGGGGATTTGTTATCAGGAAGTGGAGTATATAATGCAATAAAACGATCACGCCACTGTTCAGAAACAGCATTTATCTGAACTGGAACCTGCGCGATATGGGTCACCTTATTTAGTAAGCTCCATATCGAGGCAGAGCTTTTGGTTGCCATGGCTGCTAGCATGCATTTTACATCTTGCTGCAATGATAATGCTTTTCTTGATTGAATCCAATTCTTATACAGGGTGGTTAGCTGCGTAAGACTGTTAGTTCTTAGATGAACAGACAGAGAAGCAATCTTCCTCTTAGCCACGACGTTAAGGTGCCTTCCTTTCTTGTACTTTGTGGTCATAAGTATGTTTATGCTTATGAATTAATGTTGTTGTCATTGATCGCTGTTGACTAAACATCTGTAAAGCTGTGATATAACATCCTTCAGTTGATGTTATAGAATGGCTCAGTGGACACGGATTTGTTGCCAAACAGTTATTTAGATATTTTAAGGACTTCTCTGTCCATCGAAAATGATTTCTGACCCCAGATACGATGATATTGCCATCGTAGATGGATGTAGTTGGGCTAAGTAATTGATCATGCCATCTCCAGGTAAAGGAGAGTACTTTATGGGCACTGCATATTATTTGGGGTTTATCTTCAAGAGTTTCAGCTGCATCAAAAAGATATTCATCAGTATATATGTAATCAATGATGGCTTCCTGTGAAAGCCTCTGCCAGGAGCTCTGAGGTGGTATGTCACCAGGTAAAACTATTATTCATCACTAGCTGCCTGTCTTTCATAAGGGTAAGCCAGCATGGTTTAGTAGTGTGTAGTGTGCTCTATACCAGTGACGTCAGAGAAGCAGTGGAAATTCAGATCAGCTAGTCATATAGTGTGTGTTATGGATGCTTCACTAGTAACAATATCTAAAATGGCTTCGAGATAATGAAAGAACATGCTCTTATCCAGAGCTGCATGAATTCAATATATATTGATTAAAGCAATTGTTTTTACTAAGCTTTTAATCTTCACAAGCTGTATATAGGTGTTTGTAGCTGCCCATCGTTCCTAATGAGAGCCTGATGCAATCTTTGTTGCGACTAACAACCCTGCTACGGGTCTACCCTTGTGAGGAATTTTTGCCAGCACTATTGTGACATTGTGACCATCCCAGATTGGAGGAGAGGATAGCCACGTCTCCTGAAGGGCTACGATATCATAGTTGTTTTGATTGTTTTTGGATGTATTCATAAGATGCATAAAGCCATGAGTATTCTAGCTTGCGAGTTTGTAAACTTGTCTGTTGTCTCTAATGGGTTGCTTGTGTCATGAGTCGGGTAAGTGGACAATATGAGATGATCGTGGGTGCACCTGATTCGTGCAGAAAGCAAGGAGCTGTGGACTTGCATGTGATTTTTACTGGTGGTAATGAGTTTGAAGATTGCTCTTAGCAATCAAGTGATTCTGGCTCTATAGCTCTCCGAGAAGGATAATCTTGTGAGAGAAGAAAGCCCAAGTCAAAACAGGTTGCTCTAGCTTGCCATACAGTGTTGAGGACTACTCCAGATTGTATGCATAGTCTTGCTAATGATAGGTCTGTGTCCTTTAGAAATTCAACTCTGTTTATATCCGATGATGATATATCTTACAAACTGGGAACATCACTAAATATGTTGAGAATGCTTGACCTATTGAGATTGTATGTCGAATACAGGCTTGCTCAGCACTGTATGATTAAATGATGGCAGTGTGTGTACCGAGCCTGATGCTTGTCTTGCATGGCGCGAGGGATGTCCCTTTTGAATTACGATGGACTATGTGATTTTGAAATGCTACTCGCTGAGAGTCACTTTCTGTGCAAGACAGGGGTTTGGAATCTGAGTAGCGTTTTTTCTATTGAAATGAACATCCCTTTCTTGAATCAGTAAAGGGCTGAGTTTCTTTTGAAGGTTGGAGGCTAGATTTTGTGATGTACTCATTTAGAGGGCAACTGATTTTTCTATTTCTTCTTGTCTCTGCTCCAAAGTGAGAAACTAAGTCTTTCTCTCAAGAGAAGGTGTTATAGCAGGGATTTCTGAAAGTGATGGCTTGCACGCTTGGGAGGAAATCATCCAAGATGAATTTGACAACTGTTGATTTGTGGCTATGGATACAAGATCATCAAGCAGCTGATATTGTAATTTAGCTCCTAGATCTAGATTATGATTAGATTTTTTCTTTAATGCTAGTGCTTCATATTTTTTGATGACAGCTGTCTTTGCTATCTCAATTTGTTTGTTAGGGGTAGGTAGAGACTTAATAAACCGCTTTGAACTGGTGCATGCTTGCGTGGAGCTTGATTTTATATTTATAGGCTTTTTGGTTTTAGGAGGACGTTTCACTAATTTTTTCTTAATATCTGAAAATATGGTGAAGTGTGGCTTGTCCGGAATACAATTCAGAATTGGGAGATCTATGTCCGTATTTCCTAATTGTTGCGTGGACTCCAGACAGACAAACTATGTTGGCAGATTTGTTAATTTTTTCTAGTTGTGGTGGAGCTGTCTGTGTTCTGCATGGTATAGGTAAACGATCTAACTCAGGCACACTAATTGCAATGTTATGCTGAAGTTTGGGGTTTTTAAGAACTTCTGTCTCACTGTGCATAAATTGTGAGATGTTTGATAGTTTATTTTATTGTCTATGCTCTCAAATGACTTCATTAATAATATTAATGCTGTGTTCATAGCAATGAGGGTTATGTCAAGAAATGAAGTTGTAGTCAGCTGGGGCAAGGTTATTTGCAGTGTAGAAGGACAATTGGCTTGCTTTTTAGGTGTTGGATTGGCAAAAGATAGAGATAATGCAGATGCAGGGGAGATAATGAGTTATGTGTCGAAAGAGCAAGCATGATGGGAGATTGTGAAAGATTGGTAGCACCTGGAAGAAGTGGCAAGCTCAATGTATAGGCTCAGAGCTGGACTGAGCCGTCGGCCAATCGGCCCGTGGCCGATACAAAATCATGGAGGAGACCTGGGGTCGGTTCCTGAAGCCCACGCTGGGCCGGTCTCCGGCTCAGTCATGGGCTTCAAGTCTGTGCCTTCACACTTCAGGAACCGGCCCCCAGGGCATCCCCCTCGCCGCCTCCGGACGGACGCAAGTTGCAAAAGATCTGTAAGTAAGTATCTTACAGATCCTTTGCAATTGCAGCCCCGCCGCCGCCAGCCCGCCGCAGAGGCGGAGAAAGGTAACACCTAAGTGTTACCTTCCTTTGATAAATGCTGCAGGCCGCGACACCATGGGCTGGTTTTTTATGAAGCCACCCCAGGGCCAGTTTTAAAAAAATAAATAAAATGTTTGTTTATTATTACATTTGACTCGCTGCCGGCATAGCGCTGCAGCAGCCAGCCAGTGACACACAGTCACAGTGTGCTGTACAGCGCTGTGGGCGCAGGCCAAGCTGGGCCATTTCCATTTGAAACATTTTTTTTATTTGTTGCCTGCAGTGTTTGTACAATTATGGATTGGCTTGGCTGCTGCCGACAGTGGCCACGCCAGCAGCTCGCCTTGCTAGCAGCAGGCAGCGCCAGTGATGGAAACTGGCACTCTGCAGGAGGGGCTGGGGCTGTGCGCATAATTATTCATCAAAGCAAGGTAACAACAAACAAGTTGTTACCTTGCTTTGGTGATTTGCATGCATCATAATTATGATGCATGCATATTATTAATGCCTGATCAAGTAGCCTGGACCCTGGGGTAGGGCCGCTGACATGGTGCAGCCACTCCAGGGGGAGCCGCGGCGTGCAGTGCTAGTCGCCGCTCGGGCCCGCCCCGGCTCCTCTGAAATGCTAATTCGGCTACAACTACAACACCTACTGCAGCCAGGCTCAGCCTCAGGCTGGCTGGCTCGCTCGCCTCCTGCCTGCAGGGCCGCTGGCCTGGGCTGACCTGGGCCCGGCACTGGGGGCACGGGGGCACCAACCAAGTGCAGTCTCATAACAAGTTGCTTTCAACTTTGCAGGAAGTAACAACAACGAATTTGTTGCACTTTGCAAAGTTGAAAGCAACTTGTGCCTGGGGCTGGGGATGAGGCTGATCCGGCACAGACTATGTGCTGCCATTGGACGTGTGACATGTGACCCTCTCTCCCTGGAGAGAAAGGATATTAGTTGAGCCTCTCCTCCCTGCCCTGCATGATGATTTTTGCCACGGGCCACTGTCAGCCAGCCACAACACGACACCACCACGGGCTGCGTGCAGCACAGCAGAGGCCAGCCAGCAGACCGAGACAGTGGACCGTTACTCCACACCGGCTGCAGGCAGCACCCAGTCCGAAGTTCTTGCTGATCCGGCTGCTTGCCAGGGACCGGCTTGCAGTGGCACTGCCAACTCAGTCTGCAGCACTGGTGGTACTAGCAGGCAGGCAGCACTGTACACTGTCTGCTGGTGACTGCCGCCCCGGCCTGGCCTGGCACCTCGTACCTGCGCCGCCACCTCACTCGGTGGCTCAGCAGTGCTCAGCAGACAACATCCAAGAGGAGACAGAGAGAGACTCTGCAGCTAGGAGCCGGCCCGTAAGGTAAGAATAAAGTCCAGGCACTGACTGCACTGGCCTGGCAGTTCTTCTCCTCCTTTCACCTATTGACAGCCAGCCCGTCAGCCGCCCACGAGTCCTCCCTCCCTGAACGTGAGTCCCTCAGTGGGCCGGCGGTGATGTGTGTATCGTGTCGCCCTGCTGTGACTGGGCATGGGCATGGCACTGGCTGGCACGGCACCAGAGGTCTATTTGGCCTATTTATTTATTTCATTTTACGTATCGTGCATTTGTGTGCACACATAGAAAGAGATGCATGCTAGACTGGAGTACAGAAATAGGTGCATTCTCAATCGTACAGTACAGATAGGAGTTCAAAACTGCCTTATCGTGCATTGTCCAAACTGTGTAAAGTAACTTGCCTTATGTATGGGATTATTAGTGGATATTGATTGGCAACCGCAAAATGACCTCAAGTAAGCACCAGGACTGGATGAAGTGATTACACTTGCTCCCGTGGATACGGCAGTGGGAAGGGGTGTTCAATGCACTGTATTATATTTAAAGCGAGTCACACATAGCCTGGGCTCATCATGACTTCCATAAGCAACACGTTACAGTCCATGTGACATTTAATACTTTTCTACAGTTGTTAAATGGGATAGGCAATTAAACCACATTAAGTAAAGTCTACCAACTTTACTTTGTATAAAAGGGCACAGTCAACTTTTAAAAATGCAGGTGTCTGTTTCACTCGGACTAGACAGACGGCCTGCATCCCTAACTGTGTTATCTCTCCGTTTTTTTGTTTCACTGGTTTTCCCCAAAGCTACATGCCAATGCAGACCTGGACTTGGCATTTCGAGTGCCAGCATGCGTCACTTCCTCCTGACAGGGTAACATTGGAATTAAACTATAAGTTGGGATCACATTGGCACTATTAGAGCTCATCCCCTTTGACCTCCAGGGAGTAGCATGTCCCCTCAAGGTGCTAATACATCAAGTACATTGTGTTTAAGCTCTCCTCTTATCAGTTCAGAAAAGAAGCATCGGGAGCAACTGGTGCCTGGTACCCAGCCATGCAGCCGTCATCTGCCTTTCAACGTCTGCAGTCACGTTGCTGCCATCACATCTTGCTGCCGGGCATGAAGGGAGTCGGGACCGGTGGTGGACCACCACCAGGATCTGGCCCCCTATGAAACAGTACCTAGTCTCACCTGCTGACAGACAGCCCGTCAGCCTTCCACGAGTCCACCCTCCCAGAGCGTGACTCCCTCAGTGGGCCGGCGGTGGTGTGTGGCTGGCCCCAGGCCTGTGGTTGTTCACCCCCACCCCAGGTGCCCGAATGGCCGCCCCTGCTAATATTATTTGACCAGGATGGCAGGCCCTACATTGCATTGCCCTTCACTTCTGGTGTTCTTTTGTTATTACCAAGACGTTTATTGTCTGCTATCGTTTTTTACACGTTTAGTGAAGAACACATTTTTTGTAATGATGCTGATGATGATTTAGATGTATGATTGTTTTTTGTATTTAGACTAGGTTCATTATTTAGTTTTTCCTATTTCTATTGTTGCCCACTTTCTTTGCTTCCTTTTCTCTTCTATGTCTTGTTCTGTGCTCTGTTGTATGTCTCTCACGCTGGTGTTTCTTTTTCGTTCTCTATGTTTTCTTCTGGTGGTCAGTGAGATCATCAAGGAAGGGCCACACAGTGTGCTAGCTTGCTTTTCGGACGCACTAAGATCATTACTTCATTTACTTACCCATGTCTTTTATCTGTCTCATTATGCAATTCCGCATAGGTGTCGCCATCTCACGACATTGAATCACACATCAAACTCGTAAGCTTCTCCCATATGTCACAGCTTTGAATAGTCCTTTCACCCTTTGGATCCCTTTATAGTGCATCACCGTAGTGCAGATTCCCAAGCTGTGAGGCTCCTCAGAAAGAAATGTGATCTCAGGAAAGAGGGGCAAAGGGTTACTTCTTTCACTTTCGTGGACGCGTGACCTGTGGTGGGAGCTTATTGTGGGGGTAGCTGGGAGGGGATGCGGCTGAATGAGGTGAGGGAATGGAGGAAGGGTCAATGTAGAGCGAGGTGGTGGGTGACATCCTGCCCAGAAACTCCTGAATGTGGCAAAGGGACTCTGCCAGGCAGGTCATGGCATAGTGAAGGTGAGCTGTGACTGGGCATGGCACTGGCTGGCACCAGAGGCCTATTTGGCCTATTAATTTCATTTTATGTATCGTGCATTTGTAAGGTGCTTATACATCAAGTAAATTGTGTTTCAAAGCACCCCCTCTCTTATCAGTTCAGAAAGGAGGCATTGGGAGCAGCTGGTACCCAGCCGTGCAGTCTTCATCTGCCTTATCACTTTCTCAAGCGTTTACACAAAACATAACATGCAACAGACACATGAACCCTCCATAAGTAGCATTTTCTGTAAAGTCGTGAACTGACGCGAATCACGGATGATCGTTTGAGGGCCACTTTTTTTGAGGAGAGGGGTGGGCCTTTTTTTTGGGGTTTCCGGGCCTATTTTTTGTCCCAGTCCGACCCTGTATAGGCTCCGCTGTGGCCATTGTAGTTAGAGGACTCGTGTGGTTGTCGCCTGAATTGGAATTAATAAATAAAACATTATCCTGGTCCATAGAAGGAGGAAGCAGACTTTTGATGGAAATAGGTACCTGAGGTTCAACAGTGTATTATCACTGCGGTGGTTGGAGCCACATGTTGGTATTAGTTAAGTCGAATCATGTGAATTGGTCTCTGGACCAGGCATGGGAATTAGACTTAAATTACCCATGGGACGTGCCGGCATTGTGTTAACTGCAGTTTCAGGGGTATAGAAGTCTCGAATGTCAGAAGTAAGCAAATGCGCTCATGTTCGAGGAGGAACAAGATTGTTCTTAATGGCGCTGAGTGTGAGAACGTTCCTAGGGGGCGTTCGTTTAAGGGACCGGGAGAATTTGTTGGTCTCCTTTTGAGGAGGCATAGCAGTTTTCAATGTTTAAATGCCTGACGACATGCTCTGAGAATATTGGTTCTGCTAGGAGAGGATAATGAAGTAATTGAAGGAAGTTCATGTGTTATGTTTTTAAACAGAAAAATGGATAGTGAATTTGCCTGATGATGATTTTAAAAGTGGAGCACGGAAGTCGCTAGTCGCTGTGCCGCTAAGCAGCCATGCAGCACTTCCGAGCACCTCTCGGATGCCCGCACGCGAGGATTAAGTAGGAGTGCTGGATAGATGGGAGGTGCTTAGATGCTCTGTAATAACCAATATCCAACTGTAAAGATAGAATGTCAAATACATTTTCTGTTTAGGGTCCATGCAGACAGGGCAGCCAAGCAGCACTTCCGAGCACTTCTCGATGAGTGCGCACACAAGTATTAAAAAGGAGTGCTGGGTAGATCGGAGGGGCTTAGATGCTCTGCAATAACGAATATCCAACTTTAAAAGTACAATGTCAAGTAAATTTCCTGTTTAGGGTCCCGGCCGAGAGGGCACCCAAGCAGCACTTCTGAGCACTTCTCGGATGCGTGTGTTCGCGGATGCGCTCATGGTTTAAGTAGGAATGCTGGGTAGATTGGAGGGGCTTAGATGCTCTGCACTATCAAATATCCAACTGTAAATATACAATGTCAAGTACATTTCCTGTTTACGGTCCAGGCAGAGAGGGCAGCCAAGCAGTAGTTCCGAGCACTTCATTTTTATGTATTTTAAGATGTTAATGGGTACATTAAATTAATTCAGTATTTTCTCTATAGAGTCTTCAAATAAAGTTTTTGTTTCTTTGAGTTGATTCTTTTTTTTTATCTTTTGAAAACAATTTAAGAAATCTTGATTGTAATTTTATTTCAAGATCAGATCAATATTATTCTAATCCGTTGTCGTCGGGTGCCCCACAAAAGGAGTGGGGACCATTGACCAATGCCTACTTTGCCTATTTGGTATTCCAGGATTGTGCTTCACCGCATGATGGGAGAAAGCAATCCTTTCGCACTCTCTACTGGTGCTCTTGGAACTGTCTGCCACATGGGCTGCTGAGTGATCATGTGATAGGTGGCTGGCTGAACATGCTTCAATGCTGCTTGGGAGCTGCCTGTAGAGAATGCATGCAAACAGGCGTGCTGCTTGTGCTTCCGATTACACTGCTAGGACAGCACATGGGCAAACATTGGGCATCACTGATGTAACATAATTAACATGATGTCTTGCAACCGGCACCTGCCCCGGAGAACAACGCAACTGTAAAGTGAAGGGCCTCAAAAAAATACAAAAAAAGAAAGAAATGCGTATGAAAAATGTGTTGCTCCCCTGTAACTTTCTGAAGGAAGATATAAGGAAATGTGCAGCTCTGCTACAATTTGCCGCTCCAGCACATGACCTGCTCGGCCTAATTGTAAATACACCAGCGGCTAAGTCTAACTTCCAGCCTCACTTGGTTGATTCATGCTTTTTAATCACCCTAAGTATGGAGGAAAGGGGGACACGATTAAGAAAAAAGTACTCACCATAGTGACTTCTGTACTCCAAGTTTATAGTGCCCATTCCTCCAAACGTCCCAGCTGCTGTACCCCACTAAAGGGTGCACAAGACAAATGACCCGTCTAGCGGCCCCAAGGACTAATGAGTGCTGCTGGTGGGAGGGGGCAGCGGGGCTAGCCATGCCTAAGCGGTTATGCCTTACCTGGCAATACAAATTCTTTTAAAGGGGAATTATCTTTTATGTGCTGTGCAAAAAGAGCTCTGGACTCATTCATTTGGACAGACACCCCATAAGTATAGAGAAAAGGTGACAGGACGTAGGAGAATTGAGAGTGGGAAAGAGAGGAATACATACAAAGGTGAGAAAGAATAAGAGAAAGAAGCACCAAGAGCAAGAACAAAAAAAAAGATTAAGGACAAATGGTTGGGAGGGTACCATAAAAAGAGTAAACAAAAGACAACACAGTGTGAAAACAAAAGAATGAAACAAATAAAGGGGAAGGGTGAAGACACTGAAAGAATTAAAAACAGAAAATGCCAAAAGAAGGAAAAAAATGAAAGGAAAGAAAAGTGATTGCTGTTAATTAAAGGGAAAAAACAGCATGTGTAGACAGTAAAATCTGTTTTTAAAATTTGAATTTTTAGCAACTATTCTAAAAATAAAAATAAATGAAGCTAATTGGTCCAAGCATCTTAGCTTAAGAAGAAAAGTTATGTGTAAAAAAAAGATGTATTCAAACTCATTGAATCAAGAAATGACTATAGTTCTTAAGCACACAGATTTAATTGGAAATGCCCTGACCAAATGTTTATGAAATGGCTAGTTGGCCAATGACAATAGGTAACAGTGAACTTCTAGCTCTAAAAATAAACATGGACCATATGTAAGGGACTTTTCAGAATATAAGAGATATCCAGTGTTAATGTAATACCAATTAACCATCACACGTACCTGGGAATATGAACTGCTGCTTATACTTGTAGTAATGGGAAGCTTGCAAAAGAGGAGAGGCACAGGGGTGTGCAGTGCTGTTGGACCCTGCAGAAAAAGAAAAAAATGCAGTCTTGAGAAAGTGTGGCTTGTGATCGAAACATACTAAGTTGTCTCCTGTCAACTATCAAATGAAATGCTTATACTATTTAGAGATGATGTGTGTCTTGCATTTTACACATCTAACGGATGCAATGCATTGTGTTTCTCCCTCTCGCATGTCCACAGCCAGTTGACTTGGGCCTTATATAACATCTCCATGTAGCCCTTTATCGATTCTTATACATTGTATCCTGTCTTCAACCTCTCCCACTTCTCACTCACGAAGACACCTGGGGCCAGAGTCTTAAAACGTTTTGATAAGATGTGCAAGCACAACTCATAACCTGCACCAGAAACAGCCCAACCGACAAAGGACAACTAAAGTGGGTGCATTTAGAGCTGGAGCCCTAACTGTCTACTTAAGGCATGGTGTTTTTTTCTTAGTTTTTTGTCACGGTCATGGGCCCATTTCAATTTAAAAATATGTCACACCCTAACACTGGGCCTGTTCAAAGGGCTTTTGGGAAAAACTGATCATCAGTCGTTCTCTTCACTAACTACAAGAAAGAGAGAAGCTATAATTGGTATATTGCAAACAACAAACTAATGGTAGCCCAACACATTACTTACGTAGGGTTCCCAGTTTCTAGTAAAAGGGGAGCACAGTTCAATGTTGCCAGGCTAAGGACCAAGACAGTAATATTGTGTGCTCAAATGAAAAGAAATGAAAAGCAAATAATGCACCTATTTGCGAATTCCTCTCTTTAAGTTCTAAAATGTAAAATATTACCTTGCCTCACCTTCAGCCTAGAAGTTACTATCTGTGAAAAGGACCTTTTCTAACTAGAGAGTCTACCTGCAAGTCTTGTTACGATGTTGATTGGACCAGAATTGGGAATGGGATCCCTGCAATCAGCAGTAAACACCAAAACCATGATGCTGCCATATACGATTCTTAATTCAGCTAAAAATACACTATATCATAAACTGAAAATAGTGAAGGGAACAGGGGATTCCAAACCCGTGAGTCCTTGGATACAGAAGACTATTGTGAATTTGCAAACGTTAGGAGAGAAATATAGATAATCTTCTGAATAACCCAGTGAAGATGAAAATAATGCGGCTAAATTGTAGGGTTGGACTAAGTGACATGATGATCTCATTAAGTATGGTCTGTACAAGCAGTACAAATTCATATATAGGAAATATAAAGCAATCCCAAGATATGCTATACACTGCCCTAATACAAGGATACAGATTTCTTATATGTATATGCGATTATGATGTAATCTTTTCCCGACACTAGAAAGTCGAGACCCCAGAAAAGGTTTAGCATATACAAAGACAGAATGTGTAAACTATGCAACATGCCTGATCAGCTAGAAACTATACAATATCTATTCAGACAATGAAAAGGCACTATAGATCTGCGTATAAAGCACTTTTGAGGCCTATACACTATATCGAGAAAATACATTCGTTAAGACTCTGATACAGACTTCTGAACGGAAACAGAATTTATATTCTGATATGATATGTTATTTATAACGTGCTTAATACCCAGAGGTTTCTAAGCGCGGACCCAGGGATCGAACCTGTGTTGCTCGTGACGTCTTGCTTCCAAGGTGAGCATGTTGCCGCTGAGCTATCTATCCGAGACATTATGTTATACAAATTCCTATATGATCATAGGGGGCACTTGGGAGACAACCTATTTTTTATGGTTGAGTAGGTAAATACAGATCTACTAACGTTGTAGGGTACTGGATATGTGTAAAAAGAAAACTATATATCTATATATATATATATATATATATATATATATATATATATATATATATATATATATATATGTTTCTTAATTACATTTTATTGACGTGGCTTCAATGTTTAAGAGAGTTTATTGAGGAAGATCAAAGAGGAAGTCTATTTGCATTCCATCTGCCATTAAGGAATTATGTACATGTTATAAGTATTTTGATGCAAGCATTTTTATCATGTAATAACTGATATATTTTTATTTTAAAAAGGTTTTATGTTAATTCATTAATTAAAAATAAAGCTGATACAAATAACACCACCGCATTGCATGTGTAAGTGCAGGTATCACAGTGCGCAATAATGGCCACTGTCAAGGGTTTCCACTCCAAGGGGATGACTAATAGTGACCTGTATAGGTTGCTTTGGGACTGTTGGTTTCAGGGAGTGGCTGATTAATGTGTTTGTGGTGAACACACACATATTAAATGGACACATTCTGTAGGCTATTTGGTACAACAGTGCTGATTGTACTGTTAAAGTCAACGAATAATGTATGTTTTAATAGTCAATTCAGTATGCACGTATTGCCTATATTTAGAATCTGTGATAGGCTGTGTTGGTGCATTGCATTGAGCAGTTTTCACAGTGCAGCTATTTGCGATAGAGGATGAGCATGCACGGTCAATGCAGTGGTTATGTAGTGCATATCAGTTTAACCACAGACGGGTATGTCACTGTGTGCAGAGTTCCATATTGGGGATAGCATATTCTGCAGGATGGAAGATGAAGCAACTTGGTAAATTTGGCCTTGCACATGGGAAATGCAGTTTGCATCTAGCACCCCACTCTCGACAGAGTGGAGAGGTGAAGATAGCTTGCACGTATATGAATCGGTGAAAGGGAAGCAAGAAATCAATGTGTGTCAGGCAGTGTCCTGTGATGCAGGGTCTGCTAATAGTGCAAAGGTTACACTGTGTGTCGGCCAGTATTACAAACGGCAATGGTAAATACTGTAGGTGAAAACTAGGTTTCATGTGTAAGCCGGAACCGAGTACAGAAATATCACATTGTAGTAGCATCTGCGCTCAGAAGGGAAGAGAGGACGTTTTTTGTACTCTAGGGTAACATTGCAGAAACTCCATGAACCGTACCTGGTAGGCTGAAAGGCTTCTGCTGTCGTGGACACTGTGGCGAAGGGTGGAGAGGGGAGGGTGGAGTTGCACTAGGCGGTAATGGAGGGGCTGGCGAGGATGGCGTTGACGAGGTTGTTGATGAGGGATTACTGCTGGAATCTGGCTGGTAGGGAACTGGAATGTGATCCTGTGAGAACAAGAACAGAGGGAAGGAGAAAACATAATGAGAGGAACGATGGAGAAAGGAGAGCAACACATTAACGTTGGAGACCCAGTGAGGACAGAAATATTAAAGACAGTGCATAACAAGGGAGCATTCCTCTACTAAACAGACGTTGTCAAGTAACCACACGCCAAGATAAGAGCAACAAACAATGTTATCACTTTCACACTAAATCATTCAGTACACCAACTTGCATTGTGTAACATAACATATATAGAATGATGCAATGTCATGCAGCTTCACTGCTCAATGTTGTACTATAGAAGTCATGTATTACACGCTGGGGACACTGTCCCAATTTACATCAGTCATTTCAAACCAGCTACAATCTGATCCGGATTCACAGAAATATGCAAGGACAGAATGTGAGGGTTAAAGCACCTGCGTTGTATCCTGTCCTGGTATCCCCTTGTGCATACATCCCTGATTCACAATATGAGCAGGGACTGCCTGAGGCCATCAATGCCAACTCCTCCATGTATATTTAAGCGTTTTGTGCTTTGCCGATACCTGTATCTACAATGGATAACTGAACGCCCTTGGATGGGGGTCTGGGTGCACCCTGGACGCACGTGGGCTGAGTGAGCACGTTACGTTTGCAGTAAAGGGACTAAAATGACCTGCCACTATAAATTGAATTTTTACATGTCAATCTCTCTTTCAGAGGTAGAAATGTGGAAATTAGAAACGTTCACATCAAGCAAGAACATTTCTTTTTGGCCCTGATAAGTGATGTCAGAGGTCTGTGCAGGCTCTTGTCAGCATTGTGCTTCCAAGTTCCTCAACCTCCCATTGCCTGGCTTCTGACAGGAGAGACCAGGCATAGGGGAAACACCCACAGGAACAAATGTACAACAAAGAGCATCCCTTAGTGAATCAGGATGAGCCCAGATGTGTGGCAGCCACTGCCCAGACGGCCCCATGAGCGCCTATGTTGCGTGTGGGGTTTATGTACTCCAGCGAGATTGGCAGCTAAATTAAGAACATCTTGAGATTCGGCCCCTATGTGTACTGTTCAATAAACGAGTATTACTTTGCGGGCCATATACTGTGAAGCTGATCCAAAGCAAAACTATAATCTGAAACTAATTAAAGTAATTTTGGGAAAGACATCTCAGAATGAACAGGATTAGGAATTGTGAGGAATACAGGGGAGTAAACGAAGCACGATCACTGGTGCTGAGGACAGGAGGCAGAGACAGAGATGTGTAGAGCTAGAAATATAGTGAGAGAAATAACGAACAATATTTAATCAGAGAAAAAAAGAATGAGAAAATGACAGAGTGATGTAAGAGAGGAAGAGAGAAAACAGAAAGTGTGAAAATAAAGAAGGAACGGATGGAGGAGAGATCGTGGCGGGGGAAGCAAGGACGTAGTTTGAGAGAGGGGGCTTTAGGAGCATTTTCGAAAGTACCTGACTTTGTTCTGGCCCCCTCTAGCTATCAGCTGTGCATTAAGTCTATTCAGGGATGACAATCAACATGGACATTCACGCATTGCACAAGTTAGATATTGTAGAAATGTCTGGTGCAACTCAAAATTATAATTACCTCTAATTTAACCAGTTTGTCTTTAATAAACCCTTTAGGTAGAGACCATTCCAGGGAAAACACATAATGGCTCCGCTTATTGCTTTGAGAAACTGGAGTGCTAGAAAACATCTTTGAGCTCCTAACAAGGCCATTGACATTACAGACACTTAATACGTTTTATGGGGTGGGATGTGCTACACAATACGCTGTCTAACATTGCTAACGCACCTAGGTTCAGGGTAACAGAATGTTTAGGTCCTCAATATTTTTCTTGGGTTCCTGAGACTTTCTGGACAGCAGTGTGAGCAAGTTAAAACATAGGCCACTTGTGTGGTTCCAAGTGCATTTATTTTTGCAACTGGCCACTTGACTACAGAGTCCTAATCATAGGATTTTTCCAGCACATCAGTTCCTACTCATGTAGCCTTTGCAGTACAATAACATGAACCTCATATTGACAAATACGTAGTCTAAGAATGCCAGGTAGCCCCAATCATCTCTCCTCTGGCAAAGAGCGCAAATACTGCCTACCGTAGTGGGTGGGAGCCCCTACTGAACAGTTACCCATACAATATATGTTATTTCCTAGGTACGTATGCCGTTACCATTTATGCATAGTAGGACTGCCATTTTGTTACAACTACGTATCCGTACAAGGATTAATAAGTCACAGCCATATCTTTATGTGCAATGGTGTGCCCTAGGCTTCAGCAAAGACCATTTCTGTAAGCCCGAAAAGCTAGCCATTTCCTGCAGAGAAATCCTTATTTGGGCTAACAGAGCTATAAACCACACGTATGACCAAAATACCTAAAACAACAAAATTGGAAGTTTGAGAAAGAGGAATGCAATATTTAACATGTCGTAATACGAGTAACAGTGCTGTTTGCAGAGGACTCTCCGTTGTTTTGATTCAGACATGACAACCGTAGGGCATTACCTCACCGAGCACTGAAGGATCCAACTGGGAAGCAAAACGGAGAAGCACCACCTCTGAAAGGCAATGCTACTATGCACCTGAGCTCACATGCTGATCAAAACAAGGCCTCCCAAAAGTATTTCTACTGACATCACCCAGAGAATGTAGTTGTAGCAATACAAGAACCATCCCCCCCAAAGAACAGAGGACCTGGAAGGTATCATCTAGGTCCATGATAATTTACACTGCACAGCAGACCCTAATCCCAGACTCACCATGGGACATTGTAGACAATCTGGGACCATGTATAACACACAAAGCTGCCAACAGAATCCTTAATTCTCAATCACAAGGATCAAGCCGTCTTGACTTCTGTGCAGTGCATAACAACGTTGCACAATAAACGTTTCTCAAAGTGAGCTAGACAATTATCACTTTCTCAGAAAAAACGCTATCTTTCTCTGAAACATCCACCAGAAAAGCTTGGCATTCCCTCTCACTGACTCATCAAAGTATTCTCCCATTTAAAATTCCCCTAAAGTTCAAGTTCTATGTTAATTTTTCGATATGGTGCAAATTACAAAATCCCTGAAAAGGAGAACAACTGAGAATCCTTTTTGCAAAAATTCTTTTTTCCTAAATGGAGGTTCTACCCTGTAACATCTGTGACTGGGATAAAGTATCGATAGGCACACAGAAAACTATGTTTAAGATGTTTTATAGGTGAACTTTTACAATGGGGTTAAGACATTAAAGCAATAAAGTAGGGATTCCAAGATGGCGGCCGAGCCGGGTAAACGTGCGTGAGCGGAGCTCCCTCCCTCAGCTCGGGCAGCAACAATAAAGAAATACAATTCAGCACACACAGAGCCCACTGAAGCATAATAACCCTCCAACACGTGGCGGAAGGTGAAGCCCGGGAGAAGAGCAGACTACAATTCAGGAGGAGGCGCCCCCTCCGAATGACACCGCCCGCAGAGGAAGGAAAAGATCAGAGACCCGACCCCCGAGCAGCCCAGCTCCGTGGGACCCCAGAAGTGAACCGAATCGCAGGACAAAGCCCTCGGTCTCTGCGGCACCCAGAGGCGGAGACCTGATAAACACAGGGAGAAGACTGGGCAGAGAGAAGCAGAGTCCGGTGGAGAGACCCGGGCACACCAACAGCGTGGATCCGGACGGGATCGAGGAGCAAACTGGAGGAAGGCGAGGTCCCAACAGAAAGGATCTGGGCGCGGACGGGGCTGGGATCAGAGGAAAGAGCCAATCCAGCAGTGTGGATCTAGACGTGGACGAGCCCTGGATCGGAGAAAGCCGCCAACCCGACGGAAGAAGCCTAGCACCACAGCGGCCCAGACCTGCGAGGGAAGTGAAGGCGGCCTCCACGAACAGAGAAGAAGGAGATCGCAGTGCCCAGCCGAGATGCCAGGACAGAGAACCACAGATACAGGCCCGGGAGGGAATCCAGCAGCGGCGGGGGCCACTTCCCCTCCAGAGACACCAACAGCATATCCAGGGAGGAAGACATGGGGGAGGGAACCCCATAACAGCCAACGCCACCCGAAAAACGAGTAACCCCCCCAATTTACAATACACAAACCCACTGTGAACCCAGGCCCAGATACGGGGGAGAGCCCCCCCCCACCATCGGTCGCAGGCCCACCTCAAAACCGGAAAGGCAACAGCAATTAACCCAGAGGCACACCCCCCACCCCCGAGAGCCCCATCAATCCACAAAAGAGTGTCTGGGCACCCTCCCATCGGCCTGCCAGAAAGGAAAACTACATAATCCTCCGGGACAACCACAGAAGGGAATCGACCCCCATCCAGGAGGGTAGAAACTGTCGTGGACCATAGAGAGATAAAGAAAACGGGGGGGAACAACCACACCCATAAAGGAACCATAAGTGGTTTTCCAGAGAGCCAACAGAGAAGACCCCTAGGGACATTGCCGTATCCCCACAAGATCAAATAAAGATCGTGAGAATACCACCAAACGGGGCTAGAGAAGCGTAAAACCGCAACACCAACAGACAACAGTTGGGAGAGCCCAGACAGGCACCAGAGATACATAGAACACCATAAACTCCTTCTCGAAATCCAAGGTTAAAAGCAAGCACTTGACGACATAAGAAGCCCAAACACTAAAGGAACACACACATGTAAAAAGCTAGGACCCGGCACGGGCTTCAGGCTTCATCGGCGAACACTAGTAGATCCAAACCAGATCAAGACCTGATCCTAATCTGGGGCATAGACAAAACCGCACCCAAACTGATGAATAAACAGAAAAGCAAGGAGGAAACCACATCAGAGCAGAAAGAGGACGCTGAAATGGCCTCGAAAGACGACATGAAAATATGGTTTAAGGAATTTCAAGATCAATTCATGTCTTCCACACAGGCGCAGTTCGAAAACATGAAGGGGGAAATGAAACAAGCAGTCCAGGAACTGAAGAGGGACATAGGAAATCTAGAGGAGAGAACAGATAATCTGGAAAGGATGGTCCAGAATATAGACAAGGAAACTCTCTAACATGCAGAAGCACAAGACTGGCTAGCACGACTGGCACTGGAACTAGAATCACAATGTGAAGATTTGGAAAACAGATCCCGGAGGTTGAATATAAGAATAAAGAATATGCCGGACACGGTGGAGGATAAAGACCTCCGCACAGCAGTACAACGGGTGTTCCAAGACATTTCTTACAGACGGCACAGGGGAAGAAATTCCGCCCAAGAGATGTACTGGTTGCACTGACACAAAACACACAAAAGGAGCACATTGTGAGAAAAGCCAGGACAACAGAGCAAATAAGAATGAATGGCAAAGAAATACAGTTGTTCCAAGACCTAGCACAATCCACGCTCAGATGAGATGAGAGATCTCCCAGGTAACAAAACTCCTAACGGAGAAACAAATACGCTATAAATGGACCTTCCCATTTGGTCTCCTATTCACATGGGAGGAACGACAATATCGCATCACAACAAGCCAGGAAGGCCTCAAAATCGTGGGTAGGCAAGAACAAGAGATGGAATCCCCTAAGGATAGAGAACTCCAAAGAGGAAGACGGGAACCGAGGGGATGGCAAACAGAGAAAAGAAGAACACGACTCCAATCCTGCAAAACAGAGATACATTAACTCCACCCCAGAAACGAAGGACAGAACCAAAGATAAGCCAGAGGGGGAAGCCACAAAGGAAGAAAAACACTCGACAGGGCGGGTGATCACATGAAGATGCGGCAGATCCAAGGGACATCCTTGGAATCCACAAACACAAGCAGGATTTAGGACTCCCTGCGAAACTATAAACCTGAGATGTTAGAGGGCATGGAGCAAAGGCAGAATGCCCGAGCAACCATAGGGCCCATGTCCATCCTCAGGGAAAAAGTTGGGGGGGAAAGGAGGGAGGGGGTGGGGGGTTGAGGGAAAAGTTCAAAGGGGGAAAGACTCAAACACCGGCATTAAAGTACACCACTGCGATCCACACGAAAAAGCACAAGCGAGACCACAGACCCAAAACAAAGAATGGGGCTAAAAATATTAACGTATAACATTAGAGGGCTGAACACGCCAGTAAAAAGGAAGAAATTCGAACACTTCCTACGCAGAGAGAAGTATAAGGTAATAATGCTCCAAGAAACACACATACAGAAAAAAAGGAAAGGCTAAATCCACATAACAGGATTCAACCAAATTCTCCAATCCAACAACGAAGAGAAGAAAAAAGGAGTCATGATAGCATTTGCCAATCACCTCAATGTTCAAATTAAAAACACAATGACAGACAAAAATGGCCGATATCTGTTCGCGAAGGCCCAGATAGAAAATCGCCAATTAACCTTTGCAATGCTTTACGCCCCAAACATAGGCCAGGATGGCTTTATCAAAGAAACGATTAACAAATTAGAAAACTTTGCAGAAGGAGAAGTGATACTAACAGGAGTCTTCAACCTTGCATGGAATCACAGGGAAGACCGCTCAAATCCCAAGAACACACAACAGGGGACACCCTCACTAGCGCTAAAACGGATGATGAACAAGATGGCTCTAGAAGACGTATGGCGAAGACTCAGGGGCACAACCCAGGGGTACACATATCACTCACAAGTGCACAACTCGAGCTCCAGAATCGACTATATTTGGGTCTCTGGAAGTCTAGTAGGGGAGATTGAGGATATTGAGAAAGGTCAAATATCGCTATCATATCACGCCCCCCTATGGATCACACTTCCTAAAATCCGTAAACGCTCTGGACTATGGCGTTGGACACTCCCCAGGGAAATCTTACAAGACCCAGTATCGAAGGAAACAATCAGAGAAAAGATAGTGGACTATTTCGAACAGAACAATACTCCAGAAGTATCTCCAAGCACTATCTGGGAAGCCTTTAAAGCGGTGATACGCAGACAAATAATAGCACTGAAAGCACAAAAAAGACAAGCAATCATATAAGTGGGAAAGCGAATTAGAGAAAAAACTGGAAGAGATCAGGGAAGAAATGACAAAGAACACATCCTTGAAAATAAAGAGGGCATATCGGCACGTCCAGAGTCATATAGATATACTCAGGACCAAAAGAGTGGAAACGAAACTACTCCATACAAAACATTGGTATGCGATGAAATCAAATAAGGCAGATAAACTATTAGCAAGACAATTAAAAGGGAAACAACAAGACCAAATGGTACAAACACTAAAAGACGGACGAGGAATAAAGAAAACACAATCAAAAGACATTAAAGAAATATTCAGACACTATTACCAGAAACTGTATACATCACAGTGCCCGAATGAAGAGGCACAGGCAGCCGTCCTGAAGGAGATAACACTACCAGTCACAACACCAGACAAAAAAGCAGCACTGGACGAACCAATAACAGCAGAGGAGGTTGCAAGAGCAATCAGAGACTTACCCAAAAATAAATCTCAAGGACCGGGTGGCTACATTGCAGCCTTCTACAAAACATATGCGAAAATTCTAACCCTCATCCTAACAAACCTCTTTAATACCTTTAAAGCCACGACCAACATCGCACCCTCAATGAACGAGGCAAAAATACTACTCTTCCATAAGAAAGGGAAAGACCCAGAAAACCTGAGCTATCATCGCCCAATAGCTCTAATCAACATCGACGCTAAACTCTACACAAAAGTACTCGCAAACAGGCTCTCACCCATACTCCCCAAACGCATACATCAAGAACAATCAGGATTCATCCCAAACAGGAAAACCCACGACAACATTAGATGATTATTCTCAACGTTAAAAAAAATGG
The DNA here is from genome assembly GCF_040938575.1 of Ambystoma mexicanum. Taxonomy (NCBI): domain Eukaryota; kingdom Metazoa; phylum Chordata; class Amphibia; order Caudata; family Ambystomatidae; genus Ambystoma; species Ambystoma mexicanum. The sequence goes on along the minus strand of NC_090932.1, from coordinate 1,230,643,867 downwards.
GCATGGGACACGCATATAGGGGTATGGTTCGTGCTAACTACAACTCACCAACGGCTAGGATAGCAGTAAACTGAGAACTTTCGGATCCAATCAGAATAGGAAGGGGCACCAAACAGGGATGCCCTCTATCACCCCTGCTATACGCAATCTTCGTCACACCCCTACTGGCAAAGATCAGAGCGGCTTCCGACATCAAGGGCATAGAAATGGGGGGGCAGACACATAAGACAGTGGCATATGCGGATGACATGATGATGACCCTAACAGAACCAACCAAGACACTACCCCTCCTCATACAACAGATGGACGACTACGGTCTAATTTCAGGTCTAAAAAATAAACAAACAGAAATCGTTGGTAATGGTCCTGGCCGGAGACAAACGAGAGATATATAAGAAAACGGAAGAATTACACCTACAAACCACGGAGGATGGGGTGAGATACCTAGGAGTCACACTGACCGCCTCGATAAAGAACCTCTACACAGGGAATTGCACGCAATAAAAATGACAATACTACCCAGAAGACTACTGTATTATTTCCAAGCAATTCCCATACGGATACCGGCAACATTCTTTAAGACACTCACCAAAATAACAACAAAGTACATCTGGCAAAACAAAACACCAAGACTGTCACAACAGGCGCTCACGGTACAAAAATCAGATGCAGGCATGGCGCTCCCCCACTTTAGGAAGTACTACGAGGCAGCACAACTGTGGGTTCTGAACGAATGGATCACAAACACATCAGAAAAATGGTGGGAGGTGCAGGACAGAGCAGTCGCAAGATCAAATTTGCTCCACCTACTATGGAGCAGACCCGAGCACAGACATCAAAATGTCAGAATAAGCGAGATAATGAGCACAATCTTGGAAATATGGGACAGAGCAACCAAGAGAGAAATACTCACAATAGATCCCGCCCCCTTCATTCCAATTCTCGACAACCCAGAATTCCCACCGGGAACGGAAAAAGGAGCATTCCAAAAATGGCGAGAAGCAGATTGCATGAAAGTGGGAGACATGTACCATGGCCTACAGATCAGAACGTACACTGAATGCCAGGAACTTCTGGGCCTCACGGAAAAAGACTGATTCCAATATGAACATCTGCACCACTGGCTCACAACGCCAAGAATAACAAGCATTGACAAGGACCCTGACCCCATTCGAGACATACATGATGACCCAGATGGGAGAAAAGAAATTTGTCTCCACCCTATATAAATTCATAAACTCCCAGACAGAAGATATAAATTGGCAGTACATGAAGAAATGGGAAATGACGCTAGGGAGACAAATCACGAGGGAACAATGGATGTACATCTGGCAAATATCCCAAAATTGACGCGGGCGATCCAAACAAGAGAAGCGTGGACAAAAATGATGATTCAATGGCATTACACCCTGAAAAGACTCCACTGAATGTTCACTACATCGCAAGGGAAATGCTGGAGGGGATGTGACACAATAGGAACTTGGAGACACATCTGGTGGGACTGTAAGGAACTGCAACCATTGTGGTCAGCGGTGAAAACACAAATACAAAACATCTTCAAGGGAGCAGAAAACTTAGGAAAGGAAGTATGGATGTGTGGCATGTGGGATCCTCGAGATATGACACTCACAAAGACACAAAAGAGAAATTTCATGGGGTTCCTCATAGCAGCATGGCTAGCAATAGCACAAAAATAGAAGCAAAAGATACCCACAACCGATCAAGAATGGCTATATAGGATATGGACTTATGTGCAATGGAGAGACTCGCATACAACATACAAGGGGAGCGGCAGAGATTCAAAACAGACTGGGGGGGAAGTGATAGAATATCTACAAAGTGACTATATGATGCAATGGTGCCCACATAAAATCTGCATACTGGACATGTTTAAAGGATAAGACGGAAGCAGAAAAAAGGGAAACACTGGGATAGTTAAGAACACTGGAACCGGTGAGGGGGGAGAGGGGAGTGTTGGAGGGGGAGATTGGGACAATGTTGAGTCCCGATGTTCATGTTTAAAGAAATGCCAATTAAAACTTATTTGAAAAAAAAAGCAATAAAGTAGAAGTAATAAGTCAGGATTGGTCCAATGGATTTGAAAAACTAAACTTTTGGGGAAAATAGAAGTTGAACAATGGCTTCTGGCCAACCTCAGGTCGCTACTGGGGTTCCCTTCCCAGGCAAAGCATGTGTAGCAAGTCTTACAACAAAGTCTCTGGGTTCAGGATTCATCTTCTTCCAGTTTCTTTGGTGATTTCATGTGAGCACTGATTCAGGGGGACATCTCCCCTTTCTTCGTCCTTCTCATTTGTGACCTGGTCTCACTAGTCTGCTGTCAGTTATCTTTCAGGGGGTGTTTGACTTTCTTCTCTGTGAGATGGTTTCGATAAATGGAATCAAATAATGAGTCTCCCATAGCAAAGGAATAAGGGGTCTAGGTTACAAAATGAAGACCTCCTACAGTCCTGAATGTGGACATGGGGAGCATACCAGGATGGCCAACTCTGACTAGCGCTCATCTACATAAGGGTCTGACCCCCAGGCCCAGCAGGCTTCTCGCACAACCCTGTTTTGGTCCATTCCCCTGCTCCCTTATCCCTCCACTTTAGTTTACCAGCTGGGCTTCACCTGCGCATACTTCTCTGATCAAAGTGTACATCTCCTTAATTTCCTTACAAACTCAGTCGCTTGTTTCAAGTTCTCTTTCCTTTCGTACCATCTTTGATCAGTATACTCTTCATTTCATTCCCTACTCTGCCACCTTCTTCACTCATTTTGTAAACATTCCTCGCCAATCTTCAATTTCTCCCATCTTCTTCAACCCTTTGGGTACTATTCCTACTACCCTCCAGGTCTTGCCTCTTTCTTTAAATGTTTTCACCCTTTTGGGCACTACAGTTACTATTGTTCAAATATCTCTTCTCTCTCCCCTGTTTCACCCTTCTATGTACTTTCTTCACTCTTCGGAGAACAACTTGTTCTCTTTTTTATTCTCAGACTTATTAACCTCTATGCCTCTTTTACCTTCACCCTTTAGGCCCATTCTTCTCTTCTCTGTGCATTATCATCCTTCTTACAATTTTCACCCTTTACTTGTTCAGCCATTTCAACATAATGCGTCTGCTGGCTATTTCTAATCTCTCTTTCATCACAACTCTGGGACCCAACCCTTATGTGCTCTACTTACACATTTAAGGATTTCTAGAGCTCCCCCGCTTCTTCACCTCTCTGGGCATCATCTCCACCCATCAGCGCATCACCTTCTTTCTCAATTTCATCTTCTTTGGCTTCACTCTCTGACACCTTGCTTCTACACCATCTCTCTTGACTCATTGGCCTAGTCTTCTTTTGCTCTCCTCCATCTCCCAGGGCTCAGTATTGCCGAGCTTGCTCTGCCTCTTCTCCAGTCTCCTGGTTCTTGCTATCTCATCTAACATTTCCCAAATCAACTCCTGCCTTCACTCTCCTGTCTCATGCGCCAACCCCAAACATCCACAATGTCAGACTTAGCCCTTTGGTTTTTATAGGACTATTCGCCCTTCCACTGGATTAGACTCTGTGTGATGGTCTGTGTCTGTGTTTTGGGATTGGTAAGTGGCTGGGATAGATTTTCTTTCCTTTTTTCAGTGACATTCTCTGCCCTATCCAGCTGGCATTCAGACCAGGCCTTTAGAACTGGAGAGCAGATCTTCAATCTCTATCTGGTGGTAGCCCACCACTGGATTAGACTCTGTGTGATGGTCTGTGTCTGTGTTTTGGGATTGGTAAGTGGCTGGGATAGATTTTCTTTCCTTTTTTCAGTGACATTCTCTGCCCTATCCAGCTGGCATTCAGACCAGGCCTTTAGAACTGGAGAGCAGATCTTCAATCTCTATCTGGTGGTAGCCCACTCATTGCATATTAAGGAAGAGCCAATTTTTCTCAGCTTCATGGTTCTGAGCACTGCATTCGACAAGGTCAATCGTGATAAGCTTTGGTGTGTGCTCAGATCCATCAATTGCCCAAGTTCCTTGGTAGATCTTCTTGCGAGATTGCATCTGTCAACGGTGGCTTGTGTGAGGAGCGGGCTACATGGACGGTGTACTGCCTTCTTTCAGGTGGAGCATGGGGTGCACCAGGGTTATGTACTCCCCCCCTGCTCTTTTGTCTTTATATAAATGGCCTATATGATCAATTACTTAAGTGTTGTACCCAAGACTAGCCTATGCAGATAATATAGTCTTGCTGGCCAGCACTCCAAAAGCCCTGCAGTGTCTTATTGATGATTATTCCCTATTTATGGATTCACTGGACCTAAAAGCTAATGCCCAGAAATCGGCTGCATGGTCTGTAGTACGATGAAGCCAGCTTTCGGGCAATGTTTAGCAAGGCTGCTTTAATCCCCAGGATTTATAGTTTTGACTACCTGAGGGTTAGATGCTCATCTAACTTTAGGGCAGAAGCCCATTGCAATAAGCAGACAGCTAGATTCAAGCAGGGCATTGGGGAGCAGGGGGCACCAGAAATATGGACATGTTTAAAGCAAAACCAGTCAAGCTGCTGCTTAACGTTTATAGTGGCAAAGCTACCTATTGCTAGGTATGTAATGGAGCTGTGGAGGCATGGCAAGATTGAACCCATCCAGGTGGTAGAGAACACTTTAAAAAAAAGAATACTGGGAATTCCCCAATCTGCTCCTAAGTTTACAGTGCACCACGAGCTGGGCCGCAAGTTTGTACGTGATTTTATTGGGTATCCAGTGACGTTAACAAATTGGAAATAACATTTTAAACGAACCCTAAACACCAAAACATACCGAATGTATTATAAAACATATGTATGGGGGTTGGGTAAAGGATTAAAATGGGTAGGGGTGGGGTTATAAAGCGAGGGAAACGGTGTATTGGGGGACCCCCCAAATGAAAATAAAAAGTATGTTTTCGATATTTAGGGATCGAAAAAAAAATGTTTTCATCATTTGATTTTTCGTTAAAATCACAGAGATCCATCTCATTGCAGCCCAGCATGTAAGTCATTGGCTCAGAGATTGGGGTAACAGTAAAGCTGTTCTGACTAATGAGCGAATTAGATATCGGGTGCCCAAGGACCCCCATCTGAAGATCCCCCGACTTAGGCATGTAAAAGTCACATTGGGTGAAGTGGACGAGGCTGAATGTGTTTATATGACAAATATTATGCCTTCTCAGGATTTAAAGTTTGTGAAATTAAGGGTACATCAACACATCCTGGAAAAAAGGGAGTCATTTGAGGTAATGAGGCCTGCCAATAGGAAAAACCTGATAATCGCTGGCCCAGGTCTCCAGAAGTATTTACGGTGGACCCAGAATCCTTCGCAGTGTATTGATATTACCAGAGCACAGTTTAACTGTATCCATTTGAGAGCTGTGGTGGCGGCTTGGTCAAATGGGAAGGATAACCAGTCATATATTTTTTGTGATGTGCCCAGAGACGACCTGGCACATTTTGTATTGCTTTGTCCAGCTTTTTTGACAATTCGAGTACGTACGTTGAAACTTGTTTTGCAGGGACAGGGATTTTGCTGTTATGAGCCAGCTCTATACTGTCTCTTGTGGGCAGACTCAGTTTGCATGGCCTGGGGTTTATTGTTTTATTTTAAAGAATGCATTTTCTGTGAGGAAATTCTTATTGAAATCTGCTTGAAGAGTTAATCTTTTGTATATTTCAATGTTTTTAAGGTCATAATGTGGTTTGTGTTTTATGTTTTGATTTGTAATTATGTTGCTTATGCTGTTGTTTTTCTGGGTATGTTTTGTATTCCCAAAATAAACATTTACTACCTAGTGGTATGCAGTAATTGTAGTGGTTATACCGTAACTTTGTTATTTACACGGTTTGTAGACCTTACATTTTTTTAGATGAACCTTAGTTCTTTTAAAAGAAGTTTGTGTAATAGATTATTTCATTTGAGTTTTTTTACATTGTATGGCATCTAGTGTATAAGTGTTTTTTGTAGGTGTATGGTGTATGAGTTTATAAGAATCTATGTTAGAAATTGATTTTCTGGGGTGGAAAATAAAATGGTTGTTTTTTTTATCTGCAAAATACAGGTTGGGAAGTCCCCTCCCCTATAATCAGCCCACCACCCTTTCTATATACCCGACTGCTACCCACCGTATACCTGTTTGCGGTTATAAAAAAACTGTAAACAAATTCAGTAAAAATATCTCTACTATTTTACTTTCACCCAAAGTGGCAAGTACCATTTATTATAGTATAAGCAAACAGTATCTGATGTAAGAATGTGTGGCATACAAGCATTTGTTTCAAGATCTTGTGGCATAATAGTCTCTCATAAAGCCCATGTTCATTTGAATTTCATATATTTACACCTACATTTACTAATACTTGAAGGGAGTCTTAAGGTTGGATTTGTATTGGTATGGAGTGAGAGTTTATACTTAAGAGTTTCAAAGTTGATTTTGCAGTGGGATGCAGTGAGTTTTTGTACCTTAAAGTTCTATTAAAGTTCTATTTCTCGCTCTTTTCTGGTTTTACTTTTTGTTAGATTTACCTTAACACTTTATTACTTTAAAAAAAATCAAATGTTGGTGGTTTATGTTGGGAGTTTGCCATATGGCATAAGAGTGTATGTCATAATTGTACATAGTGTAACCCTTTTGTCGACTGCTATATGTGGCACTATGTAGTATAAAGCAACCTGTAGGTGACACAGGCGATAAACTGCACTGCTCAACGAGCACCTAAACTCTTTTCTATATCAGGGGTGAATCCTAAGGAGATTTGTGCCACCAGTTACAACTATAGTATGTGCTGACTCCACCGTGGGTGAATGCGGGCTGTACTCCCAGAATCCCCACCTGTCAAGACAGAATGTACCACCCTCCCGCAACATTACTGCAAATTAAGTCAGGAAAATATCAATGACCAGTTTGTCTCACAGTGGTTCTACTTCTTAATGATAAAAAAAACAATGCAGTGGCTTCTAAACCAAGCACCCATATATAATGTCTCTCAATACTGATCCCCAACGCAGTCTTAATGCAGTTATGTTGCTCTTTATTAAAGAATTATCTCTGATCCCCCTTTATGTGCATCTCTGTAGATATGTCCCCTTAAAATGGCCCCAATCTGTATTGTTTTAACTTAAGGATAAGAAGTGGTGGCTCAGATTTACACCCTTGAAAAGTCAACTGCCTAATGGCAGCTGCAATGTGCATAGAAACCTAATATATCATTTAAAAAAAAAGAAAACAAAAACATAGGGATGCCCCGAATTAGCATATATAAATGATGAAAACCACAAGCAGGAATACTTGTCTGATCCGTACATCTGGCTGGGTTGCGTTACAGGGTTTTCCACCAGGGAGGAATGGGGACCCCGCTGGGGTTACCAGGAACATGCAGTGGACTTGGAGACGGTCAAGCCGCATGGAAGACATGCGCCCATGGCTGGGAACATCGCCCCTGACTGTCCTGGAGTTCTAGATGCCCTGCCTTACAGTTTCTATCTCTAGGGAGGGATGGGGACGATGCCAGAGCTCCCTGGGACTGTGGCTGGACTTGTGGACGGTCAGCCCACATTGTATACAGGTGCACATGGCTGGGGGCACACCGGTGGCTGTACTGGAGCTCTGGTGGTGCTGCGTTACAGCGTTTGCCTCTAGAGAGGGATGGTGACCCTGCCAGGCCTCCCTGTGACTACCTCTGAACTTGGGGACGGTCGACCTACATGGAAGACAGGTGCCCATGGCAAGGGACATAACCCCCAACCATGCTGGAACTCTGCCTTGGCTGCATTACAGGTTTTCCCTCCAGGGATTTATGGGGACCTTGCAGGGACTCCCTGTGACCGCTTCTGGGCTTGGGAGCAGTCCACCTCTTTCACTCTGTTGCCCCAGGTGAGTGTGTGTTGCAAGGACCCTCCTGTGCCTTGTTGTTCACTGGAAATATCTTTTGAGGCACCCCTAGGCCGCGTGCAGTGTTGCCTTTTCCCTCCGACTCTCTCCTTCTGTGTTTCCCTTCCATTCCCTCCTCCCTGCCCACCCCTTGCCCTGATAGTCTGCTTTGTGTTTGATGCCAGGCTTAGTGGCCTGCACTTCCTTTGTGCGTCATTTTCAGCCCGGTTCTCCAGGTGAGTGTGTGTTGCAAGGGATCTCCCAGACCTTGTTGCGCACTGGTCTGGGACATCACTCCTAGCCCTCCTAGAGCTCTGGCTGGGCTGTGTTACAGCTTTTCCCTCCGAGGAGGGATGTGGACCTCCCGGGGCTCCCTGGGAGAGTCGCTGGACTTGTGCTTGGTCAACATTGGGGACAGGTGTGCAACAAGATAAGGAATTATAAGGCAGTGGCTACATGGGGGAAAATTAGCTTAAAACAGGTTTCTGCTTGGAGGATGCTAGCAACAGAAGGCCCCTCACAGTAGATCCTAGAACACAAGTGATAATTGCTACCTTTACAGACTTTGGTCTGTGCTCCAGTCTCTTACAATAGGATTTCTGGGACACGGATGTGCGAAGTGGATAAGGGGCAATAAACCTTGAATCAAGCTGGGAAAACAGCATCCTCCTGTAAGACTTTTATCTTTGCAACAGGACTCCGCAAAAATGTAAAAAGTTAACCGTTTAAATGGTATTTTATGGGCTTTAATTTAAGACATTGTAGCTTTCACTGCCATATTGGGAACCGAAATTGCAGATAATTGGGTATTCTAAGGAAAGTATACCTGACGTCACTGAAAATTTCAATGCTGACATGCCGAATGATAATCCACACACAATTGTAAAATTATAGAATTTTAGGCCGAATATTTCACACTAAAAATTAACAAAAATTATTAGAAGGGTGAAACATTGTCTTACAGACTGCAGAGTTGGACTGGCATGTGCTGCATAAAATATGTAACCTGCTTATGTAATTTGTTAAAATGCCAGAATTGTACAAATGTGCCATTTATGTCAAAAATGGATTTTAGCTAAAGTAACTGTGGGAGGTTCTGCACATTGCAAAACTCACATCATAAATCTGACATCATGCTCTAGAGACTCAACCAGGGGATAGGAAGGTGGGAACTATCACCCCGGACCAATCCAGTTATTTAGAGGCGTACTTAGCTAAGCCTGCCCTACCTTATTGTTCTATGATGTCCCCATGCTTTATTTAAAGGGTGGCTGACAGGACTCTGGACACTCTTTCCTAAAACTTCCTGCGCCTGCGTTCCTGATCTTCCACATTCATCCTGCCTGATTCCAGATCCCACTGCAAAGCCAAAGCATAGCAGATTCCAGATCCAACTGCAAAGCCAAAGCATAGCTGATTTCAGATCCCACTGCAAGGCCAAAGCATTGCTGATCCTATCCCCAGCCAGGCCTAGATTCAGAAAAACCCACTAAAATCCCAATAACCAAAGGGAAAAGCTGTGGTAACTTTTTGGGAAGTATCCTGTGAACAGACTGGTGTTTTGCCTACTAACTAATTGCATGCCTGCAACAACCCTGCCGTCCAGCGGTCCTTGTTATCCCATCCCCAGACCTTTGCCCAGCTGTCTTTTGCCAGGAGAGTCTGCTATTGTCATGATTCCTGCCCCTCATTTCCCCAGCCCTCCAAGATGTCAGGCTGGAGCCAGGCCACAATCACCTACATGTCCCTCAAGGGCCTCTCCATCCCTCCAAAGACCCACTTGGAGTCAGACTTGGTGCTTGTGGCACCAGACTCACTCGCTCCCACAGGATAACATTGGGGATTGGACTTGTAGTGCATTGATGGGGACAAGATGGATGCCCCCACATATCATATTTCGGTTCCCAGAACTGCATGTGCAGTCTAGTCTTTTGGGTGTGGTTCAACCCAGAAACACCTGGGATACCCAGAGACTATTTAAGCCATGCCCAGGCTGAGAAACATGCTTTGCATTTTCTGCACCTGCAGCGTGACACTCACTGTTCGGATTGGTCTCCAGTAGGCCTGCATCTTTCTTCTGCGCTCAGCTCCTGCAAGAACAAGAGCACCGTTAGGAACAGCCTTACCTTGAGGCACTTCTGCCCATCATTCATCGCTCCTTCTGTTCTGCGGGCATCTTCGGCAGTGTCATTCCCACCCTGGCACGCTGCTTCCTAAGGAAAAGGGAAAATAACAGAAAAAAGGCATTAGTAAGCATTCAGCAAATCTTCGCTTATTTTTAAATACTGTACGAACTTCAAACGCTTACCTGAATCCCAGCAGCTCTGTGGGAACTCTGTCTCTGGAACTTCTCATCCATCTGCAAGAGGGAAAAGACACTACAGGTTAGCGTGGAAACATCTAGAGGTGCTGCATACCGTGCTTACTCACTGCATTTCTTCTTCATAACCGGCATCCACGCTGAAAAACTTTGCGGCACCTAAAAGACACAGAAAAAGAACTCAGTTCAATACAAATACGAAAGGGTCGCATCGCGCTCTCATTCACCTTCAGCGCTACTCATCTCAGCAGCACGTCGCCATCCCCGGACGCCGGCCATCATCGAAGGAAGAGAACTGTTCAAAAGACTCATTATACTTACCTGTCGGACTCTTGCCAGTGAAGTAACTAGGCAGCAACGAGCCCTTATCAATCAACGCGCCCCTGCGCTGAAAACAGGACGGAGAGCACACTTTCCAAGAAAACAAGATGAGCTGTGGATCAAAGGGAAGGGTTGGACCCGGGGAAGAAGAGGTTCAAGCACACAGAGACAATAGGGAGTTAAACTCTACCAATCCTGTGTTTCAGGCCCTGTCTCCAGTCGAGTAGACTCCAGGGAAGGGTTCCAGGTCGTAAGAGGTCGGAACAGGCTGAGTGACATCCCTGTGGATACCAAGTGAGCATTACAGCTATCCGGTGACCAGAATCTTTTGTGACCAGAACCCTGACTTTTCCAAAATCCCAAAACTCAAGCGTGGACTGTGCGTATTTCCCCATCCCAGAGAAACACGTAGTATCCCCATCTTGACCCTTATGTCTTTATTCCACTCTCTAAGCAATCCTACCCATACCCTGGTAACTTGTTAAAACTATTAGAATTCTCTGTGCACCCCGTCCTTGACTTTCTAAGTGCTAGCGCCATCTCTCTATTAATTCTGTCTTGTGTAGATCATAAGCCCTTAGTCATATTTAGAGTAATCAAACTAATTTCCACATAAAGTTGAACGCTGTGGTGACAAGGTTGATGTCGCGAATCAACCTTGGATCTTACTGTGTCCCTCTTAGGTCTTAATAATCTAGTTTATGTGAAACCTGTCCTGTTTCTAAGCTGATTTTCTCTCTTCCACTGCTTTATGTTACCAAAAGCGAACCTTCTTTAATCTTGCAAATCTCATCCAGTTCTGTAGCTAGAGACCGCCTTTCACCTCTATATTGTCCCTGTGATATACATCTATCCTGCAGCCCAAAAACTGCATTCCAATTCAGTGTTTTTCACACGTTTTTTGAAAAAAACGTTTTTTGCAATTAAAACTGTGAACCAGAAAAATTGTGAGTTGAGGCAATATTGCAGGGGGAAATCTTAACTTGGCTGCTATCTATCATAATTCAAAAAGTGCTCCTATTCACTTGTGCTTTGGATATGTTCTACTAGAAGGTTAACCATGTGATTGCTTCCATTGTCATTGTCATTATCACCCCATCAGTGATTACTGCCCAAGATTAAAATGTGGGTGATTTTTCTGAATTCTAAAAATAAATAAATATTGTATTTTCACCAACTGGCCTGGTTCATGGTCCATTGTGACACGGGGTATTGGTACAAGGGGGTATGAGACAGGTTGGGTACTGGCTCAATTTGAATTCAATTAAATTAAAGAAAAGGTATTCCTATTGAGCACCACATCCCAGGCTAAGACCAGGTGTCTTGGTTCAGTGTGTGATGCCCGATTGGAATCCTTAACAGTGGCTGCGACAACCGAGGCCCAAATCTGTGGGTGTTTGATATACCAGTGGTTTAGGCATTTCCCTTTGCGCCCAGGTCAGTGCACCCACACATGTGAGGTAGAGTTTTCTTCGGGACATCTTTGAGGGCGTGGGAAGGTAGGACATGTGTTGTTGCTGGCGGGTTACGGTTGTTTCCTGGTGGCAAACGTCTGAGAATTGTGTTTTTCTTGCCTACACTTTGGACTTTCCCAGGCCTTGTGGGTAATAAAATCTAGGGCCATTTGCACAAGTCAGACTGCTTTGGATTCCCACGGGTGTCTTCTTTTCACGAATGCATAGGGTCCAGTGTTTTCCTTGGTTGCTGCGACACCTGAGGCCCAAATCTTGGGTTGTCCACAATACCAAATCAGGTATAAATGTGGTCTTCCCAAGGCGTTTGATGTTCCAGTGGCTTAGCCTTTTCACTTTGCGCTCAGGTCAGTGCACCCACACATGAGAGGTACCATTTTTATTGGGACACTTGTGGGAATGTGCAGTTTTTGTAACCTGAGCAAGTCACTTATCTCTCTCAAAAGGTCTGCCTGTGCTCTTTCAAAAAAGGTATGCTTGCCATTCTTCACCACATTTGTTTAACTTATTTTCAAAATCTACTTACGTCTGTTTAGTCCGTTAACATACAAATCCTGTGTATCAATTGCTCAGTTTTTGGCTGGTTGCTTGAGTTGTGAAACATTATTAAAAATGTGTTATTTCCCAACTAGAAGAGTTGGAGGAATTTAGCGGTGCATTGCTTTTCTCAATATTCACAGAAGTCATTAGTTTACAAGTCCAAACATATCCAGCACATCCTTTTGTTTCTGTCATTGTTCCAATTTCCCCCCCCCCCAACTATGGAATTTTAGGTACATAGTTCTTGCCTGACCTGCACAAATGACCCCTTCCTGAACTTGGAATTTTGTCTTTCTTTCAAAAATGTATTCCTTAATGTATTCCCATTGAGCTTTCCTACCCTCCTCTTCAATTCCATGCAAGCATGTCCTATTAAAAAAAAGGGAAAATGTGCCCACCGCAAACAAAACTGATGGTAACCTTAAGGAAAATATGATTTTTGGTTCCCACTCAACCTTTTCTTAAAAGCTTGGAAAATTGCAAAATCAGATCTGCAAACCATTTCTTCTTGGCTCTTATAAGGAAAGAAACAGAAGGCTTCTTTGCACATAATTATATTGTCATTGTCTGAAAAAACACAACATTTTGTCAATTTTGTGTTACTTTCTCACACCCCCACTATAGCAAACGACTAGTCCTCGTGGCGTTGTCAATGCCTACATGTGGGAAGAAAAGGGTGCAAATGTGGCTAGGGATTGAATGCGACATACCCAATTGTCCAAAAAAGGGCTCAGCACTGGGAGCGAAAACCCTCAGCAGTTAAGGGGTTAATAATAGGTGAAAACTAAACATTAGTGTTCATAACAAAAGAAAACGCGTTTTATAGTGTTGTGGCAATGGCACTGTTAGGGTTACAGGACACTTTACACATAGGGAAACATGAACATATTTTCCTCTGTAATTTTTGATTTTTGAGCCCTTATATAAATCAAATGTCCAGCTGTTTAGTGTTGTGTTAATTCAATTATCGAACCAGCTATCGGTACAAGAAGGATAGGGTAGGAATTCAATGGTATTTCACAGAAATATGTACTATTCTGTATTTCGGCATATGTGGTATATTTTCAAATAACTAAATGAAAGGAAAAAAGTGGGTTTCTTCATTAGTTGCAGTGAGAACATTTTCAAGCAAAAAATGCAACAGTAGACTTACTGAGAAAGTCTCACTCGTGTAACTCACAACGTACTCAAGGATTCCGTGTATGGTCATAAATGTATTCAATTATCTACTTGGGAGTTTTATATAACATGTGATTGGGCAATTGAGGCTGTACATTCCATGTGATTGCAGCAGCATTAGTGATTCAAGCAAATCTTGGCATGTGCATAACATTTTAACCATTTGCAATAGTGGTCATTAAAATCTATAATGTTTCATGGAATGCATTCCCTGATCAGGATCTGTTCAACAAAGCATGAAACAAGCATGAGGGCAAGAACAAGCACCGACGGCTTAGTTCAAGCTGAACACCCTAAAATTTTTCTGCATGTTGGTCATTGAAATACAAAACAAACACAATGCAAATACATTTCACTGGAAATCCATTACGTTGTAATTGTAAGGAACTCATGGTGGCAACAATAAAGACAGACACAAGTGATCACAGTTCAAGGGTGTTTAATAAACTGTACATGCGAGTTGGAAAAATGCCTACTCTAAACCTAAATCTAAGATGGGAGCAAGCTACGACCATCCAACAATAAGAAGGCAGTCGTAGGGGCGTCTTGTCAAATGGAAGAGCCTCTACCAAGAAAAACCTATTGCCAATCCTTATGCTAAATACAAACAGAGTGTGGGATAGGATTCACAGGAAAGAAAGAAGTGTTCAAAAATAATAAGTCAGGATGTGGTAGTCGGGGTTTCCCTTCCCCAAATTTTGAGCACAGGACAATGCGGGACTCAGGAGCACAGCAAACACTCAAGCTTTCCGAGCACAAGACTACAGTTCCGCTCTTGGGTATCAGAAGCGTCTGTGGTTAAGTCTCTTTTCTACAAAAAGTCTCTTGCCTCAGAAGACCTGATGTGTTCCAAAAATAATAAACACAAGTTCATTTCTTATTGCATGTTGGGTGACGCTTTTTCACCACTGGATCCTCCTCTTCCGGGCTCAGACTCTTCTCGAATGTTAGCCTCCCTCTGTCGGTTTCACTATGCCTTTCAACACAATCTCCTCTGTGACATTCATGAATCTTAATGTCTTTTTAAACAGTTCACTGTAGACAACACTCTGCCGGGTTCACTCTTGTCAACACAGTATTTATTGGGACTTCAGGTTTGGTCCCTCTTTATCAGCATCCCTCCGTCTGGTTGACTCTTGCCAACTTTGCCAATCATATAATTCCTTGAACAGTTCTTACGATGCAGGATTCACTTCCCTTAGCTTTACAATCATCTTCCGGTAAAATATTTTCGACTGTACATATGATTTTACTGGACCCCTGTATGACCACCTTGACCCCTTTCTCGCAGTTCCCAAGGCCTTCTGGTAACAGTAGTTTCAACAATAGGGTAATCGCCTAGAGTATTAACAGTTCTTTGTATTTTCTTCAATTAGCGGTTTGCTACTTTTGTTCCACACAGTTTGGTTTCTTAACGGCTCTCCCCTGGACTCACCAGCTGTGATGAACCGCATGGCTTTCCTTGTCTCTGGAGTCAAGGCCGGTACCACGGTGGCAAGCGTCTTTCCCCACCTTGGTTATCAGCCGAGGAGGGCCCTGTGTACCGGTGATATCTGCTACAACACACGCTGGCTATTGTTCGCGGTCTTCCGATTCCTTCTGCAGAGGGCCTGGGTCGGAAAGGGCAAGGTTGCTTCTCTCCTTATCTCCCTCTCGGTTTGCGCCCTCTTTCTCCTCCTCTTAAACTGACATGCTGAGTTAGCGCTCTCGTCGTCCGGTCTGCTTTGCTCATATTGTGCTCTTGTGCTCCACCTGTTATCCCTGTGGGGAAGGGCTATCAGGTGTGTGTGATTCTGGTCAATTGCCTGGCTTTGCCTGACCCTTGTGTTGGGACATATCAGGTAAACGGCTCTAGTGTTTGAAAGTGATTGGGTCAGAAAAGGGGGGGTAGAGTGTTTGAGTATCCTATGGGGTAGGATTGGGAAAAGGTGTTATAAGAAGGGGGATACCTCATCTCACCGGTTGGTGTCCCACTTACACGATGCGAGGACCACCCATCCAGGTGATCCTCCCTAACTGGTCCACCCCAGGAACTGGATCCAATAGTGATGGCCATGTCCTGGCCAACTGGATGACAGATCTCAGGGGACTAGTCAAGGAGACGCCTTCAGGTTTCTCACATAATGCTATGTGTTTTTACAAAGAAATGAATAACACATTGGTGTTATCTTCTCAATATCGTTCAGGCATTTGACACGCCCAACTACCTTTTCTTGGAAGGCCTTGACTGAGTCTTGAATTGCAGCTGTTTCTGAGAATCCAGTTTCTATGTCAACTTGGACTGGCACTGCTAAAATATTAATGTAGTAAAGCAAGGGAAATGTCCATCAGTCATGATGCTGAATGGAGGTTGGGCTTTGCAAACTGCCAGGCTTTTGACTTACAAATAGTCAGGAATGGATGTGAACCAGCACCAATTTGCTCACCTTCCCAAAATGTTCCCAAGAGATAGCAACTCGATACTACCCATATTAGTCAGGGTAGATATACAATGTTTTGCATATGCTGACAACGTGGCGTTGTTGGATTTAACACCAATGGCACTGCAGGCCTTACTGGATCAATTACATCAGTATGCAGTGCTTAATTCACTAATAATCAATACTAATGAGACATAAATAATGATGATTACTCCAAATTATCATATTTTGTCTGGTTGCAAGTCCTGATTATTAACATTAAATGGCAACAAAATTGAGACTGTCAGTGCCTATAAATATCTGGGTGTAACAATTGACAGCAGATTAAATGGAAAATTCCATCTCCAGAATATTCAACTCAGAATTGCTCAGGTCACAGGCGATATTAATTAAAGCACTGACTTACAAAGCAGGAAGTTACTCTGTTGGTATGATCATTAAACTATACAATACTAAAATCTGGCCCATATTAACATATGGGATTGAAATCTTGGGCTTAAAGTTGATTGTTAAATTAACACTGATGGAAAGATTTACATTGCAAAGGCTACTGAGGCTAAACAATCATACTCTGGCAGAATACATCTATTTGGAATATGACATGAGTATCACCACAAAAATTGACCAATGTAGTTTACATATGTCTTGGAACATAACAAATACAGCACCTGGCACTTTACTATGCTACCTTGGGGATGCTTACTATTTCAAAATTACATATATGAAATCTAGTACTATTGCTATTGTCAAAGTCATAGACCAAGCTCAGCTATGGTTCAGTAGAACCACTGGAGATGTAGTTTACATATGCACCTGGCACTTTACTATGCTACCTTGGGGATGCTTACTATTTCAAAATTACATATATGAAATCTAGTACTATTGCTATTGTCAAAGTCATAGACCAATCTCAGCTACGGCTCAGTAGAACCACTGGAGATGTAAGCATTCTCCCGTACCCAGGATTTAAGAACAAGATGCACCACATCCTTGAAACACACTCTAGAGATCAACACTTGGCGGAGTTAGTGGGGAAATCCAGTGTTGGCCTATTTATCATACTATATGGGGAAGGAGTGTACACCTTCACATGTTAACTGTTTTTTTTAGAATCACTTAATATGGAAGTATATTAGGATTAAGATTAATGATGTTATGACCCATGAAAAATTGGGAGAACGTCTGGGGATCCCAAGAGACGCTAGGCTATGTCATTTATGTGAAAACTTGATTGAGACTGCAAAACATCTACTACTGGACTGTGTAGCCCTGGAATGTATATGGGGCAGACACATGCAGTCTTGGTGTAGACGGGAACATGAACCAGAGAATGACATGTAGGAAACATTTATGTCTGGAAATAAGCATGCATGTACATTTTATTTGATGAAATTGTGGATTATCATTGAAAACATTCTTGGTACTATTAACTTTTGATATTGTAACATTGTGAATTACTTCCTATTTTTTATTCTTTTTATGAGGTGAATGAAATTAGCATTAAAAGTTGAATTTTATTGCTAAACTGTATAATACTTATTAATAAAAACATTTTTTTTAAAATGTTAATAGTAGTAAAGCAAGAGAAATGTCCATCAGTCATGATGCTGAATGGAGGTTGGGCTTTGCAAGCTGCCAGGCATTTGACTTACCAATAGCAGACAGGAACAGATGCGAACCAGCACCTACCCACTCAGCTTCTCAGCACTTTACCAAGAGATAACAGTGTTCTAGAAAGAAATTGCTGGAATTGTCTGGGGAGGATAGAAGTGGTCCCCTTCCCTGACGTGCAAGTAAATAGAGTCTGGATGGGTTGGACAGTGGCTGCAAAGTGGAACACCCATGGAGGTGAGGAGAATTTGGACCTGAGTTCCACCACAACCAAAGTACCCAGGCCTCTTGCAGACACCAGACTCAAAGGTGCAGCAGCTAACTACACTGGCTAAACAATCACTGTGAGTGACAGACAGAAACTGGTATGCAAAGAGATAAGCTTGGCTGAAGGTAGCATCAATGGTAAATGGAAACAGAGCATAGGTGGGTAAAGTCTTTTCCATGAATTATGGCAGGCTGATGATATACTGATGAATGATGTTGTGAGGCAAAGGACAAGGGCCGAGAGTCAGCTTGTGTAATCCACTGCATGACCAGGTGTTACATCTCCTCCTAATAATGTAAAACAGGGTTAGTCCATGTGGTAGTACCGGAGAGCACAGAGAGCGATGGAGCCAGTGATCTGTGAGAAAACCTGACCTGATTCCTGACAATAACCTACCTCCCCCAAAGAACTGGGATTTGTAGGCTCATGGGATTGGAACTATCAGTGTACCTCACAGAGTTGTAAAGACAGTAAATAACGGTCCGGTTCCCGAGAGAATTCCTCAAGGCCTAGACCTTTCCAGTGGAGTAAATATTCAAGTCACATGCAGGAATCAAGAAAAGACTCAAGAGCGAACATAATTGGAAATAGCAATGTGCTCTGATTTGCAGGACGACCAGACTTAGGGACGGACACAAAAGATGGGTCATAGCTCCTATGTTTATGAAGTTGAAGGTTTGTAGCTACAGTGGCGAACCAGAAGCAGGAATGACATGTTACAAAGGGGGTTAATAAAAGTAGAAGAAAAACTCCTAGCTTGCCCTATTCTCTACGAGGGAAGTTCCCTACTTATAAACTAAAACTAATGGTGCTCGTCAAAAGAAAACAGTCCTTATTCCAAAATCCTATCCAACTAATCTGGCCCTACCACTTTGGAAAACTTAACTAAAAGAGAGGCTGGAGAAATGGCCTCTACCTTCAGCTACTTTCTGGCCCAACCACTTGGATGGCTTGCCGTTAGCTTTAAGTTCGTCAATATGATAAGACAGTTCACAACTTTCTTGCATACTTTGCCCGTCAAAAGAAAGTATCCTCTGCATGGCTCCCTCTTCCCTGGGAAAACAAGTGTTTTTCTGAGAACCTCTCCAGGTCCCTTTTCACAAAGTTCTCTTCATAACAACTCCGTGGCTACTGGACTCGGGATATCCTACGGCCCCGTGGCACACTTGTTTTCTCTCAACCCACGTAATTCTTATAGGGAGTTTGTCCACTTTCGTTTTCCAGGATCCTGTAACCTCATTGCCTTTCTCAGCCTGGATGCAAAGTGTTTGTAGTTATTTCAATCTGTTTTACAGAAGGTGCTTGCCCGTTCAGGTTTCTCAGGGTCCCATAACCTTGTTGGATTTACCAGCCTTTATTCAAAGTGTTCAGACCTCTGATTCACATGGGGTGCTTGCCTGCTTGGGTTTCGCAGTTTCCTGTAACCTCACCGGATTTCCCAGCCTTGATTCAAAGAAGTGTTTGCACCTCTTAGCGGTAGTCTCTCTGTGGAAGCATTTGCTTCCTTGTCGTTACTCGTCTCTGCAGCTGATGTCCTTCTGCCATCAAGTTCGGGGATCCAGGTTCTCTCCGCCGATCTGGTCTTGGTGTCAGTTACCGGGCCTGAGGCTCACCATGGCTTCCCTGTGGTCATGTCACAAGAGGAAATGGGTGCCTCTCAGTCGCCGCCTCTTCTCTGACTTTGGCTTCTCGGTCGGACAAGATGCTAGCCTTCCGGCATCCAGCTAGCATTTGGCAAATTCTCCACGCTACCACAGGATCCCTGTTCTAGAATGGCTCTTCCCTCCCCAAGACGTTTCTTATACAGAGGCTCGCCCCTGCATAGGAACACTCTTCTCCCTGGGTAGGAGTTTCCCCTCCATTCATAGTTCCTCCTGGGTTTATGTACATCATCACAAAAAAAGGGTGTGTCCTTCTTTGACTGTGGCACTCAGACAAAATCCAGTATTACCTGAAGCCAAAGAGATGGAAGGAATGTCACTGGTTGCTTGAGTAAAAACAGGAGTAAAACAGTTTTTCCAGGTCCCATGTAGGCAGAGACTGTATGCCGGACTGGGAGGTCCTTATCAGACTGGAAGTCCATGTAACTGAGAGGGGAGTTACCCTCAGTTAGGTCCCACTTGCCAAGACCCCTAAAAAGATCAAAAGGAGGGATGATATATTTGATTGTAGAACACATTGAGGTATGTTAAGTATTTCAATCAGGCGATACACCCTGGTCTCAGCCTAGTATGCAGCGCACAACTGAATTGCTTATTTTGTTATATATATGGATTCAATATTTGAGAGCTACAACACTCATATCACACCCCTTTTTCAAATACCCCGGGTCACGATGGAACAGGAACCAGGCTAGTTGGTAAAGGAAATATTTATTTATTTAAAATTCAAAGAAATCATAGACTTTTTAATATGGGGCAGCAATCACCAATGTGATGATAATACAATAGGAATGTAGGCAATGCACTTAAATTAACCCTTTAGCAACACAGATAGAAAACACCAGAGAATAGAGACACTTTTGAACTTTGGAAAAGATAGCACTTAAGTTAGTATTTCCCCCTGCAATATTCCTCAACCCACAAATAAGCAATTCTAAATAGATATAAGGAAGCAGCAGGTAATCAGGAATGAGGAATAAGAAACCAAATTCAAATACAATCTTCCCTCCCCAAACAAGAGAGAAAAACAGATCTGAAACCCATACACTGTTAGAATGACACTAGGAAATGGCTGAATAAAACAATGATGTGTGCAAAATTCCCTTGATCAGTACAATTCTCTACAGGAGCGCAACAGTGGAAAGTTACAAGCAATCATAAGCAATAGATTGAGCAAAAGCATACAATTCGAAAATGAATGAAAGGTTTAAAACAATTGATAGTAAAAACAAGTGTAAACCTTTGCAAAAATGATCATTCCCGCCTGAAATTAACCAATTTGAAGAGTGGTTTTTGGTTTGGGTGTAGCTATATATCTTAGGTATAATCAGGAAGTTAAATGAAGTCTCTAGCTATTAAACTGAGCGAGATATGCAATGTAGAATGAGAGGCGTTTTTAGAAAAATCAGGTAGTGAAAACAGAAAAGAAACTCAGTTTGGACAAGAACAGTTTTACTCTATACTAGAGCATTCAGGCTAGAATACCAAAGAGGGATAGAGTAAGCTCCAGGGTTGATTCATGAGTTCAACCCTAGTTCCCCAGCGCCCACCCTGGCGGAACCAGTTCGATCACTTGAAATAGGATTGATAGCTTCAGATTTACAAGACAAGATAAAAATGTCTAAAGAAATAGCATTTAGCAAGATAAATCAATGACAGGGTTGCAATAAGTATTCTGACAATGTTCCAAGTTATTGGAACTATCCTATCTCTGAACTATCCTATCCTTATATAGGTAAGGATAGGATAGTTCAGAGATTGGGATAGGGCAAGGCAAGGCAAGTTATGCTATGGTTCTATGGTTCCTATTGATACTCACAGTCTACTTTTAATTTGGCTTTTGCACCGTCAGCGCTATGGATCACCACACAGATCTGGTCTAACACAGGACAGCCGGACAAAATCTGCAGGCATGGACTGGATACCAGAGAGCACTTCTGGTTACTGGATAAGATAGTGCATCGGGAAAGCAGTGTGGCAGCAGCATGCAGTGAGTGGCAAGCCAGGTTAGTTCAGGATCCTTCCCAAAATGTGGGTAATGGGATTTTAGAATGGAGGTTTCAGATTGAGGCCTTGCTGGGAATGGGGTCAGCAATGCATAGGCCTTGGCTTTGCAAAGAAAATCTGAAATCAGGATCAAAGCAGGATGAAGGAAACAGGAACCGGATGCCATGCAGAAATTCAGTAAGAGAGTCAGGAATCGGTGTGTCCTGAGTCCTAGTCAGGGGCCCTTATTTATAATGTCAGATGACATCATTACAGTATATGACAGGGACAGGATTCACTACCCACACCCCTAACAATAGGATTGGGCAAGGGCATAGTCTCCACCTTGCTCACAATTGGTTGGATATCAGAAAAGTGATGTCATGTTTATGAGGTGGTTTTTACAGTATCTAGACACTCCCACATTTACTTTACTGAAAATCTAATTTTGCCACAAACAGATATGTATGCAGTTGCCACCTCTTAGTAAATCAGATGCACAGGTTACATATTTTGTGGAGCACAGATTAATCCAAACCTCCAGTCTGTGCAACCTTGTTTTGCCTTTCACACATTTTGGAAATTTTACACATAAACGGGGTAATTCATAGATTTCAGCGCAGAGGCAGCGTACGTGAGCAGCGCAGAGAGGGAGCGTGTGCCAGCATGCGCCAGCCGTGTGCGCTAAACAGCATTCTGGCGCACCGCGTATTCATGGAATCACCAAGCCATTTTGAGCGCTGGTGCAGAGAACATCCCGCAGTGCCAGTTACGCCCCCAAGAACGCCCCTTGCGCAAGGAAAAACCATTGAAATCCCCAATGCAGCGCAAAGGGCCGCGCTAACCCAGGACCAGCTAACAGGGGCGCTACACTGCAATCGCGTGTGCGGGGAACATGTATTTCGGGGGTTCGCGGGAAGTTTCACACGCGATAGGCCTTGGGCGAGCAGGGTACGTGTATTTCTGGGGTGCGTGGGAAGTTTCACATGCGATAGGCCTTGGGCAAGCGGGGTACGTGTCTTTCTGGGGTGCGTGGGAAGTTTCACACGTGATAGGCCTTGGGCGAGCGGGGGACGTGTATTTTGGCGGTGCGCGGGAAGTTTCACACGCGATTCCACTGGCCGAGCGGGGTACGTGTATTCCTGGGGTGCCCCAACGTGAATTGGCAGTGTGTGTCCTCCCAGGTGAGCCCTCACCACCCTCCCCAGGGCCTGCAGGCGGCCCACACCACAGGGGACTACCCTGCAGCACTGCCCATGCCCCGCAGGCAGCCCATCCACCCAGGGCATGCCCCCTAGCCAGCCCACATGTCACCATGCACAAGTGAGCACCGACACATGTCCCCCTGCACCCCCCCATCCAGCAGTGACAAGCACCTGCCAGCAGGGCCCGACTCATGCCCCCCCAAAAATGTTATAAAGATGCATATTCATGGGCCTCATGTCCACCAAAATCCCATTGCACGCCACCCCAGTCTTGAGCCCCAATCAAGTTTCCCATCCACCCCACACTGAAAGGCCTATTACATGACACAAACCAAAAGACAACTATGTACATCAACACATGTCCGTCACACACGTACACTGGGTGCCAGTGATTGTGTAAACCCACATTGTGACATGCAGTAAACCAATGAGCAAATACCACACATGGAAGTAATAAATCAAAATGTTTTTCCCAAAAAATTAAGGTAATGGAATGAAAACATGAAAAATATTTGAAACAAGAAAATAAATGCATGTCCAAAAATGAATAAAAGAAATGAAGTCTCAATCCAAAGTAATCCAAAAGAAAGTTTGTCTAAACTCTCCGTCCACCAAAACAAATCCAAAGGAAACGTAAATTGCAAAATCCATTGATCCATAGAGATTTTAAAAAAATGTTTTCAGAAATCCACAGTTCAACTGTACATCAATTCAATCCAGGGTCCATGAGCCCAACAAATGAAATGAAACCTATGAAAAAAATACCTAAGAAATAACTATATCCAAAAGGGTGGGGCATTGTCCAAGCACCCCAAAATAAAGCAAAACGAAAATGAAACTTAACACTACAAACTATATACAATGGGGGCAGGCTAGTCCGATGGTTCACTTTTTGATTTCCCGGGCCAGGGCATCATCAAACTCCTGGTCTATGTCCTGGAGGCGGGCCTCTTCCATGGCCCTGAGGTTTCGCAGGGACGATGCCATGTTCAACTCCAAATCCCTGCAAATTGCCTCGAGGCACTCAGTCCGCCTCAGCGCCCTGCGCATGGAGTTCTCCTCCCTGACCATTGTGAGCCGTGCCTCTTCCGCCTGCCCCCGCTCCGCATCTATGGCCTGGCCCAACCGCTGACACACGGAAGACACTCCCAATCCAGGGTCCTCCTGCCCTCTGGCCGATGCCTGCCCCTCTGATGTTGATGGCCCCGAGTCATCATCGCTCCCACCTTGTGCCTGCTGCTGCTGTGCCTGTGCCCTGCCTCTTGCTGCCTGCACGTCCTCCTCCGGCTGGGGTGCAGTTGTTGTGGTGGCCACCCCTGCTGGACGTCCAACTCTCGACTGTGGCAGGGATGTGTCCTCCACCAGCCTGGCTGCTGGGTCAGAGGCAGCTCCACAGGGTACCCAGGTGATACATGGGTGGGAAGATGGCATGGAGGAAGACTGGTGCATAGGGGGTTCAGGTGAGGAGGGGGTCGGAAGAAGTTCCAGCACACAGAGGAATCCAGCACTGGTGACCCATCCTAGTAGGTCATCGCGGTCAAAGCGGCATCCAAGATGACGTGCAGTGTCTTCAGGAACACACTGCAGGTCAGCTTGCATGCCCCGTTAACGCAACGCCATCCCAGCCAGGACAGGCTCAACCCGGTCCCGGATTGCCACGTCCCCAGGGAGAGGAAGGCCAGTTGTGCGCTCATCCCCTCCCTGAAAACGGGTCTGGATGTAAGCATCCCTGCTGGTGCGGGATGATGCAGTCACAGGATCAGGGACAGGATTACACACAGGCACCTCCGCCGCGGCCTGTGCTGCCCCTGTCCCTGCCCCTGGACTGCACCACTAGCACTAGTGGAATCCCCCCTCCAGACCCCGTGTGTGTCCCTTTCACGGCCTCCTCCTCCACCAAACCCCTCACCAACCTGGATGACTCCGTGCCATCTTCCTCCGTTGGACCCTGTGGGGACTCAGCTGCCCCTTCTGCTGCCGAGGAGTCCACCTCTAACCTCCGCCTCTTGAAGCTACCCTCAGCAGCTGCACCCTGGGATGCGGCACCAGACTCCTCACTCCCCGACGAGATGACAACATGGGAGGGGAGCTGGGCCTTGCGTCTCCGGCTGGCAGTGCGATCCCTGCCGCTTTGCTCCACAGCAACCTCTCCGCCCTCTTCATCAGTTGATGCTGCAGACGGGGAGAGATAGAACACAGGCATCAGGGCACTGTACAATGGACTGATATACACATGACATTTGTACATGAGTGGCAGTGTCAAACTTCAAACATAGCATCACACTACCCAACACACATGTCATTTCAACACACACATATGAGTAAATCAACAGGAATGTTGCACCAGGCAGCACCATCCATACACAAACAACAGCCTGACGTCACATGCAACACGGGGAGTGCAGAACACATGCACACACGCCACCATACTTACATGCATCTGTACATCTCCACCACCTGTCGCAGTGATAACATCGCCATCCATGCATCCATGTTGCATCACAGTTGCACACTTGTCAAATACACACACATGTACATAGTGCAGATACATGCAGCAGGAACCAGCATCCATGTGTGACACCACAACCATGCCACTGTACATACACATACATTTTTACATGTGTGCACCCACACATGCATTTGCCCAGCATGCTTACCAACATATACACCATCGATGTGTCTCACACATGAGAGGAATCGCATGTGGCAGGTTCACGTCCCTGTACATACGCATCCATACATGGCCCTACAAAGACATGTGCAACCTGCACACTCCTGGCACACCTCAAGACGCACACGCACGTCCAATCAGTACGCATGTACACTTACCGCTCGACTCCAGACGGGTCTGCCTCTCAAGGACCTGGACGTGGTGCGCTGGGCGTATATGTTCCAGGACCCTCATTTGGTTGTGTTTAGGCGGACCCGGCACCCCTTGGCATCCGCTGCCTTCAAGAGGCGCCGGGCCTTGTTGAGGGTCCTGGATCTGAAGTCCTCCCAGCGCTTGCGGACACGTTGAATGTCGCGGACTGCCACCCCCTCCTCGTTAATGACAGTCACGATGTCCATCCAGATCTTCTTCTGTCCTTCATTGTCGGCGCGCAAACTTCCAAAGAGGGCATCATACTGCCTCAGGACTTGCTCGACCAGGATACCAACCTCACTGGCACTGAAGCTGGTAGCCCTCTTCCTCTCTGGCTGGGGGTTGGCAGTGGTGCCACATGGTGTTGTGTCCGACATGGCAACCCCAGAGGCAGGTGTGGGTGGACAACTGGGTCCTGGGGCTGGGCTGTGGAGTGATGGTATCCCAGTCGGGAGTCTTCAGTTCCAGCAGGGGTGGTCACAGCAACTGTACTCCTGCAGATGGCTGATGTGCAGGCACCAAATAGCAGGGCACGTGGGCAGCAGGCAGGCAGGCAGGCTGCAGCAGATGGCATGTGGGAGCGTGCTTGGGACTCTGGGGGAGAGGAAAATAGCCTTCTGGGCAGGAGCGTGGTCTTCCGTGTGTTGTCGCATGCCATTTTCTTGTACATGCTTTTTGTGGAGAGTGAGCGGGTGATTCTTGTACTTCTTGTCAGTTCACACGCGATTACTTCACAACGGTTCCAGTTCATACTCCCTGTTTCCTCAGACAGCGTTCAATTCTTCTTTTGGCAGGCGTGTTGCGAGCGCGCACATGCGCGTCTTTTTCACTTTCTTTTTCTAGGCAGACGGTGAGTCGCGCACGTATTTTCCAACTGTGGTTGCCCCCGTGTGTCGCGTACCCCTTCAGAGGTCATTGTAGACTACCCTTATTTTTGTGTTTCTGGGTGCCACAGCGTAGTGCGGGTTCATTTTTCCACGCACTTGGTCTACCAGGGGTTGCGTGCACTTTTGATATTGTTTTCGGGGTGCCTGTGCGTTGCGTGTCAGACAGCCTTGCTAGAGCATTAGGGTACGAATACCATCTAGTACCCGACCCCTTTCACCCCAATTGCCCAGGACAATTGTTTACTGCAACTCCCATTTGCACAACAACATCAGTGCCATGGTTGGGAGGCGACCAAGCAGTAAGGGAGGCAAAGGTGGCCGACCTCCAAAAGGTGGGCGCGGTAGGGAACGTGGCCAGGATGTGCAGGGTGGCCCAAGAGGGCAGTGTGTGGAGGACCAATCAGGGCCACCTATGCCCCCCCCCCCAAATGGTTGTGGGAAATGTAGCTGACACTCAGGATCCGCACCACCTTCCAAGAAGAAGAAGGGTGCTCTTGGACTACAGGCTGGGACCCCAGACACAGTTACACACTCCGGCACGTCAAGGAAGCGTAGCTTTAATGACGCCGAACTTGATGCACTTGTGCCCTATGTGTCGGCACATAGCCGCGAAATGGTGGTGACTGCAGGGTGCAAGACTACGCCTGCTCAACGTAGGGCCCACTGGCAGACCATCACGGACCACATTAGTGCCCTTGGATTTGTGAGGCGCACAGCTGATGATTGCTATAAGCGGTGGAATGACCTGAAACGCAGAGCAAAGAACAAGCTGGCTTGCAGACTGGCGGTGGGTCTCCACCAGAGGACGACCAACTCACTGAACATGAGTCTGTCACTGGAACCTCCGTCACAGAGGAACAGATCCGAGGCGTGGGAGACCTTCAAGATCTTGACGCATTGTCCGGTGAGAGACCATGCATGTGTGTGCAACCCATTTGTATGTTGCTTGGGTGATGTGTTCTGATTGAGTGCAAGGTGAGGCTGTGTAGTCATGACTGGTATGGGTCACCCATGTGGTTCCTCCAAACCATTCCCCGGCCTTGGGTTTGGGTATGACAGTGTCCCTTCTGACCACAGTAGCCACTTTGCACCAGATTACTGCAGTTGCCCTTCAACTGTCATCTTGCAACAACATTGTTCAAAATGTTTTCCTGTTCATTCTGCCTGATTTTTTAAATCCTTGCCATTTTTACGACGCATTTTTCTGCCCTACCGCCACAAATGTGACATACTTCTGTCATAGATTACACCCCACAATGGCCCACATTTATTACCTTGTTATGGGAATGATTTAACCATTCAGGCTGATTGAGTAATGGCCTGCACACAATCATTTTTGGGCCCTGCTTGAATGTTGAACATGACTGTTGTCTTCTGTCATGTTGAAGTGACCAACCATTGATGTATCCATCTGCCTGTCATCACTGTATAATTGAACACTGTATCTGTTGCAGCGTGTGGCACATGCGTGTTTCGTCACACTATTTTGCATGCTGTATCTCATGATGTCCATCTCACATGGATGGGGGAAAGTACTTATTTCCTACCATATGGCTGTACTTGTCAAATGTACCATGGCTACGTGCCATCTGTGTGCTGGCATGTGTCATGTATGTGTATTGGACATGCCACTCACAGGCTAATGTGTGATGCCAGTGCTATCCAGCATGCAGCACATGTGTTGCTTTTCCATCTTGGAGTCCTCAGTGTCTGCTTCTTGCCTCCCCTTCCAACTCATTGACAGTGCATGCATGCCAGGGTTATAGTCATGTGGGACATGTGTAATTTATGTACTGGATCTCTGCCTCGTCAGGCCTATGTGTGTGCTATGGTGCTCATGCCTGTTTCCATTTGTTATCTTTCATGTTTTTGCAGGTGATGAGGCACTTGATGCTGTTGAGGAGGATGAGATGGTGCAGACTCAGGAGGAATCACAGCCACAACCGGGCACCCATGGAGGATGTGGGGTGGTGGTGGGTGAAAACCCATTTGTCCTACAGACCATGCCGTCCAGGGGTGTCTCTGGGTACACCTCCGCAGACCTCTATGAATCAGGTGCTGAATCGGACAGTGAGACATATGTGCCGTCGCAGGTGAGTGTTTCTGGGAGGGATGCTGTTCTGTCCAACCCACCTGCATCGGGGGTAGACCCCTCTATGGGGATTTCAGTGTTGGTAAGTCAGCCTTTGGCACTTACGGATGCAGGGTCACACTCCACAATATTTGCTCCTGTTCCTGGGCCAGCAGATCAAAGGAGGAATGCAGTCCTGCAGCCTCAGGCAGTGCCAGCACAGCAAGGTGCAGATCGCCTTGCCCCAAACAGGTGTGGTGCCCGTCAACGTGGTGGCCGTGCACCACCAGGCAATACAGTGTGGCAGAACTCCATGTACAGTATTGCAGCACAACAGGGAGAATCATGTGAAATGATGGCTCAGGCAATGGATAGGGTGGCCACTTCCATTCTCCCCCCTGAAAGGCAGATGGAGCTCCAGCAGCAGGCAACCGACTCCATTTGCCACTCACACAGGGAGGACATGTTGGCATCCAACAGGGACCGACGGGCTGCACTAGAGGCTCTACACAAAGCCATATCTGTAGAGTCACAGGCCCACAGGGAAGCCCTGAGGTAAAAACACGGGTTCCTGAGAGATACTCTGGGTGAACTTGAGGCTACCCGGAATTTTAGGTCAGAACAGCAGCTGGAGCAGCTCACACGTTCACTCTCAGCTGAGCTCCAGGCAACCCGTGCAGAGATCCGGGTATCACCCGAGGCCATGCAGGCAGAAATGCAGGCAACCCGTGAGGTGCTGCATGGGGATCTCCGTACCTTCATCCTGCAGAACCAAACATTCCGGACCCGCATGCTGGCTGCCATGGAGGACCATACCAGGGCTTTGCGTGGGCTGCCTCCCATATCATGCCCACCTCCTGATGTAGCAGCAGAGGTTGAAGAGAGCGACGGCAGTTCTCCCACTGTAGCGTAGCCGTGCAGGCCATGAGCCCATGGAGGTATTTTTTTTCTCAACATCCACGTATGTGGGTGTTGGGGTACACCCTGTGCCACAAACCTCCTGGGTGGCCTCACCCCCCCCTCGTCCACACATGGGCATTTTTGATTTTTTTTATATATATATTTTTTTACAGTGTGTTGCTTTGTGTGGCTCCCGTGGGCATCCACTGTGTATTCCAGCTGGGCACATGCAGGCTTGTCCTGTCTTTGGGTTAGATGCTTGGTTTCCTGACACACACACCCCTTCTGCTCTCCTTTCAATGGGCGTGCAAAGGGTGTGACCAAGTGACAGTAACCTACACAGTGACATTGGGCTCCCATGAGTTGTGTGGGCAGTCTGTAGTCTAAACTGTGTGTACATGCCTAGTGGGGATTGTTGTTGGATTCTACACTGCATGGTGTATTGATATGTGCTTGTGCATCCATGTCTTTCTCCTCATATACATGTAGGTTCTTCATGTCTTCACAAGGCCGTCTCCTTTGCAGATGCAGTTCATGTTGTATGCAGTACACTGAGACATTTGCCTGACAGCAACACTCTGCAGTTGGAAGGGGTCGATGTGCTGCCTTGGTCAGGTTGTGAGACTTGCACTACTTCAATTTTTTACTGTCATATATTGACACAGTTTCATCCTGAACTGATGTTTTGTGTTGCTGGTAAATATTTGTTCATGTGTGCTGTTTCTTATTGATTGCTGAGCGCATATTTTCTGTGGCCTGTTTACATTAGGGACAGTGCACTTTGTGACACTTGTGTCATGTGTTGTGCATTCATTTGGTTGCTTTCACATTGCATGTCATGCCATGGTGTGTTGGGTAGCTAAGATGGGTGACATGGTACTATTTTGATGTGGTATTTTGCAAGGGGGTAGTCATTCCTGCTGCATGAATATGTGTCTTTTTGTGACACCGCATTGGGTGTTTTTAAGTAGATAGGGATGCACACAATCTAACACTTCCAGGTGAACAATCTCAGGCTGGTATGGTTGTGACAATTGACTGTCCCTTTTGTCATAATCATTGATTGTCAGCTGGTATGTGCCAGGCCTGTGTGCACTCCGCAGGGGTGGGATTTTAGGTGAAGTAATTTGCCACAAGCTGGCTACGGGCTGCCTCACCACGTGCCCTTTCACCTCCCATGCGCAGCAGCCGTGCATGTGGTTGGGGATGTGGGGGCACCATCATGTCCACTGGCACGCTCCGGCGGGTTGCAACGTTGTGCAGGACACATGCTGCCACTATGATCCTGCACACTACTAGGGGCGCATATAGCAGCTGCCCACCAGAACGGTCAATGGAGCGAAAGCGTGACTTGAGCACTCCGAATGTGTGCTCCACTATGCCCCGGGTTGCAATATGGGCTGTGTTGTATCTTACCTCAGATGGTGTGGTGGGGTTCCGAATTGGTGTCATCATGTAGGTGCTCAGAGGGTAGGCACTGTCCCCTGGGGAGGTGATAATGGTTGTCATTAGTGGGGTTTTCCCATTTCTCAGTTTGTGACATGCATGCATGTGCAGAGGCATTCATACTCACCAATTAGCCATGTGTCTCCATGCCGGCCAGCTTCCAGGTCGCGGTTTAGGGGTGACATTCTGAATATGAAACTATCATGGCTGGACCCTGGATAGTTGGCATATACTGAGGGGATGATTCCCTTGGCATCACATACAACCTGCATTTTGATTGAATGACAGTGCTTGCAGTTCCGATAGATGTGCTCAGTGGCCCTGGTTGGACGTAGAGCCACATGGGTGCAATCAATGGCACCTAGGACTTTGGGGAAGTGTGCCACCCTGTAAAATTGCTGGACAACAGCCTCCCTTTCTGCAGGTGTTCTGGGCATGTATATGTGCCTACGGACTTAGGGACGTGCAGTCATGATGGCCAACACGTGGTGTAGGCAGTGTGACTGCGTGGCCTGTGACACCCCCCCCACTACGGCACTTGTCCGCTGAAATGAACCAGTGGCCAAGAGTGCAGTACATTGAGCACCTTTTCCAAGGGGCTCAGTGCTTGCGAGCATAGGGTGGGTGATGTGAGGTCATCCTCCCACTCCCTAACCAGGTCTAGGATTATGTGTGGTGGAAACCTGTATCTCCCATACACCTGGTCATCAGGCATCCCAAAAAGGCTGGTCCTGGGTAAAAAAAATGCAGACCTGGCTATTCTCCTCCTCCTGCGGTGTCCCACGAACACTGCTGCGAGGAACGGTATATTCATTGTAGCGTCTGAGCTTGTTTGTTGTTTGTGAGCACTGTTATGCTGCGCGGGGCCGCTTACGCCTGCTTCCTGCTGGTGTACGTGTTTCTGGATCAGCGCATCTTTTTTGGCGCACGCCTTTCCCTTGTTCAATTCCATGAATACGTGTTGTTGGCGCGCATGTGGGCGTTGCGAGCATTCACCTCCTGTACTTCCCCCGTAATGCCCACATTTTCACACGTTGTTTCCCATTCCGCATGTTACACCCCGTGTTCCGCCCACTTTTGTTGTGTGCGCTGCGCTATGTGCGCTATGTGCGCTTTCCCTGTGTGCGTAGCGCATGCCGTTTAATGACGGGTGTGC
This sequence comes from Ambystoma mexicanum, assembly GCF_040938575.1. NCBI lineage: Eukaryota > Metazoa > Chordata > Amphibia > Caudata > Ambystomatidae > Ambystoma > Ambystoma mexicanum. Next base: position 1,230,611,681 of record NC_090932.1, on the reverse strand, counting down.
CCACGTGTGCCAGCCACGATTTTAGCGCACATCCCAGGATTTACACATGCACTGAATTCCATGAATCGATGTGCGTGGCTTTGGCACGCATGCACTGCGATTTTCATGCTTGTGCTGCGCTTTTCACGCTTGCGCTCCCCTTTTCGGCGCCGTTTATTCCATGAATCGGCCTGTAAAGATTTGACCTAAAAATTTTCCCAACTTTGTACACATATGTGAATTGTCCCCAGGGGTGTATGTACACAAGTTGACATTTGCAACATGGATGCTTTTCTGGTAATAAACATATATCACCATTTCTGTCCAGAGTGTTTATAAAATAGTCTTAAGACAAATGGGAGTCATTGTCTGTCATTTTTTTCTTCCCAGCTAACACCAACTGGCATTCTCCTCCAAGCAGGATGGGGGGCCTCTCTCTTAATTGAAGGTTTTATTGCCCTTCACACTGGACAGGTGAGTGTCCCAAGACTGCTATTGTCCCAGCCTGGAGAACAGATGAATGTCTGATGAGCTTGTGAACTCCCATTGTCCTGTCCCATACTAAGTTTTTCAAGCTTTTTCAAGTTTTTCAGGCAATTAGCACTTTTGGTGTCCTGGAAGTTTATGGTATACCTCACTTCCTAACGGAAGGTACAGGGCCGGAACTTGAACAACTGGAAGACCAGGATTTTTTTTTTTTTTTAGAGCTTGCCAACTCAGGTCAGTTGATTTAAAAGTCTTTATTTCCTGATTTCTGAGTCTTGATTTGACAAACCACTGTAGTGAACTATCTTGTAAGATAATAGTTTATGAATATGTTGAAATGTCTGTTCTCTGTATGACTCTGCGGAATAAATAAACCATGATAAAAAATATAGCTTATACATGTATTACCATCAGCCACATAATCCCTTTACATTGCTAAGTAAGCAGGCCTTCACTCAACAATTTACTTTGAAATAGACATTTTTCTTCAGTCAGCAAAGCCCATTTTACCACATGTGTTTAAAAACTGCTAACATTTCTTTCTTCTAAATTCGATTTTCATCTCCAGCAAATTCACACACTGCCAAGCAGCTATGGTTATTCTCTTCAATGCTGGAGTTGTTCTGCAGCATGGATACATTTAAACAGGCATGGCTCAGCTATTTAGAGTCTGTCTCTGAACAGCTGATTTTTAGATACTTTTGCAAAGCAAATAGACGCGTTTCCCGTATAAACTGAAAACAAAGCCCCTGTTTGATTTATTTCCAAGCCAAGACGACTGGGCCTGTCATTCAGGACCTAGACATGGTTTTGCTAATGCACAATTAGTTCTCCTGGGCATGGCCGGGCCTTTTCAATCACAGCAGTTTCATAGTACATGGATGGATTTAGCCTCAAAACAGCATTTTTAAAGGTTGCAAAAGGTGTCATTTTAAAGGGATTTTTGGGGTTTTCGGCAAGGCAATGTTGCCTATTTCACTTAACTCAATGTTAAACATTGCAGAGCACACTGGCACACTCCTGTGATGTGTACTCTGTTCCCCCTGCCTGAAATGTGTGTGGCAGTGTGATGCAGCCATTTTCTTTGGTGTGGTTGTGAAAACCTAATTTTGAGATCCTTGCGCACACAGGAGTTAGCGCAGCCATTTTGCTGTTTCTTCCACTAATGCAGCAAAGTGATGTGGTAAAGCACATCTGAGTGGGTCAATATATCCCACAGGTAGTTAAATGTTGCTACACATACTTTGCATTTCACATATTTATTGTCGCAAATATGAATGTGGATTGTGTTTTCATATCAATTTCATGATTGGGATATGGAATTGTATAAACACATTGTGATATTGAATTGAGCACAATTTGACAGTGTTAGGGCCTCATAGCTTTTTTTATAGTAAAAATGGACCCTGAGCAGTAGTATTCGTGGGTTTTAAAATTTTGGAATTTGGGATTCTTAAATTGTTGGCAGGACATTTTCTAAGTTTGATGGGCTTTCAAGCATAGTGTTGGTGTATGTTGGCTGGAAAACAACAGGGACATTGCTTGGTTCCTCTCGAAGTATCATTAGATTCAGCTGGGTAAACCAGGAGGCATCTGTGACTTGTTAGATGAGAAAGAGACTGAGAAACAGCCACCAAAATCATAATTGTGATCTGGTTTAGCTCCCCGTCCTCAATGCGCAGCCGCAGCTTCCTGGATTTCTTATTTACAGAAAAGAGAGTGAGCAGTGAAACTAAAAGGCTGAATGAGCCCCTTCTGCAGGGATTTGGCCGCATAAGTATTCAGGGCACTCCTTTTATTGAAATACTACATTCACCCAAGTGTGAACTTCTGATAAGGTGTGAGATCAATTGGGCAGTCATAGGGGCGGTGTGGCAGTAGTTTTTCAGCTTCTGTTGGTCAAATCAGTGAATGCTTGATATTCAGGTGGGATAACAGTCACTGAGGGGAACAACAGCGAGGGACAACATTGGAATCATAGAACTTTGTTGTCAAACACAGAGGTCCGACAGACCTTCTGACAGTGCTGAGATTTAAGTCACTTGTTGCAAAGGTCTGTCGATGATGGGATTGGGGAACGTGCAGAGAAAACAAATCAACTCCAAGAATAACTTGTAGGATTGTTGTATCCATGAGTGCAGAGTGAATGTACATCTGATGACCCTGATTGCGCATTCAGAAAGCAATGGTCACATGGGTGAGCTTGCACGTTTCTTAGTGAACTACAACTGCATACAGAGTTTCCAGTGACTCCTGGAGTCAAAGAAAGCGGCAACTGTCACTGGTGCTATAGTTTCTAGACACTCACTGGGCATTTATATAACATAGTTTGTTTAGGCATGTTTGAAGAAGAGTTCCCAGTCATCTCTAAGCTTTGGAGTTTCCTGAACTCGTTAAGTGGCAGTCCCATAAAAAGTGAAAGTTGTTTCAAGCAAACGTATATAGATCTGCCAGGTTTGTTGTATTCCTTTCTGTTGGAGAGAGAGTGGACCATGGAGTCATCCAACCTCTGTGAGCGTGGGTTCTTTAGCGCCAATGTTAACGACAGCCAGGAGGCTTGCAGGGCAAAGACGAGAGAGTGGAATACCTTCAGGTTTTCTTGCACACAGACCGGCCGTCCCAGATTCTGTGATCAATTCACAGTGTCACGTTATTGAGGTCTTTGAAAGTGGCCAGGGCGATCGCACATATACTAAGGCATCCAGGATTTCATCCAGCAGTCTGTGTTGGATGATAATGTGATCGTCTTCTGAGCAGCGGAGTTCTGCAACCAGTTTTGGGAATAGTGCAAAGTCGGCAAGCAAATCCCTTGAACCCTATTTTTGCATTAGTATTTTACTCTTGGCCTGGAACAATTAATGTCTAGAAAACATGGCACTGAATCTCTAAGAATTGGGTTAGCTGAACCAAGTAATATTGTGGCCCAGGTTAAAGCATCATGCCCCAAATGCAAAACAAATAATATAATTTTAGATTGTTCATTTGGAGTTTCATTAGAAAATGTTGAAGACCCTCAGACTTATCCGGGTCACCATGGAAGAGCTCTAATATGAGTAAGGCATAGGCAGCATCTCAGTTGACAGGGATCACCAGGGAATGGGAAGAATGGGAAACTGGCTTTGCCCTCCCTGTCCCCTGGTGACCTATACAGGTTTTCTTGGAAGGCCTTGACTGATTAAAGCATGGCAGCAGTTTCTGAGCGCCTGGTTGGTATCATTACTTAGAGTTGGCCCAGCTCGGCTGTGAATTGTTGTAACACAATGGAAATATCAATCAGTTCTGGTGAGGAAAGGAGGTTTGACAGGGCAAACCTCAGGCATTTGACTAACCAATACCACACAGGAATTGATGTGAGCCAAAACGTACCCTCCAACCTTCCAAATACTCTGCCAGGAGATAATGAGGTGTGTTGGAAAGATAAGTGGTTGTGACCATCTAGGCAAGACAGGTGCAGCTGACTTTCGTCTTGGTATTCTTGGTATGACTCTGACCTAGCTACACTTAAACGTAAGTGTAGGGCGACCGAGAGGAAATGGAGGGCTTCTTGTTCATCCTCTGACAAACTGGCCTGTCGCCTGCTCCAAAGGCAATATCGACTCTCTGTGCATACCAGGAAGAGAGCCCACATTCAAGCCCTGTGTCTCTGCAGCATCTAACGACTCAGCCAAACTCTTTAAAATCTACAAGGAGCTGGCCAACCCTATTGCAGTCTCTACCTCTTCTGTCGCCTCCCAGGCTCTTTGCAATGCCCTTGCCTCTCACTTTATCTCAAAACTCACAACATCCTGTCCACCCTCTCCTCACCTCCCCCTCCGCTCCCCTCTCCTTCTGTGGAGGCTGACCCTCCTTCAGCCACCTGCTGACCCTCTTTCCAATCCTTTCCTCTTTTCTCCCCTGATGAGGTCGCTAGACAAGTCCAATCTATGAAAGCCTCATCAAAACAGGTTCATCCTTGTTCCTCTAAAATCATCAAGGACCACATTGGTGCACTCAACCCGGTCCTTGCTGATTTCTGCAACGTCTCCTTTGCATCAGGATCCTTCCCCTCCCTCCTGAAGCAATCCCTTGTGCATCCTCTTCCCAAGAAACCCACAGCCGATCCTTCTTGTTCAGCCAACTATCGCCTAATTTCCATTGCTCCTTTTCTGGGCAAACTCCTGGAAAAGCTGGCCAAAATGTCAGTTTATCCTTCATTCTGATTCTGTTGGCAGTCTCCACGACCATCAGTCTGGCTTTAGAGCTGCCAGAAGCACGTAAACTGCTTGCCTGTAATGCTTACCTCTGGTGCCCTGTAGGAGTCCCAGGTCCTGATAGCCAGGGAAGGTGTTCGCTTGTTGAGATGATGGATTCTGGTTCACAATGCAGATCCAAACCACTCCTTCCCCCACAGGTTACGCTGAAAGGCAATGGGCCAATGTGCAGTGCAATTGGGAGTGGTTGGTTTGGATCTCACACTGATGCAAAGAAGGATGATGTGACTTCTATTGGAGCCTAAGGACAAACAAGTGCAGTGTATTAATGCCTGTTACACTCTCCTTTCCAGCGCAACTCCCTTCCCTATGCCCTTAGATTGAGTGACTGCGGGGAATCAGGACTCCCCTTATTGTATGGTAGGGGTTTCTCCAAAAGCAGGTTAACATCAGTTTCCAGTTACGTCACTGGGTAGCAGCCCAGGCCTGCTGCGGCACACTAGATGCTTCCTGAAGGTACGTTTTTAGAAGATAATGTTAATGTCTTTTGTTGCGATGCGAAGTGTCCTTAGTGTTTATCAAATTGTCCGTTATGTCTTTTGAGTGTTTCTGTAGACATGCAATGTGCGTTATGCACCGTTTGTAAATCATTCTTTGCTTTACCTTTCAGCCGATGTAGAAGCGGACTGTCAGCTGTGAAGAGCTTCATCTGCGTTGAAGAAATGAAATGCTTCTGTGAAAAATGTATTTAGTTTCAGTGCCTTACAGGTATGTATATTGGCCTAAGCACATTCGCATCACACTACGAATTCATTGTTATACTAAAGGTGGCCAGGCTGCCATTTTGTTTCATTCACTTTCTTGGGTACAATGTTCAGTTCAAATTCCTGCTCATTCTGCCTTCCTGACTCTGAACGCGGTGGAAGGCCGCAGCATGAATCTGTGATAATTGTCAAGCAGGAATGTACATTCTGCTGAGCGTTTTGTTTGTCTCACACTGTAGAACCTTGAAGTGTCTGAAGAAGTATTGCTAATCTATAAGTTAGGTGCCCGCCTGTCTCAACCATGTTTCCCCACTGTCCTATAAATTGTATTAATGTACAGCTGCTATGTGCCCCTTTAGAGAAAAACCCTATTCCCAGGCTTTAGGGCAGACTGACCTTAGGCCCCTGTAACAATACAGATAAGCTGTACAGTAAATGTTACCTTGTACCAGGGAACACAATATGCCCACACGCACTGTTTCTGCCCTGCTCCCAGACAGTAAATTGTCAATAGGAGGACGGGCAAAATGCCGACCTGTTGCTTTAGTAATATTACCTACGTGGAAAGGTCATGAACCCTATGGACCCTGTCACATGAGGGTGCTGGTCAAGTATGTCAAATGTGATTCTGACGTGTATATATGTATGTACTTTTGATTGTTCAGGGCTCTCTCCCGCCACAGTGTCTGTACGCATGCATCGTGGGGCACTGAGACCCCAGCATGTGTAGTGAATAAATGCTTTTCTAGACCTCGTGACTGGCTATTTCCATTTCTTTGTAGTAAGCCTCATTTTGTGGTCTTTCACTGCTTTGTGCTGCACGGATGTCAGAGGGGCCATAGCTGTGCAGGCATGAACACCAGTTCAGAAGGTAAGAATGGCTCTGAGGGCGGCAGGGATATCGTGTAGTAGCAGATAGCAGTTAACTCACTGTTAGGTCTCTTCCTTTTCAGAGGAATGCTGTGGTGAAACCTCCAACATGTTTCCAAGCGGCAGAGGCTCTCAAAGGGAAACAAGCATAAGTGTAGCAGGTGGAAAATGAGCTGGAGAGCAAATGAAGCGTTGAGGAGCTGGAAACCAGGCTAACAGAACAGGACTGCAGGAGTCTGGAAACAGCAGGCACGTCAGGGCCAGATTTACAGGCTAGCGTTACACCACTTGCTGATGCAGGAGAAAAATGCTAAGCATTGGCTGTGGCCCAGGGTGGGGTTGCTATAGCCCTAGGCTGCACCCCCCACTAGACCACCAGGTATACTTGCAGTTTGATAACTCAGGGACCATCTTGAGTCCCAGGCTGTATCCCAACACGGCAGCCATGTTGGCAGGGGCAATCACAGTCTGTGTACTGGTGCTCACGCTATCCTGCAAACCTCAATGTCCATTGCCTACCAATACTGCCTGAATGTTTCTGATGTTTAGATGAAGGGATGCCTGGTGCTTTGCTAAGGTTCATGACATCTCCTGAACATCCGTGAAGATCTGCACTCCAACCTTGACTCTAACATTCCCTCTGTCCTCATCCTACTCTATTTCTCTTCTGCCTTCGACACGGTCAACCATACCATCCTGCTCAACTGTCTCTGTGACAACCTGGGTATCACTGATAGACCCTCTCAGGTCCAAATTGGGTCCCTTTCTACCTGTGGTGACTCCCAGGGGTCTAATCTCTCACCCAGGCTGTTCAACCAATAGCTGGAAACTCTCGCCCACTGCATCGTCATTTTCTGCTCCAATTTCCAGTGCTATGCTGATGACCATCAGATTTCCATCGGCCTCCTCCTCTCCTGCTCTCGTCTCTGACTGCCTAACTGCCATTAAGGATTGGTGTGCCGGCAACAATCTTTGCCTGAAGGCCAGCAAGACAGGGATCCTCCTCATAGGCACACCTTCACCCTCCTTTCCCTTCACTCTCTGGCTGGCCTCCCTTGGCCCTCCTCCTACTCCCACCTATGAGGCCAAGAACCTTGGGGTCATCTTTGATTCCACTCTTTCCTTCTCTGCCCACATCTCTAATGTCTCTAAAAAGTCAAACTTCCTACTGCACCTCTTCAGAGGTACTCTGCCTTTCCTCTACTTCCCCCAGAAGCTCACTGTCTCCCGAGCCCTGGTTCTCTCTAGGTTGGACTATTGTAACATCCTCTTTGTAAATCTACCTGCCTCTACTCTCTGCCCTTTGCAACTAATCTAGAACAGGACTGCAAAACTTGTCCTTGGTTTCAAGCTTTGGGATCGTATCTCTCCAGCCCTGAAATCTCTCCACTAGCCCCCAGTGAATGCAAGGATGAAATTCAAAACCTTCTGCATTGTCCACAAGGCTTTCTGGGGCCTGGGACCAAAATACATTAAGCTATCCCTCTGTAAATACCTCCACTCTAAGCTCTTCGCTCCTCTACCTCTAACTCCCTCAGGGTCAGCTGTTTTTCAAAGAACCGAGCTGGAGGTAGACCTCTGTGTTCGGCTGCAGCCTCCCTCTGGAACAGCCTCCCTGCCACTCTGGAACTTGAGGAGAACCATCTCCGGTTCCGGAACGGAAGCACCTCTAGACCTTCCTCTATGCTTCTGCTTTCTCTCTTCCTTTCCCCTACTGTTGACCAGTTAGTTCCACGCACTGGTCACCTGGCAACCCCCTGCCTGTCCATTTTCACTTTGTATTGCCTTTTGGCCCCCCAAGTACTTGTGGTCTGTATCTGTAACCCTACAGTCCCCTCTCCTTGCACTTATGAGCTACTCGCTGGCTGCACGTCCAATTACTGGCACTTAGCCACATGCTGCTGCACTCCATTACCTGCACTTCTCCATCCCCCCTCCCTTTTTCACGTCCCCATCCTCCCTTTTTCTGCACTTCTCCCTCGCCCCTTCCTGTGCTTGTGCAATCTGAATAACACAAGGTCTAGTAAGATTGTTGTTTGGTCCTCCCCCCCCCCCCTCCTTGTCTTGTTGCGCCTAGAAACACTTGCATACAGGCGCTTTATAAATGCCATTTCATATACCCATGGGAGCCATAATGGTATCCCAAGGGTCTCTGTTTACAACAAACAAAAAGAGGAAGAGCTGCACTGCCAGGGGTCCCAACTGGACTCCTGTGTATAAAACAACACAGAACACACATGATAAGGGTGTACAGGACAAGGACATGGAGGCCCTGTCCCTCCAATGCATTTCCAGCATCACAGCTGGTAAATGGGGTGTGCAGTGAAACACCAGTGGGGCAGGAGAGAGAGACAAGGAACTATGAGTAGTCGGGCTTGCCTACAGTGATCTCACATCCCAGGTGGTCAGGCTTCTCACAAACCCCAGAATCACCAAAATTGGACGCCCCAGCCAATAACTACACTGGTTAAAGAAGCAGTGGGGATGGCACGCAGGCACTAGTATGTGATGAGATGAGATGTGATGAGATGAGCATGCTTAAAGGCTACAGCAAGGATGAAATATGTAGAAGAAGCACATATTGGTGAAGTTGTTTGCTAGAATCATGGCAGGCAGATGTGGTACTGATGATCAATACCATTTTATGGCAATGGGCATGGTCACAGAGCCAGTTTTTGTAGTTGGCTGCAAACCCAGGTGTGTTTCTTCTGCTGAAAGCTGGGCCAAAGCAAGAAAAGAATGAGTTAACCCCTGCAGTACTTCTGGAGAGCATCATGGCATGTGGAGCCAGTGATCTATGAGAAAACCTTAGCAGGTTCCATCCCGACACTATTTTGTGAGTTGGGGAGGATGTTGCTTGTCAGAAATCCAGATAACTAGACTAGAAATTCGAAACTCCAATCACCAGAATAAAAACAAAATCAATCCATTGCACATGACAAAGATGTGGAGGAGACGTAGGAAGTTGTTCACTGCCCTGCATTGGGAAGGTATCACTAAAGTTCTGATACTCAAGTGAAGTCCAGAAGGGGTCAAAGGGAAATTGCAGCCAAGAGCCACAACCATGTCACTGAATCTAACATGACACTCGGGGAATCTAATGAACACACTTTCGCATGCGGGCAATCAAGCACAAGTTCAACTGAACCAAAATGAAGATGACAAACTGAAAGTCGTGAAATAAACATATTGAGGTCAAAAAGGCAAGGATTGGCAGGGGGTAGGATGAAGCAAGTAGGCAACTCTTAGGCATCATAGAGAAACCCACTGCCAATTCAAGTATGCCAAACTAAAAGCCGAACTGAACAAAACAGTACCAAAATCACTTCCTAAGTGGAAACTGGTTCTAGAGCAATAACCGACTCAATAACGTCCTACAGTTCAGTCCCAGGAATAGAAGAACTGGGTGTACAGCAAACGTATTCCCAAGGGGATCATACGGACATTCAGAGATAATAAACAGGGCAAATTAAATTTGGGGTCCTTGCTCAGAAAATGGTTTGGGGTGATGAGTTTATGGCTCTTCAAATGTGCATTTATGGCTCGATGGAATTACACCAGAATAATTCTGAGTCGAAATAACCGGACAGACTGAAGACGATGGCAAGTTGTTGTTTTATTAACAGTTATCTAAAACAGGGATGTTTAAATGAACATCAAAGGACGTACACTCAGTCTCTCAGTGATTTTAACAAAAATACAATGATATACTTCTTTATGCTTCAGAATGAAGTCATACTTTGTGGCAATAGTACAAAAACCTATCAAGGGTTGGGATTAATTAAGGGACACCTCTAGATATACAATTATATAGGAGCCAGGTTTGTTATTGGCTGTCCGATATTAGGTGGACAATTTATGCCTACCTCTTCATCTGTGTCATTTCTTTTTTTGAAAATGTGTTTATTTTTTTCCAATAAAGCATAACACTCAACAAACTTCAATATCCCCCTCCCCTGGGGCATTATCGTCTTTCTGTAGGGGAACCACTTATCCACTAAAAATGTCTGTTATTTTGATATTATGGGGGCGCCACTTTTCCATAAAGTCTGACTGTAGGTAGTCTTGGACCGCTACCCATTCCTTTACAAATGTATCGCCTGTGCCTTGGATTGTGTGAGTCACTTTTTCCATTGCCATTTGTGCCCACACCTTCTGTAGCCATGTGTATATTAGTGGGGTGTCTTTTTTTCCAGCTTTGGGCAATTGTTGTCCATGCCACTATGAGCAGGCCCATAATACTTCTCCATTGTGGCTTTTTGTATTTCCTGGCTGCCTTGTCTTTCATTCCAAATAGCCATACCCTTTCATCCAGTTGTCCCACTTCCGGGAACATTTTCCCCATATCAGTCTTTAACTCCTCCCAGAAGCTTTTGATCCCCTTGCAGTCCCACCAAATATGTCTCCACGGTCCCACCTCTTTGCACCCTCTCCAGCATAGATTTGAAGTTTGAGGGAACATTTCATTCAGATTTTCTGGGGTATAGTGCCATTGGGTTACTATTTTGATCCACATTTCCCTTGCTTGTGCTGAGCGGGTCATTTTAGGGATCTGTGTTCACAACTCCATCCATTGGTGTTTTGTAGGTTCCTCCCCTAAGGTGTTCCCCCACTTGATCATATATGCCCACTTTATTTCTTCGTCTTGGGAGTTTATAAAGGAATATAGTATCAAGACCGATTTCTTCGCCCCTGAGTTATTGGTGACATACATTTCAAATGGTGTGAGGTTTCCTGTGGCTGCCTTAATGATTTCAGGCGACGTCAACCAGTGTCTGAGCTGATCGTACTTAAATGTATCTCCCGTTGTGAGGTGTAGATGGGATTTGCACACCTCAAATGGTCTAATTTCCTTGTCCACGAACATTTCCCTTATTTTCGTGCACCCCGCCTGTTCCCATTTCTCAAACGCCCCTCGCTCCATTCCGGGTGGGAATTGGGGGTTCCGGCATATGGGTGTAAATGGGCTTTCTGCCGTGGACATTGTGCCCTTACGTGTTTGGTTGTCCCAGGCCTCCAGTGAGATCTTCATAATTTCGCTTATGCGAAGGTTGGGTGTCTGTTGTTTTGCTTTCCAGAGCAGTTCCACTAGTGGAGTTCTAGCAACTGCCCTGTCTTGTTTCGCCCATATTGGCAGCGGATCTTCCTCATCCATTCCCGGAGCACCCTTAGTTGTGCCGCCTGATAGTATTTTTCGAAGTGGGGAAGGGCCACCCGCCCCTCCCGAGTAGGTGCTGTAAGGACCCCCCTGGCTGTCCTCGGGGGTTTCCCTTTCCATATAAAGGATGTCACCGCCTTGTTGAGTGCTTTAAAAAAGGGTCTGGGGACCCTAATTGGGAGTGCCTGGAAGTAGTACAGTAACTTCGGAAGGATGGTCATCTTGACTGAGTGCATTCTGCCCCACCAAGATATCAAAAATGGGTTCCATCTCTCTAGGTCCCTCCTTATGTGTGTTAAGAGATGGGGGTAATTCCTATTGTATAGTAGTCCTTCTCTATGGGTCAGAGTAATTCCCAGGTATTTAATCCCGTTTTCTGCGATCCTTAGTTCTAGTTCTGTTGCTTCCCTTTCTATTTCCCCTCGATCTCCTGCCAGTATCAGAATTTCTGATTTTCTCCTATTTATTTTGAGTCCGGAGATAGCCCTGTACAGCTCTAGTTCCCAGATAACTGCTGCCAGTGTCCTCCCCGGATCTTCAAGGGCCATTAGCATATCATCCGCGTAAGCAATTACCTTGTGCTGCATTCCTGCCATTTCTATCCCCTTAATGTGAATGGATTCCCTTATTCTAATGAGCAGAGGTTCCAGGAAGATGGCATATAGAAGCAGTGACAACGGGCATCCCTGCTTTGTACCCCTTGAGGTTACTACTCTTCCTGTGACCTCGCCATTGATGGCGATCCTGCTTGTAGGAGATATATAATTGGCTCTGATCATTGCAATGTATTGATCCCCAAAACCTGTGCATTTTAGAATCTGAAAACGCAGTGACAACTCCACCCGGTCGAATGCTTTTTCAGCATCTACCTATAGTAGTATTGCCGAAGTGTGCGTGATGCCCGTTTTTTCCACTAGATGTGTGAGCCATCTAATATTGTCGTGTGTTTGTCTACCAGGAATAAAGCCTGATTGTTCTGGGTTTATCAGGTTGGGGAGAAGCGGAGACAGTCTTGCTGCCAGGACTTTTGTGTATATCTTAGAGTCTAAATTTATCAGGGATATTGGCCGGTATGACGCGGGGTGTGTCAGGTCTTTCCCTGCTTTGTGGAAGACTAGCACCTTCACTTCATTCATTGTTGGGGTCACGTTCCCGCTCTCCTTAGAGGAGTTTAGAAGCCTGGTGAGAAAGGGGGTTAAAGTGTCCGCATATTTTTTATAAAAAGGGGCCGTGAAGCCATCCGGGCCTAGTGCTTTATTTAGCGGGAGATCTGCTATTGCCTTTTTCACTTCATCTTCTCTTATCGGGTTCTCCAGGGCTAATCTGTCCTCTTCCGATATTTGTGGATGGGGAGGGTCTGTAGGTTGGTGTCTTGTGCGTCACTATCCAGGAAGTGGAGTAGAGCTTCTGATAGAATTCCCTGAATGCCTCTCCCATGTCTTGTGTACGCGTCAGTGGCCCCCCTGCGTGTTTTGAATGTTTTTAATAGTCATATCCTTCTGCTTTGCCCGGAGTTGTCTGGCTAGTAATTTGTATGGTATGTTGGTCTTGATATAATATCTTTGTTTGAGGTATAGCAGAGATCTCTCTGCCCCTTTAGTGCGAAGCATTTCTAGTTGACCCTGTGTGTGTCTTAGGGATTTTTTTAATGTACAGGTGGGCTGTATCAGGATTTTCTCCTGGATGTCTGCTATTGTGCTTTCTAGCTCTTTTTCCCATCTGTGCTTTTGCTGGACTTTCGTAACCTTCAGAGTGATCAGCTTTCCTCGGATTACCGCTTTAAACACCTCTCATACCGTCCTGAGGGAGACTTCCCCAGTGTCATTTTGCTCAAAATATTCTTCCACCATCTCCCTGATTGATTCTCCCGTTACGGGATCATGGAGTAAGTCTTGGGGTAGCCTCCACTTCCATAGGTCATTTTTCTTCCCTGGTAGTTTCAGTTCCATCCATAGGGGAGCATGATCAGACAGTAAAATTGACCCTTTTTCCACCCCCTGAATCATACCCATTAGTCCCACTGACGCCCAGAAATAATCATTTCTCGACATAGTATTGTGGACATGCGAGAAGTATGTAAATCCCCTCTGATCCCCCTAAATTCCCTCAACACGTCACATAGGACCAGTTGCTCCATCTGTTGCCTGAAATATTTCAATGGTGCCCCTTGCCCTTGGAAGTCCCCCGAGCTTCTGTCTATTTGTGGGTGCCATGCCATATTAAGTTCTCCCCCCAGGATCACCTCTCCCCTTGCATAGTCTTCGAGCTTCCCTAGCTTGTCTTTCAGAAAGCCATCCTGACCTACATTGGGGCCGTAGATTGAAGCCAGGGTAATGTGGTGGCCCTCTATCACCGTGTTGGCAAATGCATATCTTCCTTCTTTATCTATGTGTTTGTCCACTAGTCTGGCGTCCCATCCATCTTTTATCGCTATCAGAACTCCTGCTCTTTTTTCAGATGCGTTTGCCTGTGCCCATATCTTCTATCCCCTTATGTGTGTTTTCTGCTTGTCCCGGGCTCTGATGTGCGTTTCTTGAACTAGTAATACCTCTGCTTTCTCCCGCTTAAGCAACTTCTCAAGTTTTATCCTCTTCACTGGGTAGTTTTGGCCCCTGAGGTTGTAAGTTAGGATGCACATTTTCCCCACGATGTCAGGACTAGGTCCAATGCCCAAGATACCCCCTACTTGCTGAGCGTGCCGATTTCCCTGCACCCCCCTCCCACTCCCCTGAACTCCCCCCTCCCCAACTTGAAACTTTAAACCAAACAACTTTCCCCCGAGTGGGGATGCTAGGGCATTGCTCCTATCGCCCCCTGCCCTCCTTGAACTCAGGGGGAACATCGTGGGGAATCCTAAACACTACATTTCGGACTGTCCATACTGGGTTCCAAGGCCAGGGTTTCACCCCAGGCTGCCTTGTCGAACGGTTCTCGATGCCTCTGAGTCCCTACCGCACGGACCCCGGGTAGCTTGTCATGTCTTGGTCTCCACGGAGTGTCCTCCAAAGCTGGCCATGTCCTATTCGCTCATTCTAAGGCGTCATCTTGCGGCCTTCCTACCCTGTGTTTTTTCTTTTTTTGTCTGACCGTTTCCCATCCTCTCGGCCTTCTTTGTGACTCTCTCCTTGCTTTGAGATCTCCTTCCTCCTCTTCTTCTGTCTGTAGCCCCATCATGTTGAGGCCCTCCTCCCACGTTGTCTCTCTTCTCTGTTTGCCCTCCCATGTGAACAATAACCCAAAGGGGAAGGTTCACTTGCATCGGATTTGTCTTGCCACTAGCGCTTTGACTAGGGGGGCCATCGCTCTTCTCTATTGCAGCGTTACCCGGGCCAGGTCCTGATACAATTGAATGTCTTCCCCGTTCATTCGTATGTGGTCCATCTCTCTTGGCCTCCTTAAGATTTGCTCCTTTTGTGGATATAAGGAGAGGGCCACCAGGACGTCTTGCGGCCTCTCCCCTGGTGCTCCAGATCTTTTCGTGCCCACCCTGTGCACTCTGTTGATCCCTATTTCTTCAGTTTCTTGCGCTTCCAGGACGTCTCTGAACACTTCCTTGACCGCCATCTTGAGATCCTTGCCTTGAATTGACTCTGTCATGTTTTTAATGCGTATGTTGGATCTTCGCAAGCGGTTCTCTAGGTCCTCGCATTGGATCTCTATATTGTGGGTTAGTCTCACAAGGTGTTCCTATGCCTCGCTGACTTGTTGTGTTTCTTCTTCAATACCTTGAAAGGATCATTTGAGTATATCAGTTCTCTCCTCCAGCTTGGCCACATCAAGCTTCAGGTCCTGGACCACCTGCTTCATGTCGTTCTTCATCGTTGCGAATTTTTCCTGTACTGTTGACATGAATTTCTTCTGTAATTCCATGAACCACGTCTGCATGTCATCTCTGGAGGGTAGCTGATGGTGAGGCCCAGGGGTGTTTCCTTCACCTTGGGGGAGGTCTTCTTGTCCCTTTCCTCTAGTTTGTATTGAGGTGTCCGCTGACCACATCTGAAGGATGTTGGCATCCTGTTTAGTGTTCTGAGGGGCTTGTTGTGTCGTGCTCCTTTTCCCCTTGGCCTTCGACATGGTCTCTTTGGGCGTGCTGGGATATCCCTGGGTTGGCTGGGCGTGTCTTTTAAATGCTCTCCGATGGCCACGCTACCGCAGTCCCCTCTGTGACGTGTGGGAGGGGCTGCTGAGGTTTGATTGGTGGTTGTCTGTTGGGACAGCTTTGTTCACTCCACTTAGACCATCCTCCTTCTTCCTTTAGTTTGCCACTCTGTTCCAGGTCCCCCTTCTTTGTCACCCCCCTCCACCACTAATGAAGGGGAGGGGAGGCCTCCCCTCTCGGTCCCCTTCTGTCGCTCCCAACACCTGGAATTAGATTCTGCAGAGGGGGCACTGCCCGCCTGTCCGCTCCGGTACTTCCCTTGGGGGAGTGGGGGATATGTTGCCTCCTTAGGGGTGCCCCTCTGTCCAAGGTGCTGTGGGGTCCGGTGGAACTTGCCAGAGTTGGTCTCTCCGCCGCAGTTGGCCTGTTCTTTTTCTACAACTGCACCTCCTCCGCCATTCATGTGGAGGAGGGCCAGTGTCCCGCAGCTCTGTGGCCCTTAGCCCTCTCCCCTGAGGTCTGGAAGTCTTTGCGTTGGTGGGGGCCGAGGGGGGGTTGATGGAACAGGCACCCCCCCTCTTCAGCCCCAGCCGCCGTGCCTGCTTGTCCCAGGGATCTGGATCCCCCAGCTCTGCTGTCTCACCTTGGGCTGCTACACTTCTCCTGGGGCCTCAGCTGTCTGTTCTCTCCCCCTTTTATTGTGAGCCTCCTCTGCTGCTGTATGGGGGGGTGTGGAGGCCCCTCGCTGCTCACTGGTACTCCACCTTCCAGCGCTCCTGTTCTGGCCTCTTCCGTCGGCGAGTATCTCCCGCTGCGTTCGGTGGGGGAGAGGCCGTCTCTCCTTCCCCGTTCTCTGCCCTTGTGATGCAGCGTCTGTTTGGTCTGTGTTTCTCTGCCTCTCACGCCGGGGGGTCCTGGACTCGCGGGCTCTTTGTAGTTTGCCCCTCCGCTGTCCGCCTTCACTTTTGGGCTGCTGCCTCCCTGTCGCCCCCGACTCTGCCGGCTGGTGCCACCTTCGCTTCACGATGGGGGAGGGGCAGTCTCTCCTTCCCTGCACTCTGCCGACCTTCTGTGGGCTCGTCCGCGGGTCAAACTCTCCGTCGTTTCCACACCGGGGGCCCGTGAAGATGTGCAGTTATTTCCAAACTTCTTTCGTCCGTCTTAGCTTCATTTCTTGTGCTTATTGCGGCGGCCTGGGTGGAGAACGGGGTGCCCCGGCGGCCATCTTGGAATCCCCATCCGTGTCATTTTAAGACAAAATCAGTTACACAGTTTCATTGGATTCTCACGCTATAATGTCCTTCATTATATGGACTAGTACAATTGCTTGGCACGCTTGTGCCATGTCTGGAACATTCGGTTCAATTGGCATCACGTAAGCCAAGACCCAGGTGCAAGTAGATAGGACATGAGGCTGCCCTACCACCCAATTAGCCCAGCATCTCTCATCACCCAAGCCTTCTGCCATGATATTCTCTTTGTACTTGGCCTTGCAGAGTATTCTTGTCCTGGGAATGCACAGGAGTGAGGACACTTGCTATCGTGTCTGGGACTCCAAGTTCAAACTCTATTTCCATCCTTGACTCATGTAACAAAAGACCATGATTCTGTTCATTCTGCAAGCTGTTAAATGCTTTAAATGAATTAAAATTTGGCATCCTTTGTGCTCTTTCTTGCACCTTAACGTGAAAGGATTCATCCTCCACACACACGCTCTTCTTCAGAGTAGATAGCTGATCTTGACTTCTCAGTTCTTGACTTCAGGCCAGACAGCCTCCCAATGCAGCTACAATAACCTGCTATTCTACTGTGACACATCGTTTTATTTTTTCTCACTGATTCGTTGGCTTACTATTTCATGATACCAATGTCCAGATTGTATAAAATGGCGGCTTTGCCTGCATTCTATTCACTACTAATTAATCTATATGACTTGATCTATCTTGCGTTTCAACATCTGTACATTAATTAAACTTCTGATTTCTACAGCACTGTTTACTGTGTAATCTTCTCCTTTTCCGTTTTAAGGTTCACTTGATTCTTCACTTCATCATTTCTCCTCTAGAATCCATACATTGTCTTTATTCAGTATATCAGGACGTTGTTCACACTTTCTTATGAAGTGATCAGTTAATTTCCTAAACTCTTTCTCATATTCCTTCAGGGAGTTCCTCCTGCAGGCTGTCATCAACTCAAAGGTACATTCGATATGGGCGTCTTAATGTATACCGTCTTCCATATGCTTGCTGTATTATTGGTACAGTAGCAGAGGTTAGTCAGGGCATGGTCTCATGGCTTCAATACATGGGACGTAGGGGGGTAGGATCTCCTAAAGATATATACATATGCTCCTCTGCAGTAAGTGGTGGTGATGTTTCTGTATGTAGTGAATCATACACCAGGCATGAATGGGGTGAGATTGATAGGGTTCTATAGGAAAGCCACTGAGGAGGCTATCATCCATGGCCTAATCCTGTTTGTGCCACACAGGTAGCACCAAGCAATACCATAAGGTTTGTGCAAGCACAAAGAAAGATAGAATTATTGGTATTGTAGTTTTCGCATACATTCATACATGCTGGAGGCCCAGAGGAAACATCCACAAATTGAGGCAGATGGCATTTCCATGGCTGCCACCCAACCAGTCATGAGGTGAGAAGAAAGGGGAAATAAATGGCTGTCTTTATCAGGATGCAAACTCCTTAGCCACCAGAGGCGCGACATTCGCAGACCTGCATGTAGATGGTAAGAGTGAGACAGGTGCGCGTCCAGCTCTGAAAAGTGTTGTGTACAATGATTACTTCTACAGTTACTCCATAACTTCTGCCTGAAAGCCTCATTCTAGGAGTATTTTTTGGGTAGCATACAGAACACTGATTGGAACATACATTAGCAAGGTTACCAAGCTCACAATTTTCAGAATTAGCGATCCTTTGTGTGTCACTCACATGTACAAGTGCATATTCTAGTCTCATAATCATGTATGATGTGCCATAGATAAAACACCAACTACAGGCCCATCTCCAGACACCAAACCCTATCTTCTCTGAGGTCCCACATCGAAAAGCATGAAGTATCCTCAGATGATCTAACTTGATCAAAGCACCTGGGTCTGCTACAACCTGAAATTATTGGTAGATTTAGTGAAATGTCACTAGGTAGTTTTCAAGGAAAGTGTGGCTGGTTCATTCACCAGTGTTCAAAAGC
This sequence comes from Ambystoma mexicanum, assembly GCF_040938575.1. Classification (NCBI taxonomy): domain Eukaryota; kingdom Metazoa; phylum Chordata; class Amphibia; order Caudata; family Ambystomatidae; genus Ambystoma; species Ambystoma mexicanum. Next base: position 1,230,592,928 of record NC_090932.1, on the reverse strand, counting down.
AGACTCTCAGCAGCACCACCAAACTACATTTTCAACAAAATCAGAAGCAACTTTGTTTAATAATGTTCTGTTAGCAGAGAGTAAGGATTAATTATACAAAGCATAACGCTTGCATCATGTTGAGTGTAAACAACAAAAGGGTTTGCAAAAATCGTGAGCACATTGTTCTGAATGTCAGAGTAGATTTTTGGTATATGGCATCCATCAATGAATAATGGGACAAACGGAGATGTTTTCTCTGAGCCTGTATTCCATGCTTTATGAAGAATCTCTGGTTATATTAACATTAAAAAGAGAACGAAGGCCAACAAAGGCATTGTATGTACAAGTAAACAAGAAACTAAGGATATTCGCACCTAATCGGAGATACGCCATGTCTCCAGATGGCTGCCAGGGACAGTCAATGACCTACACATAATGTGCTTTCAGCATGTGCTTCAGATAAACTCGAATCCAACATCTCCGTATGCAGAAGGGCTAAAGATGTAGGCATCATTGGCATCCGGAGCATGCTTAGAATACGTCTCCATCCGTGCTGACATCTCCCATTCTTAATATAGTTCTTCCTCGTTTTATGATTTTCAGATTATTTTGTTGTGCATTTAGCAAAATTCGTCATGCCTGAAAACCTAAAGGCCATCTGGAACATTCATTCTAACAGATGGATCAAAATCCGACAAGCAGACAAATGGAATGCAAGGGGGTGTTCAAAAGAAAGGGGATGGACCATGGATGTGGAAAACCTGCAGCTTGTCACATCACCACGGGCCTTTCCCACACCTTTCCAAGCTCCTCTGGCGGATAGGACCAGCCTTGTGCCCCGTGTACACCTAGTCAAGCCAATGAGACAGGAGGCATCTCTTGTGGATCCTACCATTTGATATGACTTTCAAATCCGCAATTGTAAAGGCAAAGGCTCAGAAAAGTCACAACAATAGGTGCCTACATTGTAATGGAGAATAGCAAAGGCAAATAAAATCTTCTTCCCACTATATAGGGACCAGATCACATTTTATAGAACTTTTTCAATGGACATAATTTCTGCATCAACAAGTGTTACTGAAGGAGCGTGGTGGGAATATGTGGGTGGGGGAGGATTGCGGGCGAGTGAGATAAGAAAAAGAACGGGACAAAAAATGGATAGGGGTTACAGGAATGTCCCAGGGAGAATGGAATAAAGAGAATCGTGGATCATGTTGTGTCCCCTGTAAAAGTGCACCCCAAAAGGAATGCCAAAAGTGAAGGCACAGCTCCCCCATTAGCTGGAGAATGGTTGCGCCCTGTGCTGCTTGCAAAAGTGGTGCCAGGTACACAAACATGGTCTAGAGATTTATTAACAAAAGTGGTAATGAACGGAGAGATTTCCTCAGCCATGCGCTTCGCTGCCAATGCAGGCAATAGAAACAATGAGTCATTGGTGAGTTTCAGGGCTTTAACCAATACACATATATTGTTCTCGGATACCGGGTGAAAATCAAACTGCTTCGAGGCCTCAACACCTTTAAGTTGTTCCTGTCCACCAGGAGATTGATTAATGCTTGGTTCCAGGGGGATGACGGATGGAATCAAACCCTTAGTTATGATGTTACTCGTAATAGGTTCGATTTTCGCTTCAAAAAAGCAGTTAAAGGCATTAGCTTGTTCCAATGATGGTGCAATGGAAGAGTCCTTAGTCATAGGATTATGGAACTTTGATATAATTGAGAAGAGTTCTCTCGATTGATTGCTTGCCTCCCTAATTTCATTTTGAAGGAATTTTCTTTTGGCTTTGAAAATCGCCTTTTTATAGTTGATTAATGATGCCCTCTTTATCATAGGTTTTCTAGGTGCAACCCTGGTGCATACAGTATCCATACGCTCGGTTCCAGCTATAAAGAGGTCCTCCCTGGGTAACGAAATTTAAACTGAAGCTAACAGTTTCATGAACTCCAGTGCGGAAATTGTATCCAAATCTTTCCATTTTGGTATACTGAAATTGTCTTTCAGCTCTTGGTTACTCTTCAGAGTAGCTACTAAAGAAAATAACTGCACAGCGTGGTGTGACCAATGAACCGGCAATTTGTCTATAACAGAGGTATGATTACCTCTCACCATAACCAGATCCAAACAGTGACCTTTAATGTGTGAAGGTGCAATTCCTAATGGCCGTAGGTCATGATTTTTGAGTATATCACAAAGCTCTTTGGAGCATGGGTGTTTCCAATCATACAGCCAAATATTCCAGTCTCCCGACAATAGCATTTCTCGGTATTTACTGCCTGAAGTAGTTGAAAAAATGTCCAGGCTATCTAAGAACTCTCTGTGAGGTCCTGGGAGTCTGTATCCCAACAAAATGTGAGCAGCTGATTTTGATGATAATTCAATGGTAAATTGCCCCACTTGTGAATCACAACCCAATTCAAGAATGTTAAAATGGGAGATAAGCAGTGTATTATTATAAATAACTGTGATGCCACCCCCACGTTTGTCCACAGAGTCAATATGTTGGATGAAAAAGTTTTCAGGTACTAGATCATGGAATCTAACATGTGAGACATCTGTGAATCATGTTTCAGTTATACAGAGAACATCTAATCTATGCTCCACAGTTAAGTTGGCCACTTCAGTTACATGAACACAAGCAGATCTGGCATTAATTGAAGCGGCCTTAATGTCTGTACAATCATTTCCAATGGGAACCGTCTCATTAGGGTGAGAGATGCCCAATTTTCTAACTTTACTTAGGATTCTAGGATTCTCATAGTAAGGGCCCACATATTTATTCAATGCACTTAAGACAGAGCCTTCATAAATATGCCCTCTCATTGCTACAATGTCAGTCACCCCTACAGAAACAGAGCACACCTGGGTGACGTTATATCAATGCTGAATTTGCAATCAAAGCCTCCAAACGGGAGCCTGCCCTGCTGACTGCCACTCCAGGCTGAAAACAGGCCCAAACAGGCTCTGGGTGAGCGCTTTGCTCTGACGCGGGCCAGTTAAAGCCTATGACGGGTCTGAAAGGCGTCACAGTGCAGCACACCACAAAGTCTAGCGGGAAGTGTAGTTCCGCTTTGGATCCTATCTGAAATACGACTGCACGGCAAGTAAAAGCGATCAGCAGGTAAGTTAAGTATAAATGCTAAAAAGTCACGTTTACACATATACAAAGTTTCACAACCATGTGTTAAAATAACCCCACATAATTATAAATTAGGAAATTTATCTGTGCAAATCACGCAGCTGAATGAAATCACACAGTAAAACAGTCACGCAAAATAAAACTATCCTGAGGAACGTTAGCATTTCTGCTGTCACAGTGTGTGCTTGTGTGCATCTAGTGTAGTTGTGGCTGAGCCTGATAGTTACTTCTTATCCTGCCTGATATGGTATTTCTTAATCCTACCTTGTATGGTATTTGTTTTAAATACCTTGGCATTCATGGCCATTGTACTTAATCCTGCCTGATATAGTAATTTCGAATCTCGGCTGAATGTGGGTGTGTTCCTGGTACAGTTTATCAATGCCTACAGTAAATGCAATGATTGAGGGAACAGTGTAAAACCCAAAACAGGCCGGAACGGTACCCTAATATATAAAATGGCAGTAAAACTCACCTGAAAATGATGCAAACACACATGAAGAACATTTTGGAAATGGGGAAGGTTGAACAATGTGCTGTCATTAACCCATTACTGCCCAAAATCTACATTCTCACACAAAAAAATACCCAGAACAGGCCCGAACGCTATCCTAATATATAAAACGGCAGCAAAACTCACCTGAAAATGATGCAAACACACATGAAGAATATTTTGGAAATGGGGAAGGTTGAACAATGTGCTGTCATTAACCCATTACTGCCCAGTAACTGTTAAATTGTGTTCATAGTCAGGTTTTCCTTTATCACTTCCATATCCTTGTTTCAGGAAGTGGAAACATTTTACATGTTTCTTCTTCATTTAAATGTTGCAGCTTCATCTTGTCTGTGCTAATCACCTTTACGTTAGATACAGGTCAGAATTATGTTGTTTTTTTCTCTCTACAAGCCTTGAGCATAAGAGTGCAACAATGGATTGCTTCATGCTGACCAGAACATTTCTTATAGACAAGCTCTGCTGCATCAACTTTGACAAATGTAGCCCCCCCCTGCCTTTTCACTACCTGTTTGGAAAGAGGTCTTCAAGTGGACAGGGCCCAGCCTCGTATGTGACACAGAAAGGATCATAAAAGGTCTTCAAGTTGGCTCAGCAGCTTATAAACTCATTTCATGCCAACAAGGAAGCATGAATGCCTAAGAAGGGGCCCTTAAAAATCAGACACATCATCTCCTCCTAGGAGAAACATAAAAGTGCATCATGAAGAAAGCTGTTTCATTGTTTTCTCTGTGTAATATGTTATGTCTTGCTTTCTCCCCTGTTCCTGTGTTGTGAGCCTGGGTGCTGTGGAATGCTTGCAGAATGCCTGCCTCTGGAATGTTGAGAGAGTGTTTGAGAGCTCCTTGCAGTTTGGAGGCCGGGGCTCGAATAATGGCATTGAGGCTTCAGCAGCCAATCAGAGAGGATGTTGTGACGTGACTAATGGCTGAAGATGTCGAATGATGTGCCGTTGAGGGGCGTGGACAGCATCACACACTGTACAACGGTTTGCCGGTGCACGCCTCTAAGGGTTTGAAGTGAGTCTCAGAGGAGGAGATGTGTCCTGATGGTAATGCTGCTGAAAATGGGGCAGGTAACATCTAGTGCGGGTCCCCAGCATGGAATGCTATCCGAGCCGGAGCTGGGAGTTGTTTCAGGGGAGCCGTGTGTGTACTGGCAGCATAGTGAACAGCTGGGTGCTGTGTTTGGCGAGCCATGTGGGCACAGTCAGCTCAGTGAACAGCTGATACCTGAAACAGTCAAGTTGGCAGTGATGGAGGTTGGTCCCAGCATGTGTTGGGGTCGGGGTCACAGGTACCCGCTTGACAGCTGCTCCGGGTATGGTGTGGATGGCACTATGCTGTATCCGGACTGCATCTCTGGGAAGCAGGAATTGACTGTTCACTGGGAAGAGCTCTGGGGTTTTTGCCTTGGTTGTGGGGCTGACCTGCGTGATCCAAGAAGTCAATATATGGCAGTTTTCCAAAAGCTAGATCAGGGCTTTGTGTCATTTTTCAGGGAGCTGTCCATGCTGAACTGTGAATATTGATCAACAGTGTTATGTGAAGTGAAGCCTGTTTGGATGTAAGTTGTCCATTGGTACGTTGGGGATTGTGGTGGATCTGGGACATGTCTGGTGTATTTTGGTAAAGAAGTTGCCTCTGTTAATTGAAGGAAGATGAAATTTGGTTTGTTCTTGCATGTTGGTTTAACTTTTGCGTCCACAGGTCTGTCAAAATATGGACGTGAGAATAGGGCATGGATTTACGGGGGTTTACTTGTGTATGTGGTGTGTGTTTTGCTCACTGGGTGGCCTAGCAAACCACCTTGTGGGGTTAGACAGTTTTGTTTGTGTTTTATGTGGCAGGGTAGTGCCAGCCACCTGGGCTGCTAGCTGCTAGCACATGGCACACCACAGCACTTTGGGGAGGTATTATGTGCCTGTGCCATTTGCGTTCATGGTTGTGGCTGGAGAAAGGTTGTTGAGTGTAGTTCACCTCATTAGTTTGTTTCTGTGGAGGTGGACCCCGCACTCACATGTTTTTTTAGGCATTTGGTCAAGTGTGCTTTGCCATTGTGTGTTGGGGGGACCCCAGTACCCTTTGTGGGGGTGTCGCTCCATCACCTTGGATGTGGTGGTCTCTACCTATGTGTTGTTCTTGTGGTTGGGGTGCTCCTTGTTGGGGCACTGGTAGTGCATTTTCGTGCGCCATCTATTTGCAGTGGTGTAGTGTTGCTTGTCTGTCGAGCAGCCTCAGTGTTGGTTTGGTTAGGTGATAAAGTGGTTTTGTTTGGTTGAGATGGGTAGTCGGCAGTCATTCCAAGGGGTGTGGCGCCGGTCCCCTGTGTGAGTTCCTGCTGTTTGGTCAACATTGTGGATGGTGACGTGTTTTGGGCTGTGATGTTTTTCTAGCATTTCATTGGTAAGACGGTTGAGGGGATTCTGTTTATTTTAATTGTATTTATTTATTTAAATATGGTGCTGAAGGCCCGCAGGCATTGATAGGGGCTCCAGGTAACATCAACACCAAAAGACATACAGAAAGACAGAACAGAAGTCAGGAAAGTTGGGTCATGTCAAAGGGAGCATTACTTAAAAAGAAATGTTTGGAGTTGTTGTCGGAATCTTGTATTTTTTTGTTCTTGTCTCAAGGTCAGGGGGAGAGAATTCCAAAGTTTGGCTTAGAGGACTGGGAAGGATTTTCCCAGTCTGTTAGCCCGCTTGATGCTTGAGATGGTTGGAGTGGCAGGTTTCTGTGTTCTGAGCAAGTTTTATAGTGACTGAATATTGGACCTGTCATGGGTCACTTGGAGATGGTTGGTTCTTTGGATTGTACCTTTGTCCCGTTCCCGTACTCTTGTTGGTTTTACGGTGGGTGATGTGTTATGTCTTGCTTTCTCCCCTGTTCCTGTGCTGTGACCCTGGGTGCTGTAGAAGTGTGTGTGTGGAAGTGTGTGTGTGTGTGTGTGGAAGTGTGTGTGTGTGTGTGTGTGGAAGTGTGTGTGTGTGTGTGGAAGTGTGTGTGTGTGTGTGTGTGTGTGGAAGTGTGTGTGTGTGTGTGTGTGTGGAAGTGTGTGTGTGTGTGTGTGTGTGTGTAAGTGTGGGTGTGTGTGTGTGTGTAAGTGTGGGTGTGTGTAAGTGTGTGTAAGTGTGTGTGTGTGGAAGTGTGTGTGTGTGTGTGTGTGTAAGTGTGTGTGTGTGTGTGTGTGTAAGTGTGTGTGTGTGTGTGGAAGTGTGTGTGTGTGGAAGTGTGTGTGTGTGTAAGTGTGTGTGTGTGTGGAAGTGTGTGTGTGTGTGTGTGTGTGTGTGTGTGTGTGTGTGTGTGTGTGTGTAAGTGTGTGTAAGTGTGTGGAAGTGTGTGTAAGTGTGTGTGTGTGTGTAAGTGTGTGTGTGTGTGTGTGTGTGTGTGTGTGTAAGTGTGTGTGTGTGTGTGTGTGTGTGTGTGTGTGTGTGTGTGTGTGTGTGTGTAAGTGTGTGTGTGTGTGTGTAAGTGTGTGTGTGTGTGTGTGTGTGTGTGTGTAAGTGTGTGGAAGTGTGTGTAAGTGTGTGTGTGTGTGTAAGTGTGTGTGTGTAAGTGTGTGTGTGTAAGTGTGTGTGTGTGTGTAAGTGTGTGTGTGTGTAAGTGTGTGTGTGTGTGTAAGTGTGTGTGTGTGTGTGTAAGTGTGTAAGTGTGTGTGTGTGTGTAAGTGTGTGTGTGTGTGTGTGTGTGTGTGTGTGTGTGTGTGTGTGTGTGTGTGTGTGTGTGTGTGTGTGTGTGTGTGTGTGTGTGTTTGTGTGTGTGTGTGTGTGTGTGTGTGTGTGTGTGTGTGTGTGTGTGTGTGTGTGTGTGTGTGTGTGTGTGTGTGTGTGTGTGTGTGTGTGTGTGTGTGTGTGATCCGCCCTGGAGGAGCAAGGAACAAGATGCTTATTCTATGCCAGAGAATACAAAGGCTAAGAGCTGAGACATAGAGGCGTGTAGCAAGGAGAGAGCGGTCCAAGGCGGACCTGGCCAGAGGCAGGGAGAAAGGAAGACAAACCACTTAAAGCAGTCAGAGAACGAAGAAACAGGCAGCCAGTGACACAAGTAAGAATCCGGAGTTGTGGAACCGCGGGAAAGAGAATGCCAAATGCAGCTGCAGCAGACAAACTCTGCTCTGCCACCTGATGAGACTGGAGACCAGCCAGACGATTCCCTAGTGCAGCTGAAAACCCATGCAGGTATATCCCAAAGAGCACACAGGGATGCAAGTGGTACTATATTTGATACAAACTTTGTAAATCATGCAAAGATATTCCGAAGGGGATACCAGTGGCATTATACATGATACAGATTTGATAAATCACGCAAATACATCCTGGAGAGTACATAATGTAATTTTGCTTCCACTGTTATATTGTTGATGTTGTTATGTATTATGTTGTTCCACTGTACAGCACCTTGGTGTAAAGCACTTTATAAATCAATCAATCAATCAATAAATCAAACAAAGAACTATGGGAATATGGTAAAGCAAGGATGTCATCTTAAGGATTTCAAAAGGATAAAAGAGAGGATACTCAGACAAATTCCAACCTCAAGAAAATGCCTATTTGTGATAGTACCTGGCAGGAGAGTATACCAAGTATGTCCGAGTGGTTGATATGGTTTTTGGGTTGTTGGGCTCAGCCATATGGGTATTTAAGAGGGGTATTACAGCGGCCATCTAATGAAAGAAACAGGGTAAAAAAGGGGATAGGGAGGTGCAGTTTAGCGATGTCAGTCCTTTAACATTCTGGGGTACGAAGGGGTCTGTGGGCGCACAGGAAGGATTGGCAGAGCAGAGGATGGGAAGTGTGGAAAAAATCTGAGTGAATGGCGGATGAGAATGTGGAATAGTGGAGAAGGTACTGAGGGGTGGGAGGCTATTGAGATCAGGGATTTTTAACGAAAGAATGAAGTGTGGTCGGGGGAGAAGGGTAAAAACTGATGGTCCTGGATAGTTTGTGACAGTAAAAATGGAGAGAAGAGATGAGGTTGGTGTAGCAGTGTGATGTGACAGAGAGCAGGAAATAGCAGCGTATGGAGAGTGATTCCTTGTAGGCGACAAGAACAACCTGGGATAGGATTTTACAGCAGCAATGGATGTCCACATAGTATGATGAATCAATAGTGGTTCCCTCCAGAATCTTGACCTGGGACCCTTCTCATGTGGCCAGGTGAAGGCAGATGCTTCCTGATCCCAACCCTGGGGGTGGTGTTCTGCGGGAGGATCACATGGGGTGGGAACAGGCCAGGAGGAAGGAGAAACTCCCTTGTTTAATTTTCCCTGAAAGCCCAATCTTGGAATGGCTTATTGCAAGGTAGAAGAAGTTAGGAAAACTAACTTGGTTGGCAGGGACTTCAAGTCCCATAATCCTTCAGTACTGGGACGAGGAAGAGGGATCCAGAGGAATATTGCTGTGAGAGAAGTCAGCTAATTAGTGTAAACTACCTACACCTGAGGGAGACTGATAGGGATAAAAAGCCCCCTCAGGTGCAGGGAGAGGGAGAACATGAACAGCAGGAGCAGCAGGAGAGGAGAAAGCAAAGCGGGCTGCAGAGGAAAGTGAAGCTGGCGCGAGAGAAGACGCCGGGAACATTGTACAGCCAAGAGCGGAGTCAAGTCCTGAGAGGGTCTTTACCTTGAGCTATTCCTGTTGCAGAGGTTGCACAGTAGGAAGTGTAAGAACGGGACGCTTTCTCATTGAAGGCTCGTTGTACAACTCCAATTTCGAGTGGCGTGAGCGGAGGTGGACCAGACGAGGAAGTTTGCCTGACCGCAAGGAGCCACAATGACAGAAGACTTGCAAACACCAAGCGGAGCTAAATCGAGCGACTTACCTTGTGAGTTCACAGCTTGCAAGTGACTCCGGAGCGCTCTGACGCTATCCATGGAAGGCAGTTTCATTCGCGTGTGAGTGAGTGAGAGAAGCAGTGATTACAATTCTGAATACCGAACCGTACAAAACCAACAAATGTTTTACTTACTAAACCAAAGTGGCTGTGCAAGCAAGCATGTGAGTTGGTGGAAGGGCCAAAAATCCTGTGGCAAAGCTTTAGTCCAAATAAAAGCATACAAACAATACCCAGACAAGAGTATTTAAAAACCCAGCAATACCAATACAACAACCATTGCTCAAGGTCTCGGGAAGATAGCTCAGGGGCAACTTACTCGCCTTACAAGCAAGATGACATGGAGCACCACAAGTTTGATCCCCGGGTCCGCGCTTTGAAACCTCTGGGTATTAAGCCTGTTATAAATAACCTATCATATCAAATAACCTATCAAGGCAAAAGTGGAATAATGGGAACCCCAAGAGTTGTAAGACTTTCTGTTTATGTGCTGTGAAATACAGATCACTAGATGATATAAACACACATTGCCAAAGCAAAGGCAGAAATAGTGTAAGCCCACTTTCTGGTCACGTTTTGGTTGTTGGTGTAGAGGGGAAAGAAAGGTGGCAACAAGGCTGCCCTTCTGAAGAAGATTATCCAGAGGGAGAGAAGCATAGCTACAGAGGAATCCTAAAGAGCACCAATGTGATTCCTTGTTTCACCGAAAATGGTTTAAAGTGTGATGCTAACTAAACCTTCTGAAGTTGTTGTTCTTAGTTGGAAGTTACCACTGAAGCACACTTTGTTAGTTTGTGAAGTATTAGACGGGCAGGTGAGTAAACCTGCGTGGCAAGTTGCTCAAGTAGAAGGCCTGGCATGACTGAAAACCAGGTAGTAGTTCATGACAGTGCTAAACTGTGGTTCTAATAAAGAACTCTTTAAATCCGTTCTTACTCCGGGAGGAGTTGGAACACACTATTTCTTTTAAAATCAAAGGTATGGAATGGAATGGAATAGATGGAATGGAATAGATTTTGTAAAGCGCAACATTTGCCCGAGGGCATCTCGGTGCTCGCTATAGAGCAGTGAAAGAGATAGCCTAGAAAATAAACATTTTCAGAGCTTTGCGAAAAGTCAGAGGAATCGGGGTAGCTCTGAGAGAAAGAGGTAGAGAATTCCAGAGAACAGCTACAGCCACTAAGAAAGTGTGGCCACCAATGCAGCTATACCTGACCGATGGAACAGTCAGCAAGCAAACGTTAGCTGACCGCAGAGCTCGGCTTGGGATGTAGGGCGAGAAGTTTGCCATGAGGTATTCCACTCCCTGACCAAAAAAGCTCAGAGGACAAGGCAAAAGGCCTTGAATTGAATATGTTTGGGGGGGGCGTGGCCAGCAAGCAAACAACGAGAACGGGAATCCTCTGTGCTCCCGGGTCCGCCGGCTGAATCCTGTCAAAATCCTGTATATTATGAAGATAATTTCCTAAAATAAGCACCTATTAGGTACGCTGTGGTGTGGACCCTAACCGGAGTGCTAACAAGGAGATATTTGGCGTGAAACAGGGAGGCACTTAGCGGTGTGTGCTAGCCAAAATGACCGACAGATCAAAGAAGCAGGAAGATTGACATAACAGGACCAGGGCCACTTGCCGGCTGTCACCCTATGATGCAGTTGGGCGGGACTGTGATCCTGCAAGAGTAGGAAATAGAATGTGTGTGAGTGGAAGTAACATCCCTCAACCTCCGGAGACACATAACCCACGGCAGCGGAAAGAAGCAGAGACACTGCATTCTCTAGAGGTGCTGCACAACGCTCGTCAGAAGCGCCAACAGGGGCTGACCCTGGCACTGACTTTAGCCGGACTGAAACGAGGAGGGAGACCCACCTGTAACTGCCTTCCGCACGTCAGCTGGATGTCAGCAAAACTTTGAGCTGGCCCAGCGAGAACCCTGGCAAGAGCAGTGAAGGAGCGGGTAACCTGACGCCCGTGATAGCGGTCTGCCTGACCCCAACAGCAACAGCGGAATCGACAGAGCGGCACCACCCAATGCCGTGCCATCCTAAACAACCGGTGTAGCGGAGGATATACATAACGGAGACACTCCAGGAAAGTCAGACCCGGCACAGCATTCTTCCCACCGCCCCCTCTTGCACCCGCGCCCCCGGGAACCTGATCGATGAACAGGAGGCACTGACGGGTTGAGATAACAGGCCAAGAAGACATATCGCAGCGGCGAGCTACCTAGATCAGTTGCTCTTGGTAAACTGGCCCGCCGACTACCACAAGAGGTGAAATAGCTTGCAATATCGGAAACTCACCAGTGACATCTACAGTGGAAAAGGCGGACAAAAACAGAACAAGATCACAGAGACATCGGTCTTGGAGGACAGAAAGTGTTCCAACCATGCTGAACACAGAATAGACTCCAGCACCAGAGACCTACAGGCTTGGTGGAACTACGCGTAACATGTAGCAACCTTAAGAGCAGGCATAGCGGCGAGACCTGGAGGTAAACAGTCAGCATTGACAAAACGCTCAGTATGGCACCAGGGTGTTGAAACTATAAGCGTTAAGATGGCAATGTAAGATCTGTGAGGCTGAGCTGCAATTGGGGACTATATATAACCGACATTGGATATGACCAGCGGTACTCAAATATAACCCTGGGAAAGTGTGATGTACTATGACACAAGCTGATTGCCTGACTGAACGGAATCGAGAAAACGCCTGGGTTGTGTCCTGCCTACAACCACGTCTCCCCTGTCCTGATCAGGACAAACGGAAGCCCCTGATCACTTACACGTGCAACTGTCTACCCAAAAGCAAAGTGTGAGTACATCACAAGCAGTTCCTTGATTGCTGCACATGAGACGGGGTGCGTGGGCGTACCTGAGTCACCCAGGACTGCTTTCTATACAGAACTAGTGGTGAATACAGATAGTCCCCCCTCAACAGAGCCAAGGGTAAAACAACTTGGGGGCACAAGCTAAGCACTTGACACCATGACAAGGGTAGCCCACATGTGAGAGTGTGTGGATACACCCAACGGCCCAGCAGATTCATAGAAGTACTCAGTAACCGTTACAAGCAGTAGTTTGAGAGTCTGTGCTGTCAACCTGCAAATCAGCAAGATCTGACTGTGGCAAAATCCCACACAGGAATCAAGACTAGTTGCAAAGCCCATATGTATCTCAGCACAACAGTGCCACACCCATGGTAAACGTACCAGTACACTGCAAATACCTCACGCATACAGTACTGACACGTGGTGGTCACACCGGCTCCAGCACTAGAAGATAAAAAAAGGTTAGTGCACAACAAGCGGGACAGATACGCTGCAACCACTGATTAGCCCAGCATGGGTAAATACTGTCAATAAAGTTACCACACAGAGCAAAATGGAGCAATACACAAACGCCCACCCCAAACCCTCCACCGGAACACGCTAAGTCTGGTAATGCGCAAAACACAGAAGACAAGATTTCCCTCAAAGATGTAATGAGCGCCATAGCAGGCTCACGAACCTCCATGGAGAAATAAATTGACACAATAAGTGCGGAGGTGTCCCTACTACGCCAAGATCTGCAGAAACGTACCTCCCGCACGGGAGAGACTGAAACTTGTATATCAGAAACAGAGGACTGTCTACGAGCTGTGGGTCAACAAATGACCGGAGTACTGGAACACCTCAAAACACTGGAGGAGCGAGTGGAGGAAGGGGAAGGGAATATCGAGACGCAACAATATCCGTATTCTTGGACTGCCCGAAAAGACAGAAGACCCAAGTATGGAACTATTCCTTGAGCAATGGCTATCGGATCTGTTCGCCCCCAAGACCTTCTCATAATTATTTTTCATTGAAAGGGTCATCGAGTGTCAACTGGCAGACAAATTCCCGTAGCGCCCCCATGCACAGTGATTGCCAAAATACTGAATTACAGGGATCGGGACGCTGTGCTTCAGATGGCCAAAACCAAGGGATCCATGACATATAATGGCTCCAGGATCGCGTTCTTTCCGGACTCCACCAGAGAGGTCCAAAAGGCAAGGCAATCTTTTGAACCACTTAAAAAGCGCCTTAAGGTACTCAATATTAAATATGGGCTCCTATTCCCTGCACAACTGAAAATATACCATAATGGTACGACCGTACACTTTACGGAACCCAGGGAGGCGTGGAATTGGGCAGAGAGACTGGAGGCCGCAAAGAAGGAATGAGAATGATAGGAATAGACCACGACCAGATAGAGCACCACCTGAGCGACCACCGCAAGAACCGCTTCATGTGTACGATAATTAAAGAAAAACACTAGCCTAAAACAGCCAGATAACCACCACAAGGAGAATATGGATGTAATGACATTCTTATATTTACTGTGCACTACTAGCTTATCCTGTTTCCGCGAAGGCTGGCTGCCCACTGTAAAACGACCCCTGTAAATTACTTGGAACATATAAGTGAAATGACTTAGTAGTCTCATAACATCGTTTTGAATGTTGGGTTGACGGTGATTAACGAATGTTTGATAGTTTGTTCAATAGTTTGTTTTTGTTTGGGCAACAGATGCTTCAGGTGGGGTTGGAGTGTAGGGAGGGGGGAAAGAGGGGTTTGCTTGTTCCTGTATGTACGGGTCCGCTGAGTACACCAAATACTTACCGATTGATGAAGATTCAGAGCACGATTAATGAAATGCACGTTTCTTATGGGACAATTCACTGCGAACAGTGATATGTACACAGGTAACGATATCCCCAGCTAGAGTCATTACCAAACATTTAAGATTTCTGACATGGAATGTCAACGGTCTGGGCAACGGTATCAAAAGACGTTTGGTGACAATTTATAAACAGACATACACCTGATATAGTGTTCCTTACTGAAACACACCTAGTGGGCACAACACGCAGCCATCGGTTAAGGACCAGAGGCAAAGGGAAGCTCCCTCCAGAGCATCTGCACTGTTTGCCCTGGACACCTGACGTAAACAACCTACAGTAACTGAGAAGTAAGAGTGGTGTGTGCGGGGAGTACAGCCATTACGGTACTCCAGTAAAACACCACCACTCTGATAACCTAATATCATATGTCTACCTGTGTTCCATCTTTTGCATGTGTAAATTATTCATGCGTTTCTTCTGACTAACCGTACTAAATACAATCTAATTCTGCATACACACCTGCAAGCTCTGAACTGGACACAACCATACCTCTAACGCACCACAACCCGCATGCACTTAACACCCAACCCAGCATAAAACCAAACCATGCACAATCATACTTCAACTACATGACGGCTACCAACCAAGAATGCACCGGCGCTCAGGGACCGGTTTCTCTGAACTGAAGCTGCCAACAATACATCAAAGCTCACTTGCTCTGTTCTCGCTCAATCCCACTAACAACCCCCACCCCAACACTCCTTACATTGCAGATCTGCCAGTGTGCCAAGAGACTACACTTGTGGCAACAGTGTGCGGTACAAGATCTCATAACATTAACATAATTTGCCAGTGTTGGCATCACATGCCCAGCTTCTTCCACCACATGCTCAAGCTCTTCTGTGATAAGACTGTGCTCTTCTACCATACAGCATACCCTCATACATTTAACTGACAAGTTCTACTCCATATATCCAGGTACATCACTATGGACCATGTTCGTGAGTAATGGGTTAATGACAGGCATTGTTTAACCTTTCTCATTTTCAAATGTTCTTCATGTGCGTTTACATCATTTTCAGGTGAGTTTCACTGCCGTTTTATGTTCCGGCCAGTTGCGGGTATTTTTTTGTGATAAAATGTAAATTTTGGGCAGTAATGGGTCAATGACAGCATATTGGTGCACCTTTCTCATTTAAAAATGTTCTTCATGTGTGCTTGCATCATTTTCAGGTGAGATTCGCTTCTGTTTTAATAATTAGGGTACCGTTCCGGCACATTTCGGGTTTCACACACACCCATGATTGAGTGCTTGATTTCTGAAAAATGCAGGAGCAGAAGTATTATTATTTTATTTATCACGTAGCGCTCCGGCCCGTTCCAGGTACTTTTTTCGTGAAAAAATGTAGGTTTTGGGCAGTAATGGGTTAATGACAGCATATTGGTGCACCTTTCCCAATACAAAATGTTCTTCATGTGTGTTTGCATCATTTTCAGGTGAGTTTCACTGCCATTTTATATATCAGGGTAGCGTTCCGGGTACTTTTTCATGATAAAATATAGGTTTTGGGCAGTAAATGGTTAATGACAGCATATTGGTGCACCTTTCTCATTTCAAAATGTTCTTCATGTGTGTTTGCATCATTTTTAGGTGAGATTCGCTTCTGTTTTAATAATTAGGGTACCTTTCCGGCACATTCCGGGTTTCACACACACCCATGATTGAGTGCTTAATTTCTGAAAAATGCAGGAGCAGAAGTATCCCTTGTTATTTGGCTGCCCAACATATGTATCACAACAAACCAGTGGCAGGTGATGATTTGTAGCTCCACAGACTAAAACAGCACAGGCATTGGTAAATGCCTACATGTGCCAAAGGGAGAAGTGAAGGAATACACTGAATTTTAAAATTGTAATGGGGTTAAGAAATTAAACTTTCCTGTGATGTGGGGTGATCGATAGTAGGTACCTCATTCATTAATTATCAAGTGCCACAATTGCGAAACAGGCAGAACCTCAGCAAATGATTTAAAACATACATGTTCCAAGCCCATACCTGCCTAGCAGGTGCCATTTGCATACATTCTGAATGAATGCACCAAGTGGTGCACTGTAAGAACAGTACTAGATCAGACATACTTGGTACATTATGTATAAACACATCAATGACAAATGCAATGCTTAATAGTGATTTGCATTAGTTCCTTCCTGTTTAAAGACAATATTGTACACTCAGAAACATTGATTTTTTCTTTTTTTTTTTTTTAATAAATGTTCTGTTTGGTAATACAAACTTTTCATTATATCATTTACAAAATGAGAAAGGATTAACATTTATGTTTCTGATTCTTGAAACTTGCTATTGTTTAAGATCGTAGTCCAAAGTGTAATTACTGTTAAAATTAGGTTCTTGTTGTGTCCTTTTAAGAGATGGGCCCATCGTTCCTGTGTATTCATATGCTTCTGGGAAATTTTGAAGAAGTCCTTGAGCAAGTTTCTTTTATCTGTCAAAGCATGGCAATCCATGATTACATAGAAGAGAGTCTCTCTACTATTGTCAATTTTACAAAACCGGCAATCTGTGGTCGTTGTGGTTGGATGTTTTATGCTTGATAAATAATCACGGGTTGGTAATATATTTAGTCGAAAGTGTAGGAATAGATCTCGTATTGACCGTTCTGGAAAGCATGCTAAATATGGTGGTAGTTCGTTAAGAGCTCTTGATTCTATTGAACAGTTCATCGCTCGTTTATATTTTGATTGTTCCTCTATTGTTTTGATCCAATCATTTTGCTGAACTCTTCTTTTAGCATGTTGTGGTCTGTTTATTAGCATGTCTTCGCTAATGTCTTCGGCCTTCATATTCTTTTTTATCTCGTTGGTCCATTATTGCAGAGCGGTTACACATACAGGGGTCTTTTTTTCCTTGAGTATTTTTAAGGATGGAATTTTATCCTGACAAATTATTTTTCTGTAGAGATCCATTTTTTTCCAGGTAATTATGGATTCTAGAGATTGTAGAGCCAATTCAAAACACATTCTTGGGATTGGAAATGAGTTAGGTAAAGCCAGAGTTTTTCTCCAGAATATGGCCTTGTATCGTTGCCATATCATTCTATCTTGATTGATTATTGTTTCTCCAGCATAAATTAGGATGGGGACCACCTTTTGTCTATACAATAGGATTGTTGATTTTATTGTAAAGGTTCCAAATTTGCAATGAAAAAAGTGACCCAAACGAGCTAAGAATCTTGCTTTTCTCTCGATGTGGTCTTTCCATTCTTGCTCGACTGGTGATGAATTTATCAAGGCACCAAGATATTTGAATGCTTTGGTTTCTTCAATCTCTTTATCTTCTAGTTGTAGTTTCACATTTTGTCGTCTGGTACTATGTAAAGATGTTAATCTCATTAACTTGGTTTTGGGAATGTTAATTTGTAGGTCGTTCTCTTTCATTAAAAAGTCCACTTTGTTTAATGCTTTTTGTAGACCTGATTGCATTTTGTCCATGACAATGATGTCGTCTGCATACATTAAGGCTTTTAGCGGTTCGTTATTAATCTTCGGCGGATTCGAGAGTGGATCATGAATCGCTTGTACAAAGCCAAAAGTGTATAAGTTGTATAGACAAGCAGCCAGGGGGCACCCTTGTTTCAGGCCATTCCAGGTGGTAATTTCGTCTGTTACTGCACCATCTTTTGTCAATCTTATTCTGATCGATGTATTAGAGTACAGCTGTTTAATTGGATTGAGAATGGCTGGGGGACAACCCCATGATGTTAACTTCAACCATAGTTTTTCTCTATTCACCTAATCGAATGCTGGTTTTAGGTCTATAAACACTGCGTAAACTTGTTGTTTCTTTATTGTCGCTTCATACTTAATCATATTCAGAAGTAGCAGATTGACGTTTGTGCCGATTTTGTTAGCGAAAGCAGTCTGCCTCTTCTCTTGAAAGCCATTTTACGCTGCCCATGACTTAAGTTTTTTCATTAGAAATCCTGCAAACAGCTTTCCCAATGGGTCAAGAAGGGCTATGGGTCTATAGTTTGTTGGCATTTTCCTGTCACCAGCTTTATAGATCGGTATCAATATCGTAATGGTCCATCTGCGTGGGATTTGTTTGGTTTTCTCTATTAAATTAAGAAGTTTTGAGAAAAAGATAGCCCATCCTTCTGGGGCAGATTTTAGGTTGGCGTTGGAGAGCCCATCAGGGCCACGTGCTCGCGATGGATTTAAGGATACGATAGTTTTTCTGATCTCATCTCTTTCCCATTTTAGGTCCCAGGCATGTTGGTTATTCAAGCTTCCTGCTAGTAGTGAAAGGTCTGTTTTCGCTTTGTAGAGGTTTTTGAAATGTTGTGACCATTCTCCGGATTCTACCTCTTGTATCATGGTTGATCCATTGGAGCTTTCGTTAAGAAGCAACCACAGCTGTCTGGTGTTTTTTTGTTTTAGAGCCGCTAAAATCGCTTCTGCATCTTATTGGCACATTATAGCTTTATGTGATTTTATGAAGTTGGAATATTTCTGGTTTTCCTTTTTTATTTCTGCAGCAGAGGTTATTGTATTCTGTTTTTTGAGTTGTCAAATTTTTTTGTATAAATTCTTTTTCATTGATTTAATGTTGTGATTAAACTGATGTTTATGTTTGCTTTGCTGGTTCACACTAGTTTTTTTGGGTTGTTGATAGTTGTGCAGAATCCACTCGTAGTTGAGTTTTGAGTGGTCTGGTAATTTTGATGCCTCAAAGTTTGTCAGCAGATCAACCACTTGGTGAGTCCATGTTATTAGAATTTGGTAGTGGTCACTATTTATTTGTGGATGGTTTGCAGTTGCTGTTACGTTTTTTAGTATCCTTTCTGAGATGAAGATATGGTCTATAATTGAGTTGGATTTTTTATGGGTCCATGTTGGAGGAGGTTTATCTTGATCCTTTTGTGGTTGCTCAGTCAATGTTAAGTTTCTAATAAAAATTACTTTGGACCATTTTTTTGCTCTTGAGGATAGATTGGAGGAATTTAGTCTCATTCTTCTGGGCTATAAAGATGGATGTTCAAATCACCAGCAATTATAAATTCTGTCGAGTTATATAAATTGGCAATTGAATCAAATTCATCAAAAATAGAATCGAGGAATATGTTCTCATTCATTGATGTTGGGTTTCAGTAAATGCTGAAGACTGTTAGATAGCTGGATTCCTTTTTTGGGGTTTGGATACAGATGATGATGTATTGAGACCAGGGGTGTAGATTTTGCTTTGCTACGATTGACCAAGAGGGATTCAATTTGGTCATAATCAGCATGCCTGATGACGGTCTACCTTGATGTGAAGTAATCGCTGGATTCATGAAGGTCGAGAAGCCTTTGCATGTTACCTCTTCAGACAGCCAAGTTTCCTGAAGGCAGATTAAAGCCGCATCTTTTTGATTTAGAGATCCTTCTTCGAAGAGATGGTATGAGCCTCTGGTATTCCAGGAGCATAGTGTTATCTCGTCTGTCTTTGTTTCTTTAGTTTTTGGTTGTTATAGATAGGTCTTAATTCTTGAGTTTTGAGTATTGACTCATTGTGTTAATTTTTGTTTGATTTGAGCATTGTAAGACATGTCAGGATGCGTTTGGTCTGTCCTGCGGAACGGATGAGAATGTGATTAAGTATCTTTGTCCCGCAGGTCATTGTATGGTATTAACTGCGTAATGTTCTGTTGTTTGTCGATAATCTTCTGTTTGTTTTGATTCGAATACTCTTGGTTCATGGTTATTTTTAGTTTTTTTGAGGCCATAGATTTGGTTACAAGGACTTCTTCTGTTGTAAATCCCAATTTCATTAGGTGATTGTTTGTTGACAGGACATGCATCATCGTCTTTTGGTTGTAGAAGTCAATGTGGACTATGTCCATCTGTTTTTTATTTGGGAAATGTAGGGCATTGATGTCTCTCAAAGTGATTTGAGACAATTGTGGAATAACTAAATAGACGTAGAATGTTTGATCTGTTCATGATTAATGATTCAGTAGGATTTAGGTTAGTTGCCGACAGTGATAGCCGGAAGATATTATTTACTTTCCTCGGATCCACAAAGATTGGTCGCATGAGGGTGCATTCGCCTTGTCCCGTAGTCATTTCCTCACTTTGATAGGAATTTTCAGTTTCAACTGAAGTCCAGCTTTCCTCATTTGATACTGTAGAGTACGTGAAGGAGATATTAGTGGATGTGTTAATTGAGATCGAATTGGCAGTTGAGGTCTCAGAACATTCATCTACGACTATTAGTAACTCGTCTTGAGGATCAGTCAGAGTGTCATCTAGTTCCGTTGGAGTACTAGGCCTTATAGGGTTGTCGGGACGATTCCTCGTCAAATCGATTACTGCTTCTTGGTCAAACACGGCTCGTAGTGCGTCGGGTGGTTCGTCCTCTCTTTGCATTGATATTTCTTGTCTTTGTTCCGAGGCAGCCGTTGCTTCTTTAGGATCTGATCTTGATGTCGTGGAGGCTTTCCTTGTATCTCGTTGAGCTTGATCATTCATTTTTTCAGGATTTTTTTGTGTTGTTATTATAGGTGTAGTTTGTTGTTTTTCGACCACCTGTAGTTTTCTTAGGAACGCTCGGGAGCCTATCTGGTGTTTTTTTGCAGTTTTTTTCTTTGGCATTGGTTGGTTTCCTAAATGGCCTCGTTTGGTTAGGTCAAAGATGTCAAAAGGAGTGCATGGTGAGGGTTCAGTATTTGCCATACTTATAGGTAGTTTTACAGAGTCTACTTGAATCTCGTATTGAGTAGTTTGATTAGTTTTGATTTTGGCATCAGATGCGGCTTTTTCTGCTTTTTCACTTTGAGGTTTTGTTGAGAAGTGATCTGGTTTGTTGTCTGTGCCAAGGTGTTTTTTTGGTTTGTCATCCAGCATTTTCTTTGTGATCGTTGTCAAGGTATCTGTTAAGTTTTGTTTGTCAACCTGGTCAATTCTTGCGATTTCTGCCAGACGGCTTTGCCAGGTCCTGGTGGCTTCTGCCTCATAGTTGAGACATTCTTGTATCATGCCTATGAAGCCTTCAATATTGATTCGTTTTGTTAGGATCATAGCCAATAGGGTCGCTTGGTCTTTTGTAGAATCTACTATTGCTTCGTGGATCTTAAGGAAGGGTACCATAGGTAATGAGAGAACAGCCACTAACATGTTTTGGAGATCCAGCATTGTTGTTGGAATTCTTTCTGGAATCTCAGTGGGAATGTTTGTTGTAATTTCCTCCAATACAGGTTGATTACTGTTGACTGATGAGGATTTTGGTGCAAAGACATGAGCGGGAGAGGTTTTTATATGCATTGGTTTGGTTTTATTGACAATTGGCGTGGATGTGCTGTTTGTTGACATTATTTTGTTATTCTTTGGGTTTCCAAAGATTTCTTTTCTTCGTTCCTGTGAGTCCATAATTGCATCTATTTCCGGGATGTCAAGAGATGGACGGGCAACGCGGTTTTCCAGTTGTTTATTTGTGTTTCGTTGTGGAGAGTCTAACAGGTAATATGATGTTTGACAGTGTTGTTTTGCAGTTCGCGCTCTTTGCTGTAAAGATGGCGTACAGGGTAAGTCTGTGTATGTCTTTGAATGATTTTTTGCAGTTTGTATAGATGCAACAGTGTGCGAAGGAGACTCGCTGTTTTTAAGTTGCTAGAGCAATTTGTTTAGTTTTATTTTTTTCTAGCTTCATTGCTGGTTTTAAATCAGATTGTTCATTATTTCCTATTGCGTTGTGTATAAGTGCCGTAGTTAATTTATCTTCTGTCTTTGGTGATAAGTTGATCTTGGCTGGGGCTCACAACTGGATCTATAGATATAGGTTTGGTCTTTTAGGCACAGTAGCTAATGTCTCTTCCAGTTTTTCCTGTAATCTAGTCCAGGGTTTAGTGGAGTACATTGTCTCTATCTCGCAATTAGATCTATACTATACAGCTGTGTGACAGGTAAAATAAAGGCGCTTACCGCGTCACCAGCCGTAAACAGCAGCAAACAGCGTCTGTAGATCGCCCTTTACTCCGACGGGCTTAACGCCGCAAGAGCAGTCGGGTCTTCCTTTTATCCATGCTTCCGGGGGGCGTGGCTTTTTGCTACCACGTGACATGCTTCAGTTGTTAGCCACGCTCGCTTCAAACTGCTACGGCTCCAGCCGCAGTCTGACGCGAATCGGAGCGTGGCAGGCAGTCAATTCAGGGTATTCAGAGGCACAGGGAAACAGGGGCTCAGCAAGAGCAACAGACAGAACAGGAGCAGCAAACAGCGTCTGTAGAACGCCCTTTACTCCGACGGGCTTTGTTTATGAACCTTTCACATTTATGCCAAAAAATCAATATGCGTTAAGGGGATTAAAACCTGTGATAGTTATAGCCTTAAATCAAGGAGGGGTCATTACTGCTAAGCGTTGAACAATACGTTGAGAAAGGTACGCTGTCCAAAGTGATAATGACCCCTCCCATAGGTCTATAAAGCTATTAGCTCACAGTGCTTGCTATTTGCAATAAAGTTTGGAGTTGTGGTGGTGAAGTAAGAGGTTCGTTTATTAATGAGTAAACTATACAAAACGTGTTAGTAAATTAAATTAAATTGGATTCAATTCATGATATATAAAATAGGTAGGCTGTCTTTGTAAGATGAGCATTTTAATTGTAAACTTGGTTGAGCTGGAACAGTTTTAGCATGAGCTTGCTTTGGGTGAAATGTGAAAGTGAATCATTTTCAATGTTTTAACTTTCATTTTGTTGTGTTAAATTAGGTTGGAGAGTCACGATAGAAATCTTGCTGGTAAATTGAATTGCTGTTTGAGTGATTTCTGTTGTTGCCCTGGCCATTTTTGAAGTCTGGAATTCAGTCAATACCAGTAGTTATTGACTGCATTTAGAACACTATGATTGGCTGAGAGCTGGTCAATAATTACTTCCATGTGCTTCTAAAGGCTATTCCCAGCTATCCACACATGCCCTTAGACATCTGTACTTAATTTGAAAATATAACAAGGCAACCTTCAGAGGATGTAGCAATGAAATCAATAGCTTACAATGGGAACTTGTCTATCACTAACAGAGAAGTCAAATTCGCAATCAAGTGTACAGAGGAAGACACTACATCATTTGGATCAAAATCAATTGGAGGTGCATTGTATTTGATAGAGAATGCAGAGGTGCAACGGTGTAGCTGGTTTCCCCCAATGGAACAGCCTTACCCTGAAGACTAACTCATTGCAAGTAGCGAAGGCTACATCCACCTCAATACCAACAGGCGGTTCTACAACATAGAAAGCTATAACAATGGTGCTTAAAAAGTTGTTTACAAAAGTATAGTTCGTTTCAATGTTACTAGCGATCAATGGATTGTTTATTCTAATTCAAAACATTTTTTTTATCCAGCAAATTTTCTAGTGTGAGGAACCTGAGGGCAACCTCACATCTTCTCCCCTGTGGTCCTCCTCTCAGATGGCCAGAAAAAGGCCATCGCTCTTCGATCCTGACCCTGGGTGTGAATATGCGAGGAAGGATCACCTGGGTGGAGGAGACTTGGGGAGGGGGAAGAGGATGTCCTTGGGTGAGGCGTGGCATTCCCCAGTCCCTTTTCACAATGAAACTTTGGTCCCAACTGCATTTGTAGGGTATTATCAACCCCCCTCCCCCTTTTCTTCCTTTCAAAGTGACTCTCAGAAATACCATTATTACACTGGGATGAGGAAGAGATCAACTAAGAGGGCACCTCCTCATTTGGGCAGGTTAAACCCACATCAGCTTCCTCTTGTTAATGCAGAGAAATATCAGATCAAGACCAAAACAAGGAAGAAACAACTGGGAATTATGCACACTTCCATTCATTAACACAACTGTGGTACTGAGACGAGGACAAGGGCTGTAGAGAGGTACCATTGTTATAGCCAGGCATGTCCCGCTAATAGGCTTGGCTATGGTCAGCCAAATTGAAGTGAAGGACTTGCCCCTGCAACCATTTAACAAGCAACAGGTGCATAAAATTAGAGCCCGCCCAGCAGTAAGGGGAAACCGGCCTGGAGAGAAGGAGGCAGCTTGCAGAAGTGGAGCAGGCTGCAGAAGAACCGGCCGGAAGGATGCTTTACTGAGTAGGAGGGTGAAAGAGAAGCCAGGACCAGAGCTGGCTTTGAGTGGGTCAAGGCGTTGGTAGCTTCCGCTACTTGCGCCAAGATTCGAGGATGGTGAGCGCTGCTCACTGGGGCTCCCATGTGGCAAAAGCAGAGCACAAGGAGAAACAAAATGCCCGGGGGAGCAGCGGCACACCATTGAGTGTAAAGAAGGGAACACTCATACCAGGGCGATCCAGGGGCTGGAAGCAGGCATGCTTAGATGTCGAATGATCTGAAAACTACTACAGTTACTTTGTAAGAACCAATTAAGGGTCTTTGAATGCCGAACAAGCTGCAAAGTGTTTTCAGTACTTTTAAGAAACCACAAGTATTATTGAATACCGAACTAAAAGAAAGATGAGATGAACACATTTGATTACAGCACGAGTGAAAAGCAAGTGATGAGAACCTATGAACAAAGTGAAAAGCAAGTGTTGAGCACTCAAGAATAATGTGAAAGAAAGGTGGTGGAAAAAGGGTGAACACCACAGAGTGAGTTGTGTAAGATACACGTTGTGGCAAAGCCAAGAGACTGCCAAAGAGAATCTGAAATGACTGTTAACCAATGACACAGGTTCAAAAAGAGAAAAGCTGTGTTAGCAAAAAGCCTGAAAAATACAGAAGCATAAAAAAGTGCCAATGGTTATCAGTTGCGCGACCTGTAATGGGTGGACCATGTGGTCCCACAACTGCTCCTAGACCGAGTGATCCCTGCTTGAAAAGAGCCAAAGAAAGTAAAGAGAAAGAAGTTGTATTTTATAACAGCTGCTAAAGTGAATGGGAAATACAGAGTGAGAGAAATCTATGTGAACTATTGCAAAGCTTGGATGATTAAGAAGTTGAACTGGAACTGTTGTTTGAAAGCCAAGAGATTTGAACTGATTGTAGTTTTGAACCTTGAAGAGCTGACTTCTTGGGCAAGTAAACATTAATTAACTGCCATGGGCCCACCCCCCCCCGTGCCAAGGCCTTTTTTGGTAATTTCAGTATTTCGCCATTCAGTGCCTTCTAACGGTTTCTCCTTCATTAACCCCTTAAGTGCCAAGTACGAGCTATCTCGTCCTTGGCAACAGGGAGGTAATCCCAAGGACGAGATACCTCATCCTTGGCACTTAAGGGGTTAAGGCCTTTTTGGAACTGTTTTGAACTTGAGGAAGGGGAAGCTGAAATTAAGCCAGAAGCCAGAAGAAGTTCAGATCTTTATTTAGAACACTGTTTCCTTTGGTTGCTGACATCCTAAACGTTGTATATATTTAGTTGTGAGGGCAAGTATAGGTTTTGGACAGAGACAGACTTTTGGGTTGAACTTACTGACACAAGCCATGCTACGTTTTCTTTAGGTAGGTAAAGCCCACCTTAGCATAGAGCAAGTTAGACCTTAATCCATCCTGACATTTAAGAAAAATAAATCATTTATTTAGAAAGTTGAATCTGTTGTCAGTGTCTTACTTCATGATGCCTTCACACTGGTCATATAGATTACTTCTTTGTCACTCAATCTGTCAATAAAAGTCCAGTGGGCTCCAAGTTCTACAAGGAAGGGTACTATAACTGTCCAAATGATTGGTGCATGAAAAATAATAGATAATATAACTTGTTCTGGACAGCCTGGTCAATGTGAGTGGGCAAAAGTTAAGAGGCAACTACTGGCTTATCGTATGTCTGATCGAGCAGTAGAGAGAAAGGTTTGATCGTAATGGGAAAAAGTCAATCCGATCCAAGTAAAGGACATTGCTCTTGAAAAAACAAAGCAGGCAAATGACGTCAAAAAGAAATTAAGAGATACACTTGTTCAGTTTATTTTCCTCTGTCCAAAAAATGAAAAATTGGAAAACAAAAATTGCTACATGCTGTAAGAAAATATGCTGTGCCCGTCACTAGTTTGTGAGATCAGATATTCAATGAGGCTTAGATATTGAGTGAAGTGGTTAAGCATTTCCCCACAAAAGGATTCTCACAGTGTCATTGTGGATAGTGGATGCAGAATCACAGTAAATTTGCATGGTCATCATATAGTGGCCTTTTGCTGCAATGGAATATTCTGGTATATCTTGTAATGATTAGACTTTGGTCTGCCAAAATCCAGACCACACAAAGGACTTTGAAGCTATGACAATTAGGCATTATTGAAAGATCACTTTAAATAACTGAGTTAAATCCCATTGTCTCCCATTAAGAGGATTATGATAAACTAAGTTGCAAGTGTGGGGACATCGAGGACTTCGTTCAATACACATGCTTTTAGAGTTAGAAAAATGCATATGGGGTCTGCACAGGCTGGTTGACAGAAGATTTATGTGGTATTAATGGGACTTTTCTTGTAGTTTTCCACAAAACCAGCTGGTGGTTCAATACTGTTTCAAACAAAATTCAATTGCTCAGCCATGTAATTCAATGCTGCTCAGCATTTCAGTGACTCATAATAAAGCACTTGCTGAAATATCATTTGCTATAACATTAGTGTTAGCTTTTGCAGAGTCATGAATAGCTAGCTGATACAAAGTATCCAGCATGAGCTGAAATTTCTGAAACCTACCAATATCTCCTGCTCGTATGTCAGACAGGTTAAATCACAGTTAGGAATTTTCATGTAGCAAGTAAGAATATTTTCTATGGTTGCCCCTTGAAGATTGCCATTATAGACATCCCTATAAAATGCACACAATCTCCAATACAACGAATTAAGTGGCCATCCCATTTGACGTAGAAGGTTCTATGCAGTATGGAACTGGACAATAAATAAAAAGAACTTGAAGTTAGGTGAACATACTATTTGAACCAGTTTAATAATGTGCGGAGGGGGAGGAATAAACAAGTTCCATTTGAACTGGCGATAAATATCTTAACCTCCCCGACTTGCTGGCGCCCTTGTTTCAGCCTAATCAACCAATGCAACAGACATGGCCTCCGACGCTGCATTAGAAAACTGACCAAAACACAAAGTATTTGTCAACTCTGCCCTTGAGCAGATCTTACACTCAGTTTATTACTTGGTCACAAACAGATGGCCGGACTTCTCTGGACAATGAATAACAGGCTCCCATGTACTTAAGATTGCATCTCCTTTTCACAATAATGCAGTCGTAAAAACACAAGCCTGCGTTTAACTGACCATCTGATATTGTCAGCTGCTCGGTGGCCTTCATCAGCCTTCAACCTTGCTAAACCAGCTTTCTCAGTCACACAGAGGTTGTCCCATCAGCACAGGCTCTTGGGCCGTGCACAATTCCTAACTTATGAGACGACTTTGCAGCATACAAATCTGTATGTCACCATGTAACCCAAATGTCCCAAATCACATTTCCGTGAAGACCCCCTTTATGAATGTCAGTGCATGTATGTTTAAGACTATTGTGCCCTCTGAGAGTGATTTCCCCATTGCAAATCTCCTTTCTTGCATGCGCATATGAAGCTCCTCACTGCTCAACTTCTAGGCGCTCTGTGGCACCCCACACCTATATTGCATTTATATTTCATCTGCTGTTTTGACATTTATCCTGCTGTGTATGCGCAAATATAGAATTTATCAAATTAAACACAAATGAACACTAAAAGTAACGCTTATTCCAGTCCCATTAACTACACTAGCTACATGTTAAATTGCACATCACACCAACTTAGCCATTCCCCCAGTTACCAATTTGGCGAGAGCAACGTGAACCCATCTATCTCATTGGGACCTTTACATTCCCCCCTTTAGTTAATACTTTAATTATTAAATCCATTTCTTGGTCTTTAAAACTATCTTCTCTGGGAAAAACCCCACAATTATCGCTCTCATCAGTACCAATATAGACATCCTCCTCTCCTGAACAAACCCAACTCGTCCCCTCACCGTTTCTGCAATCTATACGCTGCTCCATACAATCATCCCAATTTGGTGGAGGACACAAGACAGTTTCAGTCTGAGTATTGTGAGAAACCTGAAGGTGCCTCCCTAGCTAGTCCCCGGGGTTCTGTTATCTACGTGGCCAGCATAGGGCCATCACTACTGCATCCAGTTCCTGGGGGTGAACCAGTGAGGGGGGATCACCTGGATGAGGGTTCCTTGGGTAGTGGGACACCGACGGGTGAGACGCGCTATCCCCCTTCTTTCAACAACTTTTCCCCATCCTACCACGTACGATATTCCAAAACAGCGCCCCCCCTTTTCTGACACGAACACTTTCGCACAACACGAAACACAGCGGACTGACACCAGAGCCGTTTACCTGACATGTCCCAATACAAGGGTCATGCAAAGTCAGGCAATTGACCAGAATCACACACACCTGACAGCCCTTTCCCTTCCCCATAAGGATCAAAGTTGGAGCACAACAGCACCCTACGAGCAAGGTACACCACACAACGTGAGAGCTAACTCAGCACAGCAGTTCAAGAGGAGGCGAAAGACGGCGAATACTGAGAGGGTGACAAGGGGAGAAGTAACCTTGCCCTCTCCAATCAAGGCCCATGAAACCTCTGCAGATGGAAACATAAGACTGGGAACAAAGTCCAGCGTGTGTTGCAGCGGATGTCGATAGCCAAGCCAAGTAGAGACGCTGATTTGTGGTACCAACCTTGACTCAAAGGGGAAGAAAGCCAAGCGGTTCATCACAGACGGTAAATCAAGGGGGAGTTAATAAGAAACCGGGATGTTTTGAACGAAAGGTGGCAAACAGCTAATTTGAACTTTGAAAATCTTAAAGGAGCTTTTCAGAAAGTGGGGGAAAGCCTGCAACAAAGGCTTACGGCACCACATGGGTGCTCACGCAGAAAACTCTGGGTGATTACCCGAAGGTAGAGACTACCTTAACCAGAAGGCCTTGGGAAGAAGCAAAGATAGGTGAAAGTGGTCAAACATGGGTCTTGTAAAATCCTCTATACCGTTGAAAGTCTTTGACCGACAGATGATTGTGATGAAGGGAAATGAATCCTGCATGGTGAAATCAGTAATGAGCTGTGTTTCGTAAAGTTGGCAAGAGTGAACCCAGTGGAGTGATGCTAATGCGAAGGGATGAAGTCTAAAGTACAATAGTGAAGTGTTTGGTAAAAGTTGTCAAGAGCAAATCCGGCAGAGGGAAGCAGACAACCAAGGGCAAAACCCGATGAACTGTTTAAAAGACATTGAAACTCGTGAATGCAAGAAAAAGCATAGTGAACACGAAGGAGGGAGGCGAATGTCAAAAAGTGGTCCGAGTCCAAAAGAGGGAGATCCGGGGTGGAAGGTTGTCACCCAAAGTGCATTGAAAAGGAACTGTGTAATTGATTTGTTGAATACGATTTGGTGAAGGGTCTATGCCCGAAAGAGGGAGGAGCCAGGGGTGAAGCCATCTGCTGAAGGTACATGTCAAGCAGAAATTTGTGTTTGTTTGCTTGTTGGATACATCAGGCAAGAGACTTGATTGAAAAGAGAAATAACCGCTGAAGAACCTGATAGCTTATACGGAACTGTTAGCTTGTGCTGAGAAGGCTCGAGTGTGTGCTGTGCTCCAAGGTCCCACTTTGTCCTGTGCTGAAAACATGGGCAAGGGAGACCCCGGGCAATGACATCCTGACTTATTATTTGTGAACACTTCTTTCTTTATTGAACTCTTATCTCACACCCTTTGTGTACTTAGTTGTAAGGAATTGGCAATAGGTTTTTCTTAATATAGGCCCTTTTAATTTGACACAGCGCCACAAGGACTGGCTTATTTTTCTTTTGATGGTCGAAGCTTGCTCTCATCTTAGATGTAGGTTTAGGTTAGGCATTTTTCCACCCTACATTTACAGTTTAATAAACACCCTTGAACTGTGATCACTTGTGTCTGTCTTTACTGTTGCCACCATTAGTTCCTTACAGTACCCATGTGATATGAAATGGTGGTGGTTCTAGCTTTGGACAGGGTCACAGTCATCATTGCAGAGGCTTTTGGTACCTAGGCTGAACAGCATCGTAAGAGCATTTGACAAGAGCAAAAGATAATAAGGAAAAGGACAAAAATTGCCATTATAATTTTGACAGCTAGGCTCTTTCAAGACAGTGCCCAAGAAAAAAAAAAGAGTCCATCCAAGGATCATTTTTGATTCCTTTTTTGTTCTACATGACCACCCTAAGATTGTGCAAAGCAGCAATTGTTTGAGTCAGTGTCCCATTCTCCAAATCATTAGGAGGCACAAATGCCCAATAGCTTTTAGGAGGTTGAGAATATACTGGTTCAGGCAATGAGCCAGAGGACCTTAATTCTTCCTCGATGGCACTGAAAGCTGATTCATAGGAATTCACAAACAACAAGAGTTTGCATCGGGTTACCTGTAGCCACTTCGCATTTGAGATAATTTAGACGCCAGGAGGGAGGAAAAAATCATTTCAGTCAGGCCGAACAGACAATATTGTTTTCCGGAATGTCCATCTGTATATAGGACCCAGTTCAACCTCTTTGAGCCCTGGTCTTCCTGTCAATCCCTATTGGTCAATTGGGCAAGACTTCCAAAGATGATTAGCAACCGTTATTTGTTGCTTTATTGGCTTCCTTACAAAAGGAATGTCAGTACTTCTTCTAACTAACCTCTCCAGAGGTGGAGAGACACCTTTTCTCTGGGTCCGACCCCTGTGTATGGTAGTCTAGCTGGAGAGACTTTTCCTCATCTAGTGAGTAAATGGGTTGGCAAGTTGTGTACATCTGACAGCTCAGCAAGGTATGGTTGTCCAGTCAATCAAAATCGGATGACAGCGAAATCTTGGGGAAATCCACTCCTTAGAAGGAGACGATTTCTGTGGCAAGCCGGCCATTGATATAAGAGACCCAACTTGGTTGTGCAAGTGGAAAATGGTGCCCCTGATGAATATTCAGCAGTTATTTGCCGTGTTAGGACAGAAACATGCACAATTTGGGCCTTGAATACAACAAGAACAAGTGTGAAGATCATATTGAAGTTTTTTGTAATCCAGTGAATTTAGACACAGATTGTTTGTTCCATACTGTATGAATTGTGCATATGTTTGTATTATTGTGATTTTACTTAGTATTTTTAGTGTTTTTTGACATCATTATAATTGTGTGTTAAATGTATAATAAAATTGAACAAATGTTTAGTATGTTGTTTTGGTAAATGGTCCAATATATTTTGTGGATTCTTTTAAAGGTCTTTCTGTAAGAAGAGTTTGTGCACAAACTGTTTCACCTTCCTTTTGTATAGCCAATGTTGATTACTGATGAGGTAGGAAGGCTGTGAATCCCACACCATGGGGCTAGACTTTGTGAGAGTAGTGTAATTTATGAAAGGAACCACGAGTAAGACTCAGACACAAGGGCATTGTGGTGGTTGGCAAAGACTTTTATTAAAGTAAAAATAGGGTTGGAGAAAGTCCTATCTCACCCTAACTCTACGAGGGGATTCCCTGCCTAAACAAAACTAAAGGATGTCTATGTCAGAATGTTCAAAGTAAAATTCTCCATCCAAATCCTGACCTGACCAGACCCTGGCACAATAAACTCAAGATAAAGTGAAAAG
Organism: Ambystoma mexicanum; assembly: GCF_040938575.1. Lineage (NCBI taxonomy): Eukaryota > Metazoa > Chordata > Amphibia > Caudata > Ambystomatidae > Ambystoma > Ambystoma mexicanum. The sequence goes on along the minus strand of NC_090932.1, from coordinate 1,230,561,211 downwards.
GGAAATAGTCTTTCAATTTATTGTTTGCAGTTCTTTTCCAAAGTTACAATGTAAAGTTCCAAATGGTGTAAAAAGAAATTAACAACCAAAGTTTCACAAGTCTCAGGAGAGGATTCCCTTCCCATGAGTTTCTCAGGATTTGTACAATTCACAGTTTCAAAGTGTATGGTTCTTCCCTTGATCTCTTTCTCACTTTCACAATGCCAAGAAGTTATTTCTTTTCTCTTGGCTCCTCTGAGTTTTCCAACAATACCAGAGGGAATGACTCCCTTCCCCCTGGTTTCAATGTTCGCAGTACACTTGGGGAATAGCTCGCTTACCCTAGTGACAATTTCTAATTTCCAACTCCACTGCTAATGACTCCCTTCCCCTGTATTTCACACACTCAAGAGGATGACTCCCTCCTCTTGATTTATATGTAGATTCTTGGAAAGCATGAGAGTGCATCAGAGACCACCCCCTTACAGTCTGTTACACTCTCCTCCTTCGCTTCCAATCACTTGTCTTAACTCAATTGGATGCCATTCCCAAACTCGCAATCAGTTTGCCTGGTGTACTCTCCTCTCAGGAATGTTTAAATGCATAGCAGTTCCACACTTTTACATATTCTTCACTCAACCACTGGGTCCTCAAGCCACTTTCACTTGTGTCATTCAACAATTGACTTGCTATCCCAGCTTCCCTGCTCGGGTTCACCCAGTTCATGTAATGTTCCTCCAATGGTGTGCAGTGTATGCCATCTTGTGCCCTGTCATCCCATCTCCCCTCTCTGGGCTCACTGGTTTCTCCTGGATGCTTCAACATTCTCTGCGGTCTGCAATTCTCCCAGCAACTCGCTTTCACCTCTTCTTGCAGTTGTCTTGCCAGCTCTCAGGTAGTTGTAATGCCTCAGCCTTCATTCCATAGCTTCTTCTGCTCTCAGTCTCTACGTGGCGAACTTCTGGCTTCCAAACCTCAAGTGACAGGCTTCCATGAGCTTCCTTACTCCCCGCTGCAATGTACTTCTTGGTTTCCCGACCCGCATCGGGAGTAGTTGTTCTCCATGTTTCTTGACACTTGCTGTTTTTAAACGTCCCAGCACCTATTAAGATCCTTTCAACAACTAGAGCACACCTCAGTCTTCCCGGCTTCAGCACTCTGCATTGCTCTAGTGCGCTTCTTCATCTCAGTCATTCTACTACAAGGGTATGAAAGACCCTTGTTGTCAGTCCGGGCAGGATTGTTCTGGTTTTATATTACAGTATGCCATACAAGATTGAGAAATTAAGGGGTGTATGTCATACCCTGGGTGGAAAAGGGGATACCATGTTCTAGTTAGCAAGTTCACATCCCTCCCATGAGGGTTGTCTCCCCCCATATGGTCCTCCCTCAGACAGACAATTCCAGGGTCAGGATCAGGATCAGGTAGCAGCTGCCTTGCCCTTGCCATATGGGGAGATAGTTTTCCTGGAGTGACAGTGATGATGTCACTAGATTTGTCACACTAGGGAGCGTAGCAAGGTTAAATAAAATGGCAGCGTTAGAACATAGTGGAATTGAGCACAATGTTCAAGAGAGCGCAGCAAGTTTCAACGCAATGGGTAACTAAGAAGCGCAGCAAGGTTCAATAAAATGGCAACTTTAGAACACAGTGGAGTTCAACACAATGGCTAACCAGGGAGCGCAGCAAGATTCAACAAAATGGCTTACTAAGGAGCGCATTGGAGTTCAACACAATGGCTAACTAAGGAGCACAGCAAGGTTCAATGAAATGGCAACTTTAGAACACAGTGGAGTTCAACACAATGGGCCTCATTCGGAGTTTGGAGGGCCATTCCGACCTCGGAGGGCCCGGTAATTCCCAGTAATTCCCTTTTGCGCGGACCCAGTACATCCCCATTCCCATTTGAGCCCCCATAGGGCTCAATGGGAATGGGGAGGATGCAAACAACGGGCCCATTAATGACGGGCCCGTTGTTAGCATCCTGGTCTACTAGTGGGGATGACCAGGCGTGCAGAGCGGGGCCCGCGGCAGACCCGTAATGTGGCGGCCCGGAATGAACAGTGCCGGTCCCTTACCGGCACCGTTCATCCTGTGGCCGCCTACCTCCTAATGAGGCCCAATGAGTAACTAAGGAGGACAGCAAGGTTCAATAAAATGATAGAAGTGCATTATTTGCTATTTGTAGTGCTAAGTGTGAATGCCGCCCACCAATAATGGACAGAGTGAAGCATTTAACTTGGATTCCTATGAAATCTGGCAGCTTTTAGAAAGTGCTAAAAGCTGGTTTACTGAACAGGAATCCAATTGTTATCTACCAGACACAGCTAAAGGGGTGATGCATGGGTTGGTCCATGCACCTGCTCTGCCTGTCAAATCAATTAAAACCCTGTGGAGTGGTATCTGAGATGTAAAACCATGCTAAATGTTCTACACCTAGTTTTTATGCCTCAGATACCTCTCTGGTGGATTGGAAAATTAATGAGAGTGATTACATCTTCCAGCACCTCGATGTAGGAGGCTACTGATGGTCCAGCAAGTCGTTTATATATCTCATTCTAAGGGGCAGCAGGGAATTGAGTACATAAACAAAGGTGCCAGTGTCATGTGTCGCTATGACATCACGTGGGACTGCAGCCAATCTGCTACTAACTGCCATTAAGTCTACCATTATCTTGACTCACCTGTTCTACACCACTGCTAATGTGACTTTAGTATAGTCTGTTCTCTATCTACTCAAACCTTGTGGTACTACCATTACTGCCTTGTCATGTCATCTTCGTTACACCGGGCCAGTGCTTTGCACTTTCCCTGCCCGAAACAAAACCTTGGCATGCAGCTCCATGAAGTGAGGATACAGGACTCCTTCACCTTCACATGTCTGCCTTTGTGTTAGGTGCACTAGCATGGAATCCTGCACCACCACCCCCTTGTGGGCGACACCTGATGATGTCGTTGACCAGTCAAGAACATCTTCTGCCAGGAGATCAGGTTTGCAGCACCGGCATTCAGCACACTTTGACAGTAAGTCCCAGCCTCTTTTAGTCCCTGATCAATTGGTGAACATTCATTTGATAGGACCTAATATTTTATATGTATTGTTGCAGTGTCAGTACATGTTGGACAGCTTTGAAAACCATAGTATTTTCAGTAAATGTTCTACTTTCCATTTTTATAGAGAATCACAAACTGTAAGATAGTTGGACTGTTTGGATCATGATGTACATGCAGAATCTATCATGAACATCTTGGGTGAGTTCTTAGGGCCTGATTTACAAAAATGTTTTAACATGGAAAGTCCCATTGAAAACATGTTTGTAAATAAGGCACTTAGAGAGGAATAGAACTGATGGGTACTAAAATTTGACAGAGATATCAAGGAGAGGCGGGCAAGTTATGTTCTGGTCATGAAGTAACAAAAATGTGGTGCAACTGTGACCTAGCAGTATCAAGAAGGGGGGTCACTAACATGGAGCCAGACATCTGTTAAGAGTTGGGATAGGCAAAAGGGGTCCACCTGGATTAACCCATTATACAGCGTATTTAAACAAATGTTCAATTTTAAGCAGGGTCTCTGTTCCCTGTAGTACCAGTCTCACCCACACATTAGGTAGAAAGCAGTGCTTAGCAAAGTCTTAGACAGTTTTACTACTTTTCATCTCAGTAGAAGCCCAAGTTAAGAGATTGTCTTCAAAGAGGCTATCAATGAAAATGACAATATATGCTCCAACTGCAAAATGATCAATCCAGGATGTGTGAAAATATTTCTAAAAAGGATTGGAACCATTAAGATTAAGGACAATAAAAGTAGTAGAACTTAGTTCCCATTAGGTGACGCTCCCTTTGACATCTACACATGGTCAACATTCAATTAGTCAAGGTTGCAGTGAGTTATTTATTCCTAGGTCATGTTTGAGAAAAGTAAAACTAGTGTACTATGCGTGAAGGGAAAAGGTAGCTGAATTAAATTAGTATTTTTTTTAAAAAAAGGTTGATATGCAATTTTAAGTGAATTCAAATAAAGACATTCGAAATGTAGCAATTTAAGAGGACTTGGTCTTACATTCCCTATACCAGCCTGGTATAGGGGGATTTAATTTTGTAACACACATATTTCATACATATTATGTTTCCAGAGAGAATGGGGTTTCACATTTTGGAAACAGAAGCAGTGTCTTACTCACACACTTGCTTATTGCAACTTCAGCACATGTTTGTTATCCCTCATACGCTGCGAAAACCTTTCTTGTACAAGTTGATTTTACTTCAAAATGAATTTTCACAAGACAGTGCAAGTTAAATGGGTTATGTGTAGGGGTGAGCAAAATGTTCACCCGCGAATCGAATAGCGCAGAATCCGCACTGGATTCTACTTCCACCTGATCTTGGAAATCAGCATGACTTTTCCACCGCCACTGAAATTTCCCCCGGTTTTGTGCAGTTTTGCACAGCGTGTGGTGTTTCATTAGCATGTTAGTTTTGTGTTGCGCAATGAGAAACTTTGCATGGGTCTGTTTTTTCGATGTGTGCTAGTTTTGTGCAATAACACAAGAAACTTTTCACATTTTTTTGTTTCATTTATGGTAGGTTCACGCTGCAGCAAGAGCAACTTTGTGCAGGTCTTTTATTGATCTGTGCTAGGTTCGTGACACAAGAAACTTTGTGCATATCTTTTTTCGATCCATACTATTTCCTGCAGAGGTGCAAGAAACTTTGGGCTGGACTTTTTCGATCCATGGTAGTTTTGTGCAGCAGCATGACAAACTTTGCGCAGTTTTTTTGTTTGATTCGTGGTAGGTTTCTGCAGTTGCACGAATAACTTAACACCTCTTGTTATTCAATTCGTTCTAGGCTTGCGAAACAGCATGAGAAACCTCATGCGCTCTTTTTGATTAATACCAGCTTTGAGCAGCAGCACAAGAACCTTTCTTATGCTCTTTTTCGATTTGTGCTAGGTTCGTGCAGTGGCACGAGAAATTTTGCACGGCTTGTTTCAGGTTGCAAGACGGCACGAGAAATCTAGCGCTTCACTTTTTTGATGAGCAAGGGTGGCAGATTAGTGGATTTTGGTGAAACAAATTGAAATATTTCAGATTCCGCTTCCGCAGCGGGCAGAACAGAATTTTGCCCAGTCCTAGTAATGAGCGTATGTCTGTGCTGCTATCTATAGACTGGAGAAGAAATAACCTTGGGGGGGGGGCATACTCTTCCTCTTTCACACAGAGTATTATTGCATTAATTGGAAGGAGTGAAAACCTTAATAAAATAATGAAGTCTTTTGCCAGTCATTTTGGTTTCAATGAATACAAAATCTATATAACTTGATGTACAGGGATAGTGGGGGAGTGGGGTTAACAGAGATTGTGATTGTTTTAGTGGCATGTGTCGGTTCCTCTGTTCACACCCCAGCATTGCTATTAAATGTTTACAGAAATAACCTCATTGAGAATGGAGCAGAGTGTCTGATTTCGTTAACAAATCTATGTCCTCTTTCAAATATATTTTGGAGCTATGTAAGATTTGTCAAATCGCAACTGCACTCCCTTGAGGGAATTTCTTTCATCCAGCTGTCTAGATAAGTTTAGACTTGGAAAAAATTTTTTGCAGATGGATTTATGCTACTGTGGTATCGAAGAGAAATCTCAGAACAAAACAGTTTAGCCTTACATATGCAATAATCATAAACCTAGGCATTTCAGTATCTTTGAATCAGGAATTGTGGTAAGGGTGAGCAAAGATAAAACAACAGAAGATATGACTACAATGGATAGATTATCGTTTTCAAGATAAGAGTAAGGGCTGGACAAATTCTTACAGGAACTTGCGGAATTGTCTACACACAGAAGTGAAGCAAGTAGGATAAAAAGGTATCTGCCAACTTAAAGTGGGGTCCGTGAGTGTATGAAACACCTGGGTCTGTTCAGTGTCTTCAACATAAAGTTCAAAACCTCAACAAGTCCTGGGGCCAGATTACAGAAACTTTGCACTGGTGCAAGGTTTGTAAGGTATTAGCACTAGGGCAAAGTTTGCCCTATTTTTAAAAACACTGGGACATATTAGAAAACTATTGCACCATGACAAGTGCAGTTTGGCAGGGCAAAAGCACCAGGGCAAACATTACCAGAGTGCAAAGAAGATACATTTTCAATTCGTTTTTTTACCAGGGCAAAGTTTGCCCTAATGCTAATACCATTCCGTATTAGCACTAGGGCAAACTTTGCCCTGTTGTAATAATGCAGTGAAAATGTATCTTTTTTGGCTCAGGGCAATTTTTGCTCTGGTGCTTATACCATGCCACTTGTCATGGTGCAATCGTTTTCTAATGTGTGGCATTGTTTTTAAAAATAGGGCAAACTTTGCCCTTGTGCTAATACCATGCAAACTTTGCATTTGCACCGGTGCAAAGTTTCTGTAATCTGGCCCCTGGTCCCTCCAAGGGTGCCCCCTCTCCAAAGGAAAGTTCCAACGATGACCAACGGAAAGTTCAGCCTAATTTTTAAAAAGTAGTTTTAGAACACTAGCTAACCCCTAGCCTTAAAAAAGAAATGTTGCAAATCCTGGCCAGCAAAAGTCTCATACCTAGTCTATAATTGCCCCAGCCCTGTTCTACACACATATCACAAGCTTGGTACAGTCACCTGGCAATATTCCTATGGGCTTCCCAGTTCCAAATTGTCCAAATGTACGTTTCCTACTGGCCTTGCTTACTTCAAGACAGTTTAACAATATGTGCAATGCTGCTCCACAGCTTCCATCTTCAGTGGGGCTGGGTCTCTCCAGGGCCCATTGGCTTCTCAGGGACATAGCATTCCTTGGTCTGATAGTTTAATTCTGGTAGACCTCTACAAGGTCTCTCGATTCTTTCAGAGGGAATGTTACACCCCCTCTCCCTCAATGTCCTTTTCATATCGACAATATTAACGTCCTATCAAGGTTGTTCTCCTCAAACTTCATGCAGGCCCTGCTAGTTAGGGACTCCTGTCTCTCCACGGATTCTGTCGCAGATGCCTGTTGTGGGCTTCTCCTCCTCACGTATACAAAGCTATAGTGGCAAGGACTCCACCTTGCAGCAGGCAGATGTAATATTGCAATGCATTCAGAAGTGAAGCCGCCTTCTTCCAACTAGCTGACTCACTATGATACAAGGATGCATCAACAGTTTTAGTGTTTGCAGCCTTTTTACAACTGATGGCGAGGTCCCTTCTAGTTGAATAAAGTAATTATTTATCGGTCTGCTGCATCATTTTGGTGCTTGTTGTCATTGAGGCTGCCCAATGTATGAAAAGTAATTGCTAATAATTAACAAGTACCCTTGGATGGTACGCATCAACCTCGTTTTATTTCAATTTCTTCAATGCTTTCACTAATATTTTCACAGTCCAGTGTTTTCACCAGTTCTTTCACCAATAGTTTCACCAATTCTTTCACTTTTCCAATGTTATCACCATTGTTTTCACATTAATATTATCACCAATACTTTCACATTGACTGTTAATTTCACAGACTCTTCATCAATCCCTCTACACGTGTTTCCCCATCATGTGTAATGGTTCTTCAGGAGGGAATATTACATAGATTTGTTTGCAATGCCTAAAATAAAAGGATTAGGGAACATGAGAGTGTATAAAATCATGGGTTGAAATTGATATTTTATTTCTATCACACTCGTACACAAGTGTTTCAGAGCACAACAAGGCAAGGGAGGGTAACAGGGGAGAACAAAACAGCGATCTTACTAGGCCCAATGACATTGAGAACATGCAAGTTCATGGGAGAGGGGGAGGGGACAAGTGCATGGAAGGGGGAGAAGTGGAAAGTGCGAAGCAGAGGAGAAACAGATAAATAACAATAAATAAATAATAAAGGCAACAAACAGTGGTAGTGCAGCCAGCAATTTGCAAGTGCTAGGTTTAAGGCAGCAGTCAGGGTAGGTCTGATAAGTGCAGGATGAAAAAGCTCTTTATGGGTGCTGATACAGACCCCAGTGCAAGTGGTGGCCCGGAGGCAGTGCGGGAGGGTGGTGGGGTGAGCAGGTACCTGGACCTGGAGGACAGAGGGTGGCCAGGTGCACAGTGCCAAGAGAGAACAGATCAGCAGGGGAGAGGGGGAGCAAAGGCAGAAGGAAAGAGGAAGGTCTTGAGGTGCTTTCCCCACCGGAGATGGTTCTCCTTAAGTTTTAGAGTGGCAGGGAGGCTGTTCCAGAGGGAGGCCCCAGCCGAAGACAGACCTACGACCAGCTTGTTTCTTTGTTTCTTTGAAAAACAACTGACCCTGAGGGAGTTAGAGGTAGAGGAGTGAAGAGCTCAAGAGGGGAGGTATTTGCGGAGGGATAGCTGAAGGTATTTTGGACCCAGGCCCCAGAAAGCCTTGTGGACAATGCAGAGGGTTTTGAATTTATTCCTTGCATCCACTGGGAGCTAATGGAGATATTTCAGAGCTGGAGAGATACGATCCCAGGGCTTGAGGCCAAGGACAAAGTCTCGCAGTCCTGTTCTGGATTAGTTGCAGAGGGCGGAGAGTAGAGGCAGGTAGATTTAGAAAGAGGCTGTTACAATAGTCCAACAAAAAGATAACCAGAGCTTGGGAGTGCAGTAGGAAATTGGACTTTTTAGAGACCTCAGAGATGTGGGCGGAGAAGGAGAGGGTGGAGTCAAAGATGACCCTGAGGTTCTTAGCCTTGCAGGTGGGGGTAGGAGGAGGGCCAAGGGAGGCTGGCCAGAGAGTGAGGGGAAAGGATGGTGAAGGTGTGCCGATGAGGAGGATCTCCGTCTTGCTGGCATTCACACAAAGATCATTGGCGGCACACCAATCTTGAATGGCAGTTAGGCAATCAGAGATGAGAGAGGGAGAGGAGGTGGCAGAGGGCAGCCTGAAAATGGGTCGAGTGTCGAGCGTAGCACTGGAAATTTGGGCAGAAAGTGGCAATGCAGTGGGCAAGAGTTGCCAGGTATTGGTTGAATAGCCAGGGCGAGAGGTTAAACACTTGGGGAACACCACTGGCAGAGAGGAACATAGATAAAAGGAAGGACCCAAGTTGGACCTGGGAGGGTCAATTTGAGAGTAAAGAGGTCAGCCCGGCCAGAGCCTGATCAGTGATACCCAGGTTTTCACGGAGACGGTTGAGTAGGATGGTATGGTTGACCATGTCGAAGGCAGAAGAGAGATCAAGGAGGATGAGGGCAGAGGGAATGTTAGAGTCAAGGTTGGAGAGCAGATCTTCACGGATGTTCAGGAGAGCAGTTTCCGTGCTCTGGCAGCTCTGAAGCCAGACTGGTGGTCATGGAGACAGCCAACAGAATTGGAAAGAAGGTTAAGCTGAGAGATGGCCAACCTTTCCAGGAGTTTGCCCAGAAAGGGAGTAATGGAAAGTGGGAGATAGTTCGCTGGACAAGAAGGTTCAGCTGTGGGTTTCTTGAGAAGAGGATGCGCAAGGGAGTGCTTCAGAGGAGAGGGGAAGGATCCTGAGGCAAAGGAGTGGTTGCAAAAATCAGCATGGGCCGGAGTGAGGGTGTCAATGTGGTCCTTAATGGTTTTAGAGGAACAGGGATGAACCTGTTTTGACGAGGCTTTCATAGATCGGACTTGTCTAGCGACCTTGTCAGGGGAGAAAAGAGGAAAGGACGAGAAGGATGGTGGGGGGGCGGCTAAAGGAGGGTCAGCAAGCACAGATGGAGAGGGGGGTGGAGAAGGTGTACGCTGTTGTAAGGGTTGTAAGCTGACGGGTTTTCCTGATAAAAGACTGTATTGTCTTTGTGTTCAGATTATAAATAGAACACTTATGTTTGAACCTCTGTATTTGAATCAATCCTTTTATTTTCCTCCTTTTATAATGTAGTCTGTGTTAAGCATACATTCTTTTCTCACTATTATTATTATGGAGCCTTGTTTATCTATGAGAATAAAAATGATGCCTGAGCATATTGGGCCCCAAAGATTAATTTGTCCTTGATAATTACATATATTATTCATATTCCTTGTTTCTTCTCCCTGGCTTCTTTTCGCGTGCCGGATGGACATGATAATCCATTGCTTAAAGATGGCAGCTTTTATCCTGCGTGTGTACGCTTACGCTTAATTACGTGAGTAATGACGTCATCCTGTTCAGGACCGCCATTTTATGTTGGGAGTCCGTTAGGCCCGGACATCATTTCAATATACTTGCGCTAAATTGCTCAAACAAATTACGTTTTACAAATCGTGAAATGTTTGTGATTTTTGTGATCTTATTAAAATATAGTTCAAATTTCGTAATGTTTTGTGTTTCTAAAAATGTTAATCAATTGAATTACTCTTTTTCATGTTTACCCTCTATTTTCACTACACTATATTCGCCATTATTGCTGACAGCTAGGTATATATATATTCTCCTGCTGTTATTTACCCTTGTGAGTCTTACGGACCAGGTTGTGACAAAGCATGGGTGACTTTTTGTGCCATTCTTTCAGTCACACATAATACAAGAAAAATTATATTGAAGGCATTTCCAGATCTACATTGCTTGAAATCATTTATAGAAAGTGTCCCTTTTCTGAATCATAATTTAAGCCAGTTGTACATCAGTCCATATTACAGACCCATCTCGCTTTACATTGTCTCAGTAATTTTGTCTCTGTTGTCACCCCTGGTTGGCACCTTTACAATTTCTAATGCAAAAATGTGTATTACTTCAACTCTTGTGGGTGTGCGGACGTAAAGTGTTGTCCCAATGGGTACTTTAAATCCAGGTTTTGGATTGTTCGGAGGTATTCAGCGATCCTGATTTTCAGAGCACTTATTGTGCTACCTATATATAATTTTGAACATACACATCTAACAGCATAAACAACAGATTTTGTGTTACAATTCATATAGTCTTTGATTTGGTGTTTCAATCCATTAGGTAACAATTTCTGTTGTACCATTGTCTGAGTACGTGCAGAATGAACATTTGCCACATTTGTAGTCTTCTTTTGCCTTTATTTTGTTTTTTTTCAATGAAGTGCGAAGGGCACAGTATTTGTTCCAGATGTTTTGCTTTATGAAATGTGATGCAGGGGGTATTGTCCAGATGTGTGACTAGATCTGAGTCCAATAGTAACAAGTGCCAGTGTTTTTTTAGTATTTTTCTGAGATTTGTGTTTTCTGAACTGTAGATTGTAATAAATCTTAATTTGCGATTTGTAGTATTGGTTTGTGTTACCAATTTGTTCTGTAATAGTTCTGTCCTTGTCTGTTTTTTTGTTTTATTGTAGGCAAGGGTTCATTGTTTGTTTCCATATCCTCTTTTTTTTATTTTGCTATTGCTGCGGTTATGTGTTTGTTCATTTCATTTTCTTGTGTGCAATTTCATTTATTCTGAGGAATTCCCCAGAAGGTATGTAGCATATTTGCTGCACATCTAGACACAAGACACTGAATGACTTGTCCCAGACCCTTTAATAGGGCTGTGGGAGTCTTTGCTGTGATTTGTCTGTCCATTTGGCAATCTGTCTCAGCCTCTCTGATTGGCAACTTTTCTACGTGGTTCTTTTAAGTGATGTTTATAGTCTTGATTAGTTCTCCCTTTGCAATGCACATGAGGGAGATTGTCACACCTGCCGGTAAGAGGTGGGCACTCAGTTATAAATGTATCCACAATCCCTCCCCCATATTGGATTGCCTCCTTTGTTTATATATAGTTAAGCAGTGCTTTACAGCGTTGTGGCGAAGTCCTCTGTATCTGATCGCAAGATCACTGATCTGACTGCTCCAACACAATCTGCACACTCCAGCAAGTAACCTTCTCAGTTCAGTAGCAGATTTCCCATTTGTGTCAGCATCTCATTTTGCTCAGTTGAGTTCAATGACTGCTGGTCCAGTAAGTTTCCCGGCATGTTCTTTGCCCACAAGCTTTTACAGGCCAAAATTCACTGGAAAAAACTAAGTGACAGTTAAGGTGATCGGATTTTACACAAAAAAAACGTAGGAAATTCAGCAGATGTGAAAAGTGATGATCTTCTTAACTCAGTGTCCCCCCGCTGATGACCCATAGGATCGAATGATGCTTTATTTATACAGCTCTTATGCCTAAGCACTGTACATAGAACACATACACAAATAGTATCAAGCTTGCATTGCCAGGATTTGAACCTGTAACCTGCAGATCACACACACATCGCAGCAACGAGCGCTCAACCCACTGAGCAATCTTCCAAGCCTCTAATTTTGTCTGTCATAGTGAATACCATCTGTTATGTATGTGCTCATGGGCTTTGCAACAGGGGGAAAGCTGAGTTAAGATGATCATTACTTCCCACACCCACTGAATAGCATTATTTAGGGCCCACTAGCCACGGCCATTTGCCCTAACCACTGTACATGTTTCAACTATAGGTTTCCTTGGGGCCCACTAGCCATAACCTTGGGCCCTGGCCAGTGAGAATGGCTTTCGGCTGTGCCCACTTAATTTTTAATACACTAGGTTTCTTTCAAGCCCACTCGTCACGGCCATCGGCAATGGCCAGTGGCCACGACCTTTGTACATGGCTTTTGCACATGTTGCACCAATTGGTTTCTTTGGCGCCCACTGACAAGGGTCACTGGCACAAAGACCCATTTCCCCCTCAGTTTCCAATCCCAGGATAATTACTGCAGTAATCTTGCGGTAATTACCACAATAATGCTAAAAAATTACAAGGTCCTCACAGGCGCTCCTTCTCCCTCTTTCCTTTTACCTAGGCTCCACCTCAGTTGATTTTTACCTCCATGATCCCTCCCAATACTCGTTCTCTCTTTGCTTCATGTGACACATTTTCGTTTCCAAGTGCCTCTTGTGTTATTACTGCGGTAATCTCACAAGATTCCCAGAGTATTCCCCCGAAAATTCAAAAACATCCGACCTGTAAATGGCTGCCCCCAGCTACCTATTATGCCCTCTTTCTCCCTGCCAACCTCTAGCCTAGTACTATTTTCAACCTTTCAAAGCCTCTCTGCTGCAAAGTACCATGGGATATACAGCTATATTATTGGGAGAAGGGGCACCCCTGTCCCCGTCAAATATTTTAAAGACTGCTGAATTAAATAACCATACATTCTGGAAATTAAATCGATGTGCTTAGTGCCCAAATTGTTTCTTATTCAGTCCAATTCCCACCAGCGGTTTTTGCGCTTTGGCTTGATAAAATGTGGACTTTTTCATTTTTTAACTAATGCTTCCCATAATTCCCAGTCTGTGTGGGCCGTGACTAACGTTATGTTTGGAAAATATCATCCAAATCCATCATGCAAGTCAAAGGTTATTAGCAATCGAATTTTGGGATTTCCTATGGCTCATGTCACCCACCTGAAGTATAGTGTAGCGACCGCACTGTGATATGTTTCCAGTTTTACTTAAAAGGCAAGAGTTCGAGCTGCACTCTCCACAGCGATGTCACCAAAACATGGAAATCCATTTCAAAATAAAAGACCAAAATACAAAGGTCCTCCCAAAGTGTAGCAATAATATTGCTGAGACGTTCAAACATTCCGTGGCCAACTCGCCGCTTGCTCATATATATATATTATATGGCCCGCGGTAGTAGCCATGTAGTTATGGTTAAGTTGCTAAACCCATAGGAAGAGCACTTTTTGGGCGGCTGATAACTATGTTCTCCCTGGAGGAATCTTCACCAAACTTTGCAAAAAAAGTATATGCCCCACTCTGAATTGCAAAGTTTGGTGAGGTTTGGTACGGGGGGGCAAAGTTATAGGGGGGGTCCCACCATTTATTTTTTTCCCATAGACTGAATGGAGAAAAAAACTTTGCTCACGCCTACAGCTCAAACTGCTGGACGGATTTCCACCAAATTTGCAGCAGGAGTGGTGGCTTGGTCCTGAAAGCGTGCTTTTGTAAATTTGGAGGAAATCCGTCCAGTAGTTCTTTTTAAAACGACCAAAATGGATGTCTAAAAAAAGGTGTTATATCTATGTCCGCTCCGCAGACACGCTTCCCTCTTCGCTCCGCGGCCAGGACATTGATTGGCTAATCGGCTTGCGTCATGTCTGCGGACACGCCACGTGTTCTCTGATTGGCTGGGATGAGGCTTTAGGTGCGTCACATTGTTTCGATGTCATCCACGGACAGCGCAGCATCAAACTGAGCAAAAATGCAATTTTGGGGAGTTTCCTGTGTGTAGGAGTGCTTGCGGAGGGTGGGGGGAGTAAGAGATGGGTCAAATGCTGTATTTATTTAGGTGACAGGAGCCCTTTATGTGTTCGCAGTGTACGCGGACATAATAAATACTGGGTGCACTACTAGCTATTTTACTTTAGTATGATGTTGGTTTTGGGTTGTTAGTAGAGCATTGATTGTAATTAATATCCCCTAAAAGCAGCCCACATACCACAGTCAAAATGTTTGGTAGCATGGGTGTGTTATGCTGCAGTGGTTCTGGCCAGGGTCTATAGTCTTGGGTGCAGGGCCGAAGCACAACACACCCATAGAATCAAACACCCATCAAATATCCACAACCCAAAAGTTTGTGTACTGTTTCATTTGTAGAGTCTGTAGGTAAAGTTTTGGCTAGGCTATGCAGTTAAGATTGTAGAGTTTGGTAACAAGCACTGCAGCATAAGATGCCCATGGAAGTAAACATTTTGGATTGTGGCCTATGGTTAGATGCTTGCTTGAATGGGTGTGTTATTCAGCAGTCTTTGTGAGTCCATTTATTATATACTCACTCTTTGACTTTTTGTGGTTGTATGCAGTTTTTTAATGACATGGGTATTTGGATCAGACATTCTTTTTCAATCTATGTGATAAAAGAGAAGATCATGGCGGTAATTCATAGATTTCAGCGCAGAAGCAGTGCATGCGAGCAGCGCTGAGAGGGCGCGTGCGCCAGCGTGCGCCAGCCGTGTGCGCTAAACAGCATTCTGGCGCACAGCATATTCATGGATTTCCCAAGCCATTTTGAGCCCTGGAACAGCTAACATCCCGCAGCGCCAGTTACACCCCCAAGAATGCCCCTTGCGCAAGGAAAAGCCATTGAAATCCCCAATACGGCGCAAAGGGCTGCGATAACCCTGGACCAGCTTACAGGGACGCTACACTGTAACAGCATGAACATACTACGCCTTCCCCCGAACAGGGCAGCCAAAAACGTGCGAAAATGTACTCGCGCACCCCCTCGGAATACGGGTACCACGCTTGTGGCAGCGAAATCGCATGTAAAACTCCCTGCGCACCCATCGGAATATGCATACCCCGCTCATGGCAGCAAAAGCGTGTGTAAAACTCCCTGCGCACCCCTCGAAATACGTGTACCCCTCTCGCGGCAGTTAAATTGCGTGGAAAAAGGCCCCCCTGTGGTGTGGGCTGCCTGTGGGGCATGCCCAGGGTGGATGGGCTGTCTGCGGGGCATGCCCAGGGGTGATGGGCTGCCTGCGGGGCATGGGGAGGGTGGATGGGCGCTGCCTGCGGGGCATGGGGAGGGTGGAGGGACTGCCTGTGGCGCATGGGGAGGTTGAATGGGCTGCCTGCGGGGCATGGACTGGGGTGATGGGCTGCCTGCGAGGCATGCCCAGGGTGGATGGGCTGCCTGCAGGGCATGGGGAGGGTGAATGGGCTGCCTGTGGGGCATGGGGAAGGTGGATGAGCTGCCAGCGGTGCATGGGGAGGGTGGATGGGCTGCCTGCGGGGCATGGGGAGGGTGAATGGGCTGCCTGCGGGGCCTGGGGAGGGTGGATGGGCTGCCTGCGGGGCATGGGGAGGTTGAATGGGCTGCCTGCGGTGCATGGGGAGGTTGAATTGGCTGCCTGCGGGCATGGACTGGGGTGATGGGCTGCGTGCAGGGCATGCCCAGGGTGGATGGGCTGCCTGCAGGGCATGGGGAGGGTGATTGGGCTGCCTGCGGGGCATGGGGAGGGTGGATGGGCTGCCAGCAGCATATGGGGAGGTTGAATGGGCTACCTGCGGGGCATGGGGAGGGTGGATGTGCTGCATGCACATATTCCGGTGGTGCGCAGGGAGTTTTACACGCGATTGGCCTGGCGCAAGTGGGGTATGTGTATTCTGGGGGTGCGCGAGGAGTTTTACACGCGATTGGCCTGGCGCGAGCGGGGTATGTGCATTCCAGGGTGCGCATAGATTTCTACACGCCATTTCACTGGAACGAGCAGGATACGTGTATTCCGGGGGTGCACGGGGAGTTTTACACGCGATTGGCCTGGCGCGAGTGGGGTACGTGTATTCGGGGTGCGCGTGGAGTTCTACAAGCAATTTCTCTGGCGTGAGTGGGGTACGTGTATTCCAGGGGTGCGCAGGGAGTCTCACACGTGATTTGGCAGTGTGTGCCCTCCCGGGTGTGCCCCCTCCCCATGCCCCACAAGCAGCCCACACCACAGGGGACCACACCACAGGGGACCGCCCCACACCCCTGGTCATGCCCCGCAGGCAGGCCACATGGCCCCATGCACTTGGGAGCCCCGACTCATGTCCCCCCAACCATTGACGGGCACCTGCCAGCAGGCCCGACACATGTCCCCCACCCACCCACCCACTCACCATTGATGGGCACCTGCCAGCAGGCCCCGACACATGTCCCCTAAAAAACCCACCTAGCGTTGACGGGCGCCGGCCAGCAGGCCCGACTCATGTCCCACCAAACACAATGTCATAACAAAACAGACCCAAGGTCCTAATGCCAACCCAAATCCCCCCTGCCCCCAGTACAAGCACGCAACCATCCACTGCACCCACTCCCAAATTACCCATGCCATGAGAGTCTCAAAAGAACCAGCATGGCCATGCATAAATGTACAACAGAGCTTCACAGTGGCAACACATGACTGAGGCAATGCTCATAGAGACATGCACAAAACCAATGAGAGTACACAACACCAATAATGAAGATATATGAAATGTATTAAATAACATAATGAAACAACATAATGAAAACCAAACTTGCAAAAAAAGAAATAATGAATGCAATACCAAAAAATAAAGGAAAATCCAATTAAAATCAAAAATCCACAACAAGAAAACTGAAAAGTGGCCCATCGCCAATGTCCATATAAATGAAAAAATAAAAATAAAATAAAAACCATTGATCCATGGGAAGTTCAAATAACGAAAGTATGTACAAGTCTTTTACAATGCAAGTCCAAAGGGTCCATAT
This sequence comes from Ambystoma mexicanum, assembly GCF_040938575.1. NCBI lineage: Eukaryota > Metazoa > Chordata > Amphibia > Caudata > Ambystomatidae > Ambystoma > Ambystoma mexicanum. Next base: position 1,230,544,117 of record NC_090932.1, on the reverse strand, counting down.
ATATATAGCCATGGCCTCCTCCAACTCCCTGCGAGTTGCCTCAAGGCACCCAGCCAACCTCAATGCCCTGCGAATGGAGTTCTCTGCCCTGACTTTAGTGAGCCGTGCCTCCTCCGCCCGCCGCCGCTCTGCATCTATCTGCTGGCCCAACCACTGCCACACGGAAGACACTCCCAAACCAGGGCCCTCCGGCCGATGCCTGCCCCTGTGATGTTGATGGCCCTGAGCCACCATCGCTCCCGCCTTGAGCCTGCTGCTGCCGTGCATGTGCCCTGCCTGTCGATGCCTGCACGTCCTCCTCTTGCTGAGTCCAGTTGGTGGGGTGGCCACCCCTGGTGGACCTCTGACTCCCGACTGTGGCAGGGATGTGTCCTCCACCAGCCTGGCCGCTGGCTCATGGGCAGCTCCACAGGGTGCCCAGGTGATACTTGGGCAGGAAGATGGCACAGAGGATGACTGGCGCATAGGGGGTTCAGTTGAGGAGGGGGTCGCTAGAAGATCCAGCACACGGAGGAACCCAGCCTTGATGACCTGTCCTAGAAGACCGATGCGGTCAATGAGGTATTCAAAATGACGTGCATTGTCCTCACGAGAACCCTGCACGTCACCCTGAATACCACGTTAATGCAACACCATCCCAACTACAACAGGCTCAACACGGTCACGGATTGCCACATCCGCAAGGAGAGGAAGGCCAGTTGTGTGTGCATCCCCTCCCTGAAAACGGGTCTGGACGAAGGCATCCCTGCTGGTGCGGGATGATGCAGTCACAGGATCAGGATTACACACAGGCACCTCTGCGGCAGCCTGTGCTGCCTCCTGTCCCTGCCCCCGGACTGCACCACTAGCACCAGTGGAACCCCCCCTCCAGGCCCCGTGCGTGGGCCTTCCACGGCCTCCTCCTCAACTGAACCCCCCACCAAATTGGATGACTCCGTGCCATCTTCCTCCATAGGCCCCTGTGGGGGCTCAGCTGCCCCTACTGCTGCCGAGGAGTCCACCTCCAACCTCCGCCTCTTGGCCCTCCCCTCGGCAGCTGCGGCCATGGACGCGGCCCCAGAGACCTCACTCCCGGAAGAGATGACAGCGTGGGATCTCTGCTGCTGTGCTCCACAGCACCGTGTCCGCCCTCTTCATCAGTCGACGCTGCAGACAGGGAGAGACAGAACACAGGCATCAGGGCACAGTACAATGGTTGGATACACACATGACAGTTGCACAGGATTGGCAGTGTCAAACTTCACAGATGGCATCACACTCCCCAACACTCATATCATGTGAGCCCACATACATGCCCAAATTAACAGGAATCGTGCAGCAAGCAGAAGCATCCGTACACACACAACAGCATGAACATCAGAAGGTTGGCATGATGTCACAAGCAACATGGGGAGTGCCCAACACATGCACACACGCCAACAGACAGACGCGCATCTGTACATCTCCACCACCTGTCACAGTGCAATCAACGGCAACCATGTCACATCTGCCAATCAGGTTCCTACATGTCTGTGTCACATGCATCCATGGTGTTTCACAGTCGCACACATGTCAAACACACACACGCCCATGTATGCCATGCACGTACATGAAGGTGGAACCAGCATCCATGTGTCACACCCCAACCATGCCATAGTATATACACAGAAATGCTAACATGTGTGCATCTCCACATTCAGTTGTGCATCATGCTTTGGAACACATACACCATTGATGTGCATCACACATGACAGGACTCACATGCAGCATGGTCATGTCCCTGCACATACACATCCATACATGGGCCTTTTCAGACAAATGTCCAAGCTGTAAACTTCTGGCACACCTCAACATGCACTGCATCCAATAAGTATGCATGGACACTTACCGCTCGACTCTGGATGGGTCTACCTCTCGAGGACCTGGCGGGGAAGCGCTGGGTTAATGTGTTCCAGGACCCTCATGTCATCGCTGGTAAGTTGGATCCAAGAAGCGCCGGGCCTTCCTGAGGGTCCTGGACCTGAAGTCCTCCCAGCACTTACAGACGTGTGGTAGGTCGCGGGTTGCCACCCCCTCTACGTTGAGGGCAACCACGATGTCCTTCCAGATCCTCTCCCATCCATCCTTGTCGGCGCGTCTTCTTCCATAGAGGGCATCATAATGCACCAGGACTTGCTCCACCAGGATGCCAACTTCTCCTGCAGTGAAGCTGGCAGCCATCTGCCTTTCTGGCTGGGGGTTGCCAGTGGGCTGTGATAGTGTTTCCCCCGACATTGCAACCCCCGAGGCAGGTGTGGGTGGGCAACTGGGTCCTGGTGCTGGGCTGTGGAGCGATGGAAATTCAGTCGGGAGTCTTCTGTTCCAGCAGGGGTGGTCACAGCAACTGGACCCCTGCAGATGGCTGACGTGCAAGCAGCAAATAGCAGGGCACGTGGCCATTAGGCAGGCAGGCAGGCAGCAGCAGATGGCTGGTGGGAGTCGGCTCGTGGCTCTGGGGGGCAGGAAAATGGCCTTCTGGGCAGGAGTGTGGTCTTCCGTGTGTTGTTGTTTGGCCAGCTTGATACGGAGTGATTTGGCACGTGAAGAAACAGCAGGTCAGCGTGTAATTGGAGGAAAGGCCCTTAGCACGTAAGCGCATAAGTGACGTGACGCGCACAAGCGTGTCCCTCGTCAATGGGTGCATAGTGAATCCGCACGTGCAAAAACTGCACGTCGTCCGGGTGTCACTGCGTGTAATTGGAGGAAAGGCCCTTAGCGCGTAAGCGCACAAGTGACGTGGCATGCATGGGCGTTTCTGTGGGAAGGGTTAAAAGGTACTCGTAGGATGCCATTTTCTTGTACGTGCTTTTTGTGGAGAGCGAGCTGGCGATTCTTGTACTTTTTGTCAGTTCACACGCGATTACTTCACTACAGTTGCAGTTCATACTCCTTGTTTACTCAGACAACGTTCAATTCTTCTTTTGGCGGGGGTGTTGCCAACGTGCCCATGCGCATCTTTTTCTCGTTCTTTTCCCAGGCAGATGAGTCGCGCACATATTTTTCCACTGTGGTTGCCCCCGTGTGTCGCGTACCCATTCAGAGGTCATTGTAGCCTGCGTGTACCACGCATACTCTTATTTTTGTGTTTCTGGGTGCCACAGCGTAGTGCAGGTCCTTTATCCAACGCAAGTGGGCTACCAGGGGTCGCATGCATGTTCAATTTTGTTTCCGGGGTGCCTGAGCATTGTGTGACCAGTCATCTTCCCCCAGGGGTCACAGACAGCCTTGCTAGAGCACAGGGGGGGGGCGTATTCCATCTAGTACGCTGCCCCCTTCACCTCAATTGCCGAGGACAATTATTTACTGCACCTCCCATTCGCACAAGAACATCAGTGAATGGTTGGGAGGTGACCAAGCGGTAAGGGAGGCAAAGGTGGCCGACCTCCAAGAGGTGTCCGCGGTAGGGGACGTGGCCAGGATGAGCAGAGTGGCCCAAGAGGCCAGTGTGTGGAGGACCAATCAAGGACACCTATGCCGCACCCAATGGGTCGGGGAGATGCAGCTGACACCATCCCAGCTCAGGCCCTGTTAACCCAGCCAGATTGGTCATAGAACTGGCACGGGATGGCTCACAGGCCGACTTCCGTGTCACGAAGTCAAAGCCATGTGTGGCAGTGAAAGTTGCTGTCACCAGGCTACGTGAATCTGGGGCAGCAATGTCATCTGATGCCCCAAGTAGCCAGTGTGAGGAGGCTGCAGGGGCAGCTCAATCCACCCCGGCTCTGAGTCACCCAGCCGGGACAGTGTTGGTCCCAGACCATCACACCAAGGCAGTTGTGCCGTTTGGTCCTGGCAACAGCACCCACAAGCCAATGTCTGCAGTGAGACCTTTGGTCATTGTGTCTTTGCCTGCTTCCAGTGCCCAGTCCACCTGTGCTTCAGCCCCTACCAACCAGAGTGGCGTAAGCCACTCAGGGTCCGCACCACCTCTCAATAGGAAAAAGCGTGCTCTTGCAGAACAGGCTGGGACCCCAGACAAGGATCACCCCTCCGGCACGTCAAGGAAGCAGAGTTTCAATTATGTGGAACTAGACGCACTTGTGGGCTATGTGTCGGCCCATGGCCGTGAAATGCTGGTGACTGCAGGGTGCAAGACTATGACTGCTCAACGTAGGGCCCACTGGCAGTGCATCGCGGATTAGTTCCCTTGGATTTATGAGGCACACAGCTGATGATTGCTCAAAGCGGTGGAATGACCTCAAACGCTGAGCAAAAAACAAGCTGGCTTCCAATCATGCCTCTACTCTGGTGACTGGCAGTGGGTCTCCACCAGAGGAGGAAGTACTCACAGAACATGAGTCAATCGTTGGAGGCTTCATCACAGAGGATCAGATCCAAGGCGTGGGAGACCGACCAGATCTTGAGGCTATGTCCGGTGAGTGGCCATGCAGGTGTGTGCAAACCATGTGTATGTTGCTTGGGTGATGTGTTCTGATTGAGTGCCAGGTCAGGCTGTGTAGTCATGACTGCTATAGGTCACCCATGTGGTGCCTCCAAACCATCCCCCGCCCTTGGGTTTGGGTTTCACAGTATCCCTTCTGACGGCAGTTAACACTTTGCATCTGATTACTGCACTTGTCCTTCAACTGGCATCCTGCCACAACATTGTTAATACTGTTTTCCTGTTCATTCTGTCTGATTGAGGGAATCATTTGCATGATAAACACACATTTTTGTGCCGTTCTGCCCCAAATTCACCATACTTCAGACATAGATTTCACCCCAAAATGCCCCACATTTGTTTATTTGTTATGGAAATGATTTCATCAATCAGGCTGATTGACTTTTGTGCACCTACACATGCTCTGCACATGATCACTTGAGAGCCCTGTTTGAATGTTCAACATGGCAATTGACTTGTGTCATGTCCAAGTGACCTACCATTGATGCATCCATGTGCCTACCATCACTGTATTAGTATACACTGGCTTTGTTGCAGCGTGTGACACGTGTGTTTTGTCACACTCTTTTGCATGTTCTATTTCATGATGGGAATCTCACATGGATGGGGGACAGTACTGATTTACTACCATCTGGGTGTCCTTGTCAAATCTGCCATGGCTATGCTATGTGCCATCTGTGTGCTGGCATGTGTCATGTATGTGGATTGTCCATGCCACTCACAGGCTAATGTGTGATGCAGGTGCTATGCAGCATGCAGCACATGTGTTGCTTTTCCATCTTGGAGTCCTCAGTGTCTGCTTTTAGGGTCCCCTTCCACTTCATTGCCAGTGCATGCATGCCAGAGTTAGTGTCATGTGTGACATGTGTCATTAATGTATTCGATGTGTATATTGTGATGCCTATGTATGTCGGCTATGCTGTTCATGCCTGTCTTCATTACTTTTGTTTTATGTTTGTGCAGGTGATGAGGCACTAGATGCTGTTGAGGAGGAGGAGATGGCGCAGGGGCAGGAGTACTCAGAGCCCCAACCAGGCACCAGTGTAGGACGTGGGGTGGTGGTGGAGGAAAATCCATTAGTCCTACAGACCATCCAGTCCACAGGTGTCTCTGGGTACACCTCCGAAGACCTCTATGGCTCAGGTCCTGAATCTGACATCGAGACAAACGTCCCGTCGCTGGTGAGAGTTTCTACCAGGGATGCTGTTCTGTCCAACCCACCTGCACTGGGGGTAGACCCCTCAATTGGGCATTCAGTGTTGGAATGTCTGCCTGTGGCGGTTACGGATGCAGGGTCACACTCCACTAAATTTGCTCCTGTTCCTGGGCCAGCAGATCAAAGGAGGAATGCAGTCCTGCAGCCTCAGGCAGTGCCAGCACAGCAAGGTGCACATCACCTTGGCCCAAACAGGTGTGGTGCCCGCCAACGCGGTGGCCGTGCACCACCAGGCAATACTGTGTGGGAGAACTCCATGTATACTATTGCAGCACAACAGGGGGCATCATTTGCGATAATGGCTCAGGCCGTGGATAGGGTGGTCACTTCCATTATAAATAATAATAATAATTTGGCATTTATATAGCGCTACGAACCCTCAGGTATCTGAGCGCTGCTTATTATTACCCACGGTGTGTGGTGCTCATTTATCGACCTCGGAAGGATGAAACGCTGAGTTTGGCGCTGCCGGGATTCGAACCTGCGTTTGCAGGCTCTGCACTGATGGCAAGCGAGCGCTCTACTCGCTGTGCCACTTGACCGGCTAATATTATCCCCCCTGAAAGGCAGGGGGAGCTCCACCAGCAGGCAACAGAGTCCATGTGCCGCTCGCACGGGGAGGACATCTTGGCGTCCAACAGGGACCGACGGGCTGAACTGGAGACTCTGCGCACAGCCATATCTGCAGAGTCACAGGGCCACAGGGATGCCCTGAGGTCAGAACACAGGTCCCTCAGAGATAATCTGGGTGCACTTGAGGTGTCCAAGTGTACAAAGTCAGAACAGCAGCTGGAGCATCTAACACGCACAATCTCAGCTGAGCTCCAGGCACCCATGAGGAGATCCGGGCATCACGCAAGGCCTTGCAGGCAGAAGTCTGTGCTACCCGTGAGGTGCTGCATGGGGATCTCCGGACCATCATCCTGCAGAACCAAACCTTTCAGACCCGCATGCTTGCTGCCATGGAGGAGCATGCCAGGGATTTGTGTGGTCTGCCTCCTATACCACGCACACCTTCTAATGTACCACCAGAGGGTGTTGACAGCAACAGCCGTTCTCCCACTATAGGGTAGCCGTGCAGGCCATGAGCCCATGGAGGGTATTTTTTTTCTCAACATCCACACATGTGGGTGTTGGGGTGCACCCTGTACCTCATCCCTTCTGGGAGCCCCCCCGGTCGACACATGGCCATTTTTGATTTTTCTTTTTCATTTTTCTTTTTGACACAATTTATTTTTTTTAAAGTTTTCTTTTTCTTTTTTTCTTCATATTTGATTCCGATTTTAAATTTTTAATTAGAATTTGATTTTCATTTTTTCTTTTGATTTTTTCAATTTATTATTTTCATTTTCTTTTCATGTTTCATTTGATGTTTTCATTTTCTTTTGATTTTCTTTTTATTTTTTTTATTTAATTAGTATTTTGATTTTCATTTTTAATTTTATTTATTTTGCTTACTTTTCATTTTCATTTTTTTCTTATTTTTCATTTTATTTTTTTAAGTTACATTTCCTTTTTGGTTGATAACTATTTTCTTTCAGATTGTACATTCATGTTACAGTGTGTTGCTTTGTGTGGCTCCCGCAGGCATCCACTGCGTGTTCCAGCTGGGCACATGCAGGCTTGTCCTGTGTTTGGGTTTGAAACTTGGGTTCCTGACACATATGCCAGTCCTGCTTCCCCTTTACACGGGCTTGTGACAGTAACTTACACAGAGGCATTGGGCTCCCATAAGTTGTGTGGGCAGTCTGTAGTCCAAACTGTGTATACATCCCTAATGTGGATTGTTGATGATTTCTCCACTGCATGGTTGATTTGTATATTGTATTCCATACAGGACATTTTGCATATTTGCATGTAGCTTCTTCATGTCTTAACTAGCAGGTCTCCAGTGCAGATGCAGTTCATGTTGTATGCAGTGCACTGCCGCATTTACCTACCAGCAACACACTGGAGTTGGAAGGGGTCGATGTGCTGCCTTTGTCAGGTTGTGACACTTGCACTACTTTCATTTTTTAATGTCATACATTGCCACTGTTGGGTCCTGTACTAATGTTTTGTCTTGCTGGTAAGTATTTGTTCATGTGTGCTGTTTCTTTTTCATTAGTGAGAGGGAATTGTCTATGGCCTGTTTCGATTTGGGACGGTGCACTTTGTGACACTTGTGTCATGTGTTGTGCATTCATTTGGTTGCTTTCACATAGCCTGCCATGCCCTGGTGTGTTGGGTAGCTGAGATGGGGTAAGGGAGGAGTTGGGTGACATGCCACTATTTGGGTGTACTATTTTGCAAGGGGGTAGTCCTTCATGCTGCATGAATGTGTGCCTTTTACTGACACAACATTGGGTCTAAGTAGCTAGGGATGCACACAATGTAGCACTTCCAGGAAAACAATCTGAGGGTGGTATGGTTGTGACAGTTGACTGTCCCCCTTTTGTCATCATCATCAATTGTCAGCTGGTATGTGCCAGGCCTGTGTGCACTTCGCAGGGGTGGGATTTTAGGTGAAGAAATTTGCCACAAGCTGGTTACGGGCTGCCTCATCAAACCCTCCCATGCGCAGCGGGCGTGCATGTGGTTAGGGATGTGGGGGCACCACCATGTCCACCGACACGCCCCACCGGGTTGCAAAGTTGTGCAGAACACATGCTGGCACTATGATCCTGCACACTACTGGGGACGCATATAGCAGCTGCCCTCCAAAGCGGTCAAGGGAGCGAAAACGTGACTTGAGCACTCCGAATGTGCGCTCCACTATGCCGCGGGTTGGAATATGGTCTGTGTTGTATCTTTGTCAAGAAATCAGCGTCTGCTTCACGTCCCCTCAAGCGTTATGGCAGAACTACACGTTCCACAATCCCAAAACCTTCGGAGTCGAAACACTTCCAGCGGATCAAACAACGTTGGGGATTGCCGTGGAGACGTTGGTTGCCTGAGCACGCTCGCGCACGATTGCGGCGTAACTACGTTTCACGCAGAGTCACGTGATTTCTTTAAATCTCCACCCGGTAGTCGGAACGCTGCTTCTGAATTTACGATTTTTGGAGCTCACCACCTTGTCCTCGCATTACCTATCTTGTACCTTGTTTTGTCCCTCGGATTGTGATTGAATATTCCCTTGAACTCGGAACGAACGACCTGGTTTCTTGTCTGACATTTCTGGATTTGGCGCATTGAATTTTTCTGCACTTTGAACTTTGCTTTGGACTTTCTTTGGAACTTGCTATAAGGAATTGAGATTGTTATTAGGCGTCCTCGTGCCGTCGGGTATAGGTTTAGGTTGGATTGTCCTTACCCTGGAACTGGCATTATCAGACGGACTTCTATTAAGAAAGCCTTTAACCGTCCAACATCGAATCAACATCGAATCAGCTCTCCTGGTTTTCCTGGTCCTTCACGTTGCTTGGCTTGCTTTACGTGAGTACATGTTTTGGATCTACTTTATCGTCAGAAATCACGTTTACTAAGTTCTGAAGTATAGATTACTCTAGGCGATTCCCCTTCCAATTAGTTCTTGGTTCTCTTGGAAGTTGCATTGTCTAGAAGTTTTACGACCTGTGGCTTTCTACTGAATCTGTTACCCCCAAGCTCGTTGTGGGTGGTTCTCACAATCTTACCTCGGGTGGTGTGGTGGGGTTCCGTATTGGCGTCATCATGTAGGTGCTCAGAGGGTAGGCACTGTCCCCTGGGGAGGTGATAATGGTTGTCATTAGTTGGGTTTTCCCATTTCTCAGTGTCTGACATGAATGCATGTGCAGAGGCATTTGTACTCACCAGTGAGCCATATGTCGCCATGCCTCCCAGCTTCCAGGTCCTGGTTTAGGGGTGACATTCTAAATATAAAACTATCATGGCTGGACCCCAGAAAGTTGGCATATACTGAGGTGACAACCTGCAGCTTGATGGAATGCCAGTGCTTGCGATTTCAATAGATGTGCTCAGTGGCCCTGGGAGGACGTAGAGCCACATGGGTGCAATCAATTGCACCTAGCACTTTGGGGAAGTGTGCCACCCCGTAAAACTCCTGGACCACGGCCTGCCTTTCTGCAGTGTTCTGGGCATGTATATGTTCCTGCGGACTGAGGGGCATGCAGTCATGATCGCCAACACCTGGTGTAGGCAGCGTGACTGCGTGGCCTGTGAGACACCCCCAACTATGGCAGTTGTCTGCTGAAATGACCCAGTAGCCAAGAAATGCAGTTCATTGAGCACCTTTTCCAAGGGGCTCAGTGCTTGGGAGCACAGGGTGGGTGATGTGAGGTCATCCTCCCACTCAGCAACCAGTTCTAGGATTATTTGTGGTGGAAACCTGTACCTCCCATAGACCTGGTCATCAGGCATCCCAAAAAGGCTGGTCCTGGGTAAAAAAATGCGGGGCTTGGCTATCCCCCTCCTCCTGCGGTGTCCCACGACCACTGCTGCGAAGAACAGTATATTCATCATAGCGTATGAGCTCGTTTGTTCTTTGCGTGCACTTTTATGCTGCGCGGGGCCGCTTACGCCTTCTTACTGCTTGCGTACGTGTTTCCGGATTAGCGTGTCTTTTGGGGTACACGGGTTTCCCCTGTTCGATTCCATAAATATGTGTTGTTAGTGCGCGTGTGGGCGTTGCGAGGATTTAGCTGCGGTACTTCCGCCCCGTGTTCCGCCCCCTTTTGGTGTGTGCACTACACGTTGTGCGCTTTCACTGTGTGTTGCGCCTGGCGTTCAGTGGCGTGTGTGCCTGTGTGCACCACCCGCGGATTTGGCGCACATCCCAGGGAAAACACGCGCAGCGCATTCCATGAATCGACAAACAGCTGCGTGCGTGGCGTTAGCACTCGTGCGCTGTGATTTTCACGCTTGAACTCCCCTTTTCAGCGCACATTAATTCCATGAATTACCCTGCATATGTTAGTGTAGGTAGTTCATAATGAGTTATTGCATTGCATAATAGACATTTCTGTATTTTTTCAACCCTCATATTTAGTACTTTAGAAGTACTATAGTTCAAACCAGTGTACTGTGCAATTTGCTCAGTTTCTGTGTTTATTAAATCATTGGGTTTGTGGGAAAAAAATCCATGCTGGATTTAAAAAAAACTTATGTTGTGGTACAATATATTTAATATTTTCAGTGTTTATTTCTTTTTTCTTGCTAATCTTCTATCTGTTGGCTTGTTGCAGATTTTTGGGGCAGTTAAATACCTGATGGCGTATTCTAATTGTTTATTTCTAGTTTAATGCTATTCATCTATCTGTTGGGTTGTTGTAGATTTTTGGAGCAGTTAGATACCTGTTGGCGTATTCTAACTGTATATTTCTTGTTTGATTTTAGTGGTATTTATTTATTGGTTTGCTTGTTGCTGAATATTGGGGCAGTTAGATACCTGTTGGCGTATTTTAACGGTTTATAGTTTTGAAATTGTAGTTTTGTTAATGTTTATGCACAGATTAGCTATACAATTTTGGTTTTAAGAATATTAAATAAGCGTAAATAAGATTTGCTGGTAATCTTTGTTTTAGAGTAATGGTAGTATAATTACATTCAAACCATCCACATTTCTTTTTTATACATGCAGTATAGTGACCTGCATTGGTTGTGGCTCCTACATGATAGATTATTCCTATTGTTTTGAAGGTTTTCTTACCAAGTGATACTTGACCATGTGTGAATCCAGTCAGCTTGCAGTTGTTTTTGGTACCATCTGCACTGTAACGTAAAAGCATTACTATTACGTTTTCACAATGTGTCTGTATTTGTAAGGTGGAGCGATTATCTGAATTGCAGGTAGTACATAATCTGCCATGGTTTGCATTTTGTACAAGTTGCTGAAATGGAATGAATTCACAGTTAGGTATGGATACATACACGAAGTGTTCATTAGGGACTTGTTCCTGTGCCACACGGCTGCAGAGAGTGCATGTATGTTTCCACATGTATGAAATCTGTAAGATTTCATTTATAGGTATGTTTTTGTTTTCCAGTACTTGTAGTAAGTACATTAGAAATTCTTGTGGATCTTCTTGTGAGTTTATAGTGAATTTGACCATTCCAGCAAGGTAGTCCAATTATTGCCTTATTCCAGAAACACTAAGTGTTGTCAGGATTGTAGGTTGTATTTCTATGAAGGACTAAAATTTGCAAACACCAATTGGTCTGTACTGTGTAAGTAAATGTTGTCAATAAATGGTGGCAATTGAACTAGAATATTTATTGCTACATTTTTGTAGCAATTTACACCAGCTGTATTTGAAAATTTGAATGGACCTGACAGTTCTGTGTCGAAGTCATTTGTTCGGAGTGTGTGTTGCTTCTTTGAAGAAGTAGTTGAGTTACTTTGAGCAGTAGATTCTTCTTTGGTGGTGGTACTTGATGAAGTATTAGCTTCTTTAACTTTCTTTGGAGGAATTGCAGTGAGATCATGTATCGTTTCAATTTGAAGTAGTTTTCTTTCACAATGTTTTGCTTTTTGCGGAACAGGATAGGTTTTTTAGATGGGGTGTAGAGTGAACACAGTCTATTGTATTCTAGAATGCAAGGAATATCAGCATATGCTTTACTTGCATCAAACTTGACTAGAAATAGTCTGTCAAGTGTACGTAAGCGTGATAGTGCTACATAGCTCATGACTTCTTTAAAGACAGTGCTAACAATATCTATCAATGCTTTATCTAGGGTAAGACCTTGTGATTTGTGAATGGTGACTGTGTATGCTAGAGTTAGTAAATATTGTTCTCTGCATAAATACATGTCTTTGAAAAGAAGGAAGCGGGTTGTTGAGCATCCTATCTTTTTAACTTCTGATAGTTTGTCGAAGAGAATATTGACAAACTGAATGTTGTTGTCACGTGGGTATGTTTGAAAGCCAACAACTGTACCAAGTGCTCCATTAACTAGTCCTTGCTCCACGTCAAGGTTATGTTTAAGCATTACTCTACAGTTTAAAGATCATTTTAATATTTTCTCCAAACCAGCTGTGTTGGAGATAGAGTGTTCTAAGGTATTTAGTCTTGTTGTGGCTTGTTGACACATGGGTAGTGTCATACCATCTACGTACAGTTTGTCTGTGGAGCAAATTTCAATTATTGGTTGCATTTCTTTTTTCAACATTGTGTCATTGAATTTTTAACAGCTAGCAAGAGTTGGCATCAAGGACATACAATTGACGTTTTTGTGTGCTAATTGTTCCATGACATCAGTAGCACATGAGTTATGGCCATGGAGCGCATGGATGTGCCTGGTTTTTAATATCGATTGAGCTTCTTGAGATAGTACACCAACTCGAATACTTTTTAAAATGTTGGCGTATGTGAGGTCTGCAGACTGGCACATTTTTCAGTTAATTCTCTGTATTGGAAATGTTGCCAAAGGTTGACATTTCCTATGCTGCCAAGAGTTTTACGGCACAGTTTGTGCCCTTAGGTTTTAAAAACAGGTTCAGCTTTCACTGGTGTTAATTGAAGAAAATCTATGAAAACAATAAGGCGTTTTCCTCCAAAGAGCTCTTTGTAGTCTGTTTTGAGGACCTCTTGTAATCTGAGGTGAATCAAAGCCAACATTAGGTTAGAGACCATGCTCACCTCATCTATTGGTAGCATTTTCATTTGTTTGAAAACTCTTTGTAGTTCCATTGCAGCTTCTGTAGAATGTTTGAAATAGTCTAATTTGCTTTGATGTTCTACTGGAAGGAGTAGTATTCGGTGTAAAGTGACAGCGCCTATGTTATAGGCAGCTAAACCTGTGGGGGCAGTTACAACAGCTGACAGTTTGTTGTTTGTCAATTGTTGGAGGAATTTGCTGATGATTTTGCCTGAACCAGCTTGACCACTGACGTGTAGCAGTATAGGTTTGTAATCTTGGCAGGTACAGATTTTATTTTCATGTTGCACACCATGTTCAATTTGTTTTGTTACTTCTTGGAAAATGCTACGCTGCTCATTGTTCAGTTGTGATTTCAGTACAGCAAAGTCTTCTGTCGATTGTTCGTTCTGACACATGGTGTTTTTTACTTCTGCCATGGCTAATTCTGCCTCATTTGCTATATGTGGCTGTCCAAGTGGTTCTTGGCTTCCTGTTACAGAAGGTTGACTACTGTCGGGAGTGTCCACATCTAGTTGGGCCTGGAGTTCTTCTTTGTGTTGCTGATCATTGTGCAACATTGTTTTGCACAGTGTAAAGTTTACATCTGTCATAGTACTTTCATTTGCTTTGAAAGCGTCTTCATAGGTATCTAGTAACTCTTCTTCTTTTCTCCATGGTTTAAAAAGTTGTAGCAGGGGCATGTAATACAGTTCTTTATGTTGAGGAGTTTTTAATGAAAATTTGACATGATTTATTAAGCTTTATGTTTATTATGTTCATTGTGTTTATATAGCACTTTACGCCAAAGCGCTTTACATTATAACAATAATAAGCTTTGTTTGGTAAGTTTCACTAAGCTGCCTTCACAATTTGGCACTCTGTATCTACCTTTCTTTTCATCTGGTTTTATATTATTTTTGTATGTGAAGTTTTGGGCTACGTGGTATAGACACATGGTTTCCAAAGTGGTACTCCTGTTTGGGTAGTATATGTCTAGTAAATTGTTTTTCAAAAAGTCTTGGCTGTTGGGATCATTTTTGGCTATTGTTTCTATGTCCTCATATGGTTTGAGAACTCTTTTTCCATATTTGGCAGGACCAAGACTTAGCCATACTATATTTTCAGAAGTTCCATACAAGGCAGCCACATTCTCTATGAGAGAGCATTTTTATGCATAAACTGTACAATTTCTGTGACAGTTTTTTGTCAGATGATATGTCATCCCAGAGGTATTGAAGCTCTGTTTTTCCTGCTTTGGTTAAGTAGGCTGTGACATACCGTGCAACTGCAGTGGAACTGTCTGCAATGTACTCCACATCTATGTTTGCATTCCATAGGAGGGCAGCAATTGCATTGTAATAATGTATATATTTTGATTCTTCTGTTCTTTTTATGTAATATGTGTTCTTAGGTGATTTACCTTTGACACTATGTCTAACTGGAGACATGAATTTGTTTACTTGACCTGTTGTAACTGGTCTAGGGAAACCAAAGCGGCATTTGGTGTAGTATTTTCCTTTGTTTTTATATTTGCGACAACAATATTTCCCACATTTGTCTCTTTGAAATTGTAAAATTTGTGCATGAACGTCACTATGTGTTGTTTGTAAAGGAATTTCACAAGTGACATATTTTTGGATGAATTGCAAAACAGTGGCATCACTGTCCTGACCAAATTTAGGAGCATCTTTAATCCATAAAAGCATGTGGATGTGTGGTGCTCCTCTGGCTTGGTATTCCTCTCTCCAAAAGAAGTGTTGCACTTCTCCGAGGGGAGAAACAGTTTTATTACAAATAAAGTGTAGCATAGCAATGAAGAAATGATGGAAATATCTTGATACATTTACAGGATCGAGAGAGAAGAGTTCTCCTGGTGTTTTTATATCTGCTTGTTTTGTTTTTGTTTGCTATGCATAGGAAATCGTGTAAATCTTCCCATGCATATTCTGCACAACTTAATGTAACAAACCAAGTGGGTGGGCCAAGGTTTCTTATCATACAGCGTACATCTCTGTGACTTCAGAACCAGTATTCTTTTGTACCACACATGTTTGCTAAAAGATTTGTAATACTTGACTGTAAAACGTCATATTTTTCTTGCACTTTTTATAGTAATTGTGTAGCTGACATATTTTGAAAATCAGTACCCGACTTTAATGTGTGTGCAACTCCATAGCATAGAGTTGCTAGTTCACTTGCAAAGAGAAGGTAGAATGTGTTTTCCACGTTTTGTATGAATCTGGGGTCGTCAAAATACATTCGTAAAGAGCGATATTCTGATGCTGTTATTTGTGTGGGTTTATCATCGTACCTTCCTCCTTTTCCAGTAGGAAAGAGTAGAGGAAAGGCACGTGCTTCTATACTTTTTTCCCATATGCTGATTGGAGATCCTTTGGCATGTCGCATTTGGCACATTTCCATTGCATCATCTATGGTGTCTTTAGAGTGTAATGGATGAATTGTATAATGCTATAAAATATTGGATTCTGTAGCAGGATCTAGAAGTTGAAATTGATCAGTTTCTGGTGACTCTTGAATTATTTCAATGGTTTATCTCAGGTTTTCTTCAATATTAATTTCTTTGTAGTATTCTTTTTTTTTAGATATTGCAGGGCTCGTCTAACTTTATGTAAGTCCACGAGTTGTTGCCAAATTGTTTTGTCTTTTGTAGGCACGCTATTTACTAAGACAATGAAAGATTGATCTATTGGACGTAGTACTCCCAGAGTACTCCCAGAGTGTGTTCATTTTCTTTGACATCTAATGATAATAAACTACTTTGCCACGAAGGCCTTTCACTAATTCAGAGGGAGGTAATTTTGCTGTTTTTGGTTTAAGCCGGATTATTGCTTGAAATGGGTGCACTGTTTGAATTATGTTTGAATTATGATGCTCTCATATACATTTAGTTGTGGCAGGGGTTTTAGTAGTGGGAATAATTCCAAGTTATTTGTGATAGGTATTTGGTTGTTGTCAAGTTTTGTAGTGCAGTAACTGCAAAGTATTAAGGGGTCAGTAATTTCATTTTTGTTTTCTGCTATAAGGTAGACAGCTAATTGGAACCATTTGGAATCTTCATTGTCTTCTATTTTGTACGTTATGTCTACAGTTTTTGTGATACTTTTATAAAAAGTCCTGCGGCAACACACACACACACACACACACACACATGGTTTGGTACTTCAGCGGATGTACTTTTAAACTTTAGTATTTCTTTTTTGTATGTGTGTAATAGAAGGTTGCTATTTGTACAGTAGTTGCTAGTTTGTTGTAAAGCTATTGCATTTTGTAAGTGGCTTTCACTTCCAAAATATTTTCTCTGCATATGCTCTATTTCTTCGAGTAGTTGTTTGGCTGTACCATGTAGAAGATTGTTATTTGCATTGGCTACTGCTAACGCAGGACTTTTAGCATAGTAGAGTTTATGGACCAGATTTCTTATAGTTGAATGATGTGTTGATATCATTTTGATATGATGGAAGGTGCTTTTGTGAATAGGTCCTTAAATGGAGGCTAATGAATGTCCTTGTAGTCATGTGTATTTGCGCACTGGACAGGCATCCATATTTTGTAATAATTTCATTTTGATTTTGTCTTTGCTTTTTACGTACTGATTGAGGAACTGGGGTAAAGATTTGAAAGATTTTTTGGCAATGTTACACATAGATGTACACGGCCATTTGTAGACTGGACGTTTTGGTTCAGTGGAATGGAGAGGTGATACTGAGTTTTCTGGGGATATTTTTTTGAGCAGCGTTTCTTGTTCCATAATTGTATTAAGTTTTTCATACCCTCGTCCACTGCTATTTATTGCAATTGGGGTTGTTTGCTTTTGTTTGTATGCTTCTTCATTAAAATATGGTTCTGTGCTCATGGTGTAACACCATTCACCTCCACATATGTTTAAGAAGTTATTTTTGTTGATATTCCGTTTATTAAGAAGTCTTTTTTGTAGTTTACTAGTTAGTTTTGTTAGTGGTTTCATTCTGTTTAAAACTAAAATAAATAACTTCCTTTTGAGAAGGATTGCACTGTCTATGAGAGCTTCTAGGATAAATGTTCTATGGTAGGTTTTAAGGGTTGTGCATGATTTCTCTCCTGTTTTTATAAGGTTCTGAAGGACTCTGTGGCGGAACATTTTTTGTAAAATATTTTTTTTGGTATGGTTACTTGCCACTACATCAATATTTATAGGTGCAGTGTTAGCAGTAGTGGTAGATGAAGTCTAGTTAATCACTTTCTGTTCGTTTTACATTTTGAAAGAGGAGGCAACGTTTATGTACTGGAAGCTTGTTTTGTTTCACTTAATGACTGTATTAGCTGTTTTGTTTGAACTTTTTGTACAAATTCTGCTAGAAATGGATGCTTTGACACTTATTTTGATCTGCTCTACTTCTGCGTTGCTTTCTACGGAGTTGCTTTTTGGTAGGCATTCTTTGAGGTCTGTTGGAGAAAAAAAGAAAGTGTGGGTTGGGCTGTTGTGCAGTTAAGTGCGCTTTGTGCATGAGTGTCTGAGTATGATAGTAAGGATGTATGTGGAGGTGTGTGATTGTGCAATGGGCAGCTACATCAAGTTGGGAAGTCTAGTCCTATATATGTGTGTTACTATACTGGGCTTTAGAAGACAATACAAAGTATGCAGCTGGTGAGGGGAAGCACTTATACTAAATCTAATGGTACAGGGTTAATACAATTGTTTGTTCTACAGTACTAGAATTCTAGTGTGTTTGAGTAACAGTTAGAACATTATGGTAGTATTGTAATTGCTTTTTGTATGGAAAGAGTAGGTTTCTTCTAAATTCTTGTTCGTACTTCAGACGCTGCTGCTTTTCGGGAGAGTGGTCTTCACTGTAATTGTAAAAGGAAGAAGTTGGTAAATATGTGTGTTTATAGCACTGTTGTTAATGTAGACATTGATTTTTTTTGTTTTTGGAGTAGTAGTGTTTTCTGATAACTGAGGATAGTATGTACATGCACTTTCCTTTGCCTATGTGCATCCTGTATATTTTACTTAGAATCTGTTAGTTGAATATGCTTTACAAATGAGTATAATACTAAGCATACAGAGCACACTTGGCTTCTTAAGGCTGTGTTATTGGATGTAGAGATAGAAGAAATAATCATATGCTTTTTTTTGCTATTTTTTCAGGGTAAATGGCAGGAACTGTACAGAAAAGCATGCAATGTATGCATTTGTGAAGGTGTGGGAAATACAGCAGAAGGATTTGATGTAGAGGCAGTGGTGTTGTTTCAGCTGGGAGCCTTTGTAATGATATTGTCTATCTGTGTGCATGAATAAAGATGCATGTACTCAGCCTGGCTGTGTGTCATTTTATAATACACTACAGAGCCTTTTTCCACAATTACACTGTTATTTCTCTCATCTTTTAATATGAAATGACACTTTTTTAGATGGATGTGTGTGTAAAAAAATATTTGGAGAGCAGACAGGTTTGCAAGTGACACTTGATCATAGCAGACAGGAGAAATGACAGTGAGTTTATTTTACAGGTTATACAGGGTAAGTGACAGTTATGCTGTTTATATGCATTCAAGAGCTGTACATGTACTGTGCAGAAAATATTCATACCTGTAGTTTATGTTCAAACAAGTGGATGTACATGAATCTGCAAGTAGAAATCTTGGGGAGTTTTATAGTAGTTGTTGCTGTAGGTCCTTTGCAGTCACAGCCCAATTGTACTGAGAGTGATCAATAGTACATCTAAAGAGCTGATCTGTCATGATGGAGTTAGATGTAGAGTTCTCACATGTGATTGGTGGATGGTTGTGTGACTGCTTAACAGTAGCCTATGAGGGAATGGTGCAGAAGTGAAGTGGAAAGGGTAGAAGGGCTGCCCCATTGTTATGCGCTCCGTGGACACTGCGGCTGTCCGCGGGCAGGGCGTGCCACATACGGGACTTCTTAACTTATCTGGCATGAAAATAGGACTGTAGGGATCAGCCAATCAGGTGTTGTGGTTTGTATTGAAAGAGGCTGTGTGTAGTGAAGATGGCAGAGGTGGTTGAAGATCTATTTGTGAATGGTTTGAAGAAGTATGCTAAATCTAGGAACGTGGCTAATCATTTTGACATAAGAGGAGTGGAGGTGATGTGGTGCACTGTGCCTGGTTTTAATTTGCAGACAATGCTGGAAGTTTGTCAGGATATGGCTAAGTTCAATAGTCCAGATGTAGTTGTCCTGCACTGTGGTGATATGCATTTGGGCTATGTCAGTGCCCCTAGTTTGTTACAAGATCTGCAAAACCTGGTTCAGACAGTCATGAAAGTCCTTCCAAATGCCAAGGTTATTTTTATTCTTTGTTACATAGGGCAGTATGGGACAATAGTTCTGTTTTTTTGTCCTCAGAAAAATGTTGCTAAGTGTTTAATTAACCAAGGCATGTTTGCTTTTATGATTAGAGCTGCGATTTTCTTTTGCAATAATGACAACATTGAATCTGGTAATATTGTTTACTTTAAAGCAGATGGCATTTCTTTATCTTTCATGGGAAATTCCATGCTGTTTTGGAATATAAGGATGGCTTTGGAGAAGCTAGTGTGAAGATATTTGGAGGAAAATAAGAAGAAAAGAAAACAGAAACATACTAAATATAAAGTGTTTCTGAAGCATCTTAAAAAAAAGGCTCTTTTCAGAGCCAACCTCAAAGGGGAAATGGGGTAGACTATTTCAATTTTCATTCGCCACTCTCAGATTTTACGATTTGTCCGTGGACACCATGGTTGTCCGCAGACAGCGCGTATCACATACAGGGATTTTGAGGTTGAGAGGTATGCAAATCAGACTTAGCAGAGCAAGGGATTGGTCAATAATGTTTACTGGGTGTGATGTGTAGGGCGAGAGTTTGTCAGAAAGTCTTTTTCCTGAGAGGAGAGCACATGGCTATGGCTGTGTGTTTCAGAAAGCAGATTGTTTGGACTTTGGGAGATTCATGGATAAATTGGTTGGAGGTGCATGCAGATCGCTGTGAAGTGGCTGCACATCTTGGATTCCCTCATTTGGAAGTGCACTGGCATGGAGTGCGTAGAATGAAGCGGCTGGATTTGGTACCAGACACAGTGTCATCCAGACATTATTATTATTCATTGTGGAGGGAATAGTTTAGGACATGTGTCTGGAATCTCTTTACAATTTGCAATGAAAGAAGGACTTCGGAGAGTCATGGACATGTTTCCAAACTCCAGAGTAATTTTTTTCTCGATTAGCGCACAGACAAATGTGGCTGCATTCTTCTTCATTTGGTCCACAAATGGAGAATGCGAGGCACAATGTCAACAAGGCTGTTTGTGCCTTTTTGAGAGATGTTGGCATGTCCTCTTTTCACAATGAAAATATTATGTTTGGAAGCACACACATTTTTCACAGAGATGGAGTACATCTTACTTATGCTGGCAATCAGATTTTTCTGCGAAATATACAAAAGCATTGGAACCCTTTTTGGAATCATAGCAATCCATTTTGCAACAGGTGCTGACCATTTGAAGTTTTTGAAACACAAAAAAACCCACAAAAAAGGCTATTTTCAGAGCCACCACTTCCTCATGGAGAAAGTGAAATGATTCTGATAGGACAGCACCCCAAACATTTTAAAAGTCCATGGACAGACTTCTAAAAATGCAAAGGGCTCTGCAACATTTCATTGCACTTCTATTTTTGAACTGTGAAAGGCTGCTCCGAAAAGAGCCTTTTTGGGGGGGGGGGGGGTGTTAAACACGACACACAAGGATAGGCGGGGAAAGGAGGGTAAGGAAGGGACACCAACCACAGGAATACGAAAGGGCAGGTGGAGAGAGGAAGATGTAGGGTGGACCTTATTCATGTAGGTAGCAGTCCTTCTCATGCTCCTTGACCGCAGCCTCCAAAGCACTTTGAAGGGTCTCCCCCCTGCAGAGTACAGCATCGCAGTACATGCACAATACTGTGACCCTTGAAATGTAAGGGTCAACAGCATCATGTATGCCCTGTAGGCAGCTGGAGGGATGTGCTGTCCCACAGGAGTGCCTCTTGTGGTGGCAGGAGTGGAAACGGAGGATGCTGCATGGGAACTCAACCCACTACGTTTATCTCAAGGTACAACCTTACGAATAGCCCCACCGTGGAACGACCTTAGGTGTCGCTTCATTGATGTAGTACCATAGCTATACAAACCAGGCTTGTCACGACTCAGCACCATCTGGACTGAGTGCAGCGTACCTAGTTTGCACATGCTTTTGGTACTCCATCAAGAGTGGAAAATCACCTCCACACCCAAGATTCACGATAAGTGCGAGTAGTAGGGACTTCCACTACCTCATCCTTTTCATCCTCTTCATCACTCTCCTCTGCATCCTCACACCTGTTCCCCTCTTCAGGCCCTTGGGGAGTTGGTGGTGGTGGAGGGTTTGGAGGTGGTGCTGAGACAGCAGTAGCACCGGCAGCAGTCATGGATGCCATCAGGACAGCTCTTAGCAATCAGCAAAAGCATATAGCAAAAGCAGGTCAATCTGCAGTAGTAGAAAGACAGAATGAGGATCAGCTCTGGGGTGTGGCCTTTTATAGGGGTGCTGGGGCGCGCTTCCCGGACACCTGCACTGTCTGCGAACACTTCGAATACCAAGAAAGGGCTCAAAAAGTTCCAAAAAGTACGCAGATCACCAGTGACATTGTCTGGGATATGTGCAATGGGGAACTTTTACTGGAAAATACCTTGGATTACTCAAAAAAGCACTTTTTAAATGTTCGGGGGCCCAGACAGTGTCTGTGGACAATGACCCATGCTGAGCTTGGGTGCGGTCACATGATGATGTTGCGGACACGTTCGTGAATGGGACGGATGTCCGTAGAACACCAAATGTGTGGGGTCTGATGTGCGCATGCACGGGGATGTTCTACGGACAGTCTTCAAGTCCCCGAATAAAATACATGTGCGTCAGAACTTTGCGGACAGGCAGATGGGATATATGTTCTACTGAGATATTCATTCTGGTTGCGGACATTGCGAACAGGGGGAATGTTCCAAAGACACCTTAATTTGAATAGTTACGGACATGCGGACGGATTTAGTGTCCTTCGGACACCCCCATTTTAACTACGAACAATGCAAACAGGTATAGTGTCCTTAGGACACTCCCATTTTGATTAATTTCAGACAGGCAGACATCTTGTGTGTCCTAAGGACACGTCCATTTTGATTGCGAACAGTACGAACAAGTATAATGTCCTTAGGACACTCGCATTTTGATTAATTACGTACAGGTGGACATCTTGTGTGTTCTAAGGACACGTCCATTTTGATTGCGAACATTACGAACAGGTATAGTGTCCTTAGGACACCCCCATTTTGGTTAATTGAGGACATCCCGGACACCCGCACTGTCTGCGGACACCCTAACTGCATTTTGTTTAAAAAAAATAAGACGCAGGAATATACTAACAACACACTTAAAATTGTATTATTGTATAACAGTATAAAAATTACGAAAGAGAGGGGGAAGCAGAAACTGAAACAAATACAGAGGAATTAGGGGTTTGGACATGATGGATGGGAGGGGAGGAAGGGATGGAAGTCTCATCGTAATGTTTTTCTTGCTGGGGAGGGTTTGGGGATAGTTGACTGGAACATGGAGAGGGGGAACAGGTACATGTGGGACAGTGATATTTAATGTTTTCTTTTATGTGGTCCTCTACAAGTGTCTTACAAGAATGACATTTTTCATTAACATATCCATTTTTAGCTCCATTCGCTGCAGAGGATTTTCTAATGTCTCTCTTGGTATATTATTTTTAGTGTCTGTATGGTCTGTTAAAAATTGTTAAGTACACATAAAGCAATGGTTATTAATTGGCTTATATAGAGAAATGTTGTGTCTACCATTAGTATCACTCGCTTCACTCATCTCATCCCGTGGGGCATTTACTTCCAGCCATTCCAAAGTACTGGACATTTCTGTGTAAAAAAAATATATTAGTTTTAGTGTACCTAATGCAGACAGTTTATAAATATATAACATAAATGTAGTGTACTTACTAGTTTCTTGGTAAGTTTTGCTGTTAATGCTGAGTAGGTCTGCTGTTGCTTTTTGCTGTGCAGTTTCTGTGAGGTAATTATGTTGGAGGCATATATATTTTGTTTTGGTATATTCCATTCTGGTGCATATGCTATTTAAATGGACGGTTGATGTCTTACATATACAGTTTCCACTTCTTATTTATTATGAAATGTAATATGTTTATGTGCTGCTTGTTGAACTTGTTCAGTGTTTCTATTGCATGATAAAACAATGTAAGATACCCCCTGAGTTTTTGGATAGTATTGATGTTGGGTGAGTCCGCCCGCGGACATGCCAATAATCCAGGCACAGGTAGGGGACTCAGTATGTTTTATGTTATATGTATATAAACAAAGGGAATCCTAGTAAAAATGTATCAAATGTATATTATCTATATCTATATTCAGTGAAAAAACTTTGTTAAAGGGGTGTTACGGTTAGGTTGAGCTACTAAAAACCTATGAAATTCAGTGAAATAAATGTGTTAAGGGGGTGTTATGGTTAGGTTGCGCTACTAAAAACCTATGAAATTCAGTGAAAAAAACTTTGTTAAAGGGACGTTATGGTTCAAGTAAAACCGAAAAACCTAAGCTAAGCTAAGCTACCATAACTCATGCCACCACTGTGCACTGCTCAGAATAATACCCAGGACATCAAAGACGACATCACAAATGTCATTGATGACATCACTGATGACA
Source organism: Ambystoma mexicanum (assembly GCF_040938575.1). NCBI lineage: Eukaryota > Metazoa > Chordata > Amphibia > Caudata > Ambystomatidae > Ambystoma > Ambystoma mexicanum. The sequence goes on along the minus strand of NC_090932.1, from coordinate 1,230,520,173 downwards.
TCACACGTGTATTTACTTTTCATGAAAAGTCTGTAAAAGGGGTTCTCATTGTAAGGTTGATATAAAAGTGTCAAGGATCATTGGAATAAATATCATGAGGTACGTAGTGCATCAAGCAATGCAGTGTTACAAATAGCATTCTATTATGAAGTTCTTTGGTATACTAAGATACTCATGTAGAAACATAGGCATTATGTGGAGCATACATGATGGAGCTGCAATATTAATAATCTTGCCATACTGAATAGTAAAATGATAAAAATGATAAATGATTTCTTATTAGAGTTTTGCGTACTGTGAAACATTTAATAAGTAGCTAATAAAACCCAGTTACTACATAATTGCAAAATTGCAAACAAAACAGAAGCAGACAACACATATAAATATAAGCATAGACAGGGATAATAAAGTGAACAAAAAAAACAGCAGTATTACCAGACAATCTTTATAACCTAACTGATTATCTTCATGTACAGAAATGATTGCGCTGCTTTAAAGCTACTACTTCCCTATGTACAAGTATCACAAATTGTGACTGGTCCCTAAGGAAAGTAGTGTGAATACAATGTATACAAATATGAGCATATCCAGGGATAGTACAGTAATAAAAAAATAGCAAAACTATAAAAAAAAGTGCTAACCTTACTGATCATTTTCGTACATACAAAGCATTGCTGTCTTTGTTTTCCCCTATGTATATGTTTCATATGCTGTGAGTGAACCCCAAGTGAATTACTGTAAGAACATATTTGAAGTATAAGAATACAAATATAGTACTCTTTCAATTTTTAGTTTCTAACTGTTACTGACCTACATATGTCAGTAAAGGAAAAAAGAGGGAGCCAGACAATTGATGTCATCAATGACATTTCTGATGTCATCTTTTATGTCCTGGGTGTTAGTCTTAGCAGTACACAGTGGTGGCACACATTTTTGGTAGCTTAGCTTACCATAACTGGCGAATTTCAGGGGGTTTTGGTTTTACTAGAACCATAAAGTCCCTTTTAACAAAGTTTTTTTTTTCAGAATTTCATAGGATTTTAGTAGCGCAACTTAACCATAACGCCCCTTTAACAAAGTTTTTTTTACTATATATATATATATATTATAGATATGAAATCGAAGATACAAAAACAAAGGAAATCTAAATCAAAGAATCCAATTTTCTCCACCTCCTGAGACCCACATCTGGCAGAGGCCGGCCACCTCATTCCCCCATGACTCAGTGTCCCCCATTTAGAGGATGGCAAGTATTATGATTCACCACAAACATTAATATAAATAACGTCCAGGTCTGTGGAGCAGAGGACAGAATAATCGAATGGCTAACATTTGTCAATGTTCAATATTTTATTATTTTGTTCACATTACATCTAATGCCTTTTGATGTCTTTCTACACATAACAGCCAGAAAGGCACGTGAAAGTAGTTCCAGCTACTTCTTGTTTACGAGGTTCACATGGAGCACACGCCCTTTGTTTCTGCAACTAAAGTTGACAACCATAAACCGAGAGCATAGGAAGATAAATATGCAAAGCAAAAAATCTTCACACTTGTCATGGATAGATCACAAGGAAAGGCTTTGATTCCGATGCATTCTGGGAATGGGAAGTTACTAAGATTTTCTTGCGGGAGTAACCCAGGTTAATTATATGTCTCCTGTTTATATGTCAGAGGAAATAGAAGGTGGTATTGCTCCATATTCTTAAAGTGAAGACCCACAATGAGGATTAAACCAGGGCTCTTCAATGATGGTTTGGCAAGAGTTGCTGAGTTTAAATGGGGCATGTGGTTCTTAGTTGTGATGTAGCACTTAATGGCTTGGGCAAGGCTCTATAAAATGACAACACCTTCAATGTGGGGCCGGTAGAATAATTTAAAGATGAAAGACAATACAGGTAATTCACAGTTTCTGAAACATTAGGAGATAGTGATATTGCGCTCATTTATGCCTGAATTTATAAAGTGCTCATAAACTAGGCAGAACGTAATTACAGGGGAGCAAGCAGATGGACTTGGAGGTAGAAGAAGCCAACCTTATTTTTTTCTTTTTTTTTTTTACTTGATTTTAATCGAAAAGCTTTTAACGATTTTTACAGGAACCTTTCTTCTTCAGATGCGCCTATGCGCTCTCATACTGTGTTCGCAGAGATAAAAGTCTCGAGTTAAAGTCATCTGAACCATCTGTCTCAGGATTATGATGCCTCTTAACTGTTTGCAGAGATAGAAGGAGGGGTTAGAGATGTCGATGTCCCCACCTCCTCTAATGTTGATATGTAAGTCGGTGCATTGGGAATCATTTCGAAAGCTAGATCTATCACTTTCACCGCTGCGATGGTCCATCTCGTTGTCTCTCCTGAGATGAACCTATTCCACACTGCCTCTTCGTCTAGCGTAATCGCCCCTTGCAAACAGGATTTTAGGTATTTATCTCTGTTTATCCTTGTTTTCGGCATCTTAGGACTAGGTGTTTCAGTGTTTCCACTTCCTCTTTGTATTTACATAAACGACAACTGCTGTCCATCTACGGTGTTCGAATTGCTAAGATTTGGTGGGTCATCATGAGGTTTAATCTAGCTTTCATAAATGTTCCTCGCATCTTTTTATTTGGGAATTTTGTGCAGTAATTCAGTGGCGCTTTCACTTTATTGTAAGTCGGAGGGAGGTGGGTGAGTAGCTTATTAGACCTCGCGGTATCCATAGTCCGAATCCAATCCATGAGTTTGATTTTTGTTTTTACTCGATCTGGATTTGTTTTTAGATCTTCTTCTGAGCATGATATTTCACTCAGAGTTTCTTGGATTGTTGTCGCCCAGTTGTTGAGTGCCTTACAGGTACTGTTATTGAGTTCTTCTGCGATCACAGAGTATATTGGTAACGAGTCAGCTATTGTGATTTTCTGTACAGTTTCATCTTGCTCTGTTCAACTGAAGATGCCAGTGAGACCAGGCCTAGTTCCCTTCTAATTGCCGGCATGGAGGTGGATTTGGGTAGACCTAGTGCTGACTTCCACACGTGGCCTTCCAGTTTTTGCCATATTGAGTTTGGTATGTTGAAGGAGGCTTCCATACCATAAATTATAGATGGAACTACCTTTGCCTTGTAAAACTTTATCGCTGGGACAATGGAAATTTTCCCACATTTTTTGTCGACCAGTCTTGTTTGAGCTGTAAGTCTTTTAACTTTGTCCCATAGCTGGTCTTGCATTGCTTTGTCAACAGATGATACATCCATGGTCACCCCTAGATATTTAAACTTGTCGACTACTTCCAGCTTTGAATCCTCCAAGTGCCAATTCTGCTGCCTCAACCTTTTCTTTAAGTTTTTTTCAAAAACCAGCACTTTAGTTTTTGTTGCGTTGATTTCCAAATTATGTTAATCATGTAGCTTGCCAGGTTATTCAGTTTTCGCTGCATCCCAATAGGGGTTTGGTCGATAATGATGGCATCGTCTGCATATAGCAGTCGCGGGATGGTACTGTTGCCAATTTTTGGTGGGAAAGCTCTTTTTTTTTTCCTCCTCGTTCTGATAGTCCCACAGAAAAGCGATGAAAAGGGCTGGGGCCAATGGATAGCCCTGTTTAACACCTCACTGGACTGCAATCTCTTCCGACAAGATGCCTTGTTTGCTCAGTTTCACTCTGATCTTTGTGTTGTTGTGTAACGCTTTTATCGGGCCCATGATGGACATTGGGCATTTCCAATTGCTCAATTTTGACCATAGTTTTTCTCAGTCGATTTTATCGAATGCTTTCGATAAGTCTACAAAGGACAGGTAAACTCTGGGAGCTCCTTCTCTTACTTTCGCTTTCAGAATGTGTAGCATCAGAATATTTATTGTCGTGCTTCTATTTTTCTGAAATCCTGTCTGGAAGGTATCGAAGCAGGGTGCACTTTTTGTCCAAATTCTAAAGTGGTCCAACAGCTGTGTTGCGTAGATTTTGCCCACAATATCTAACAAGGCTGTGGGCCTATAACTTTCCGGATCGTCTCTTCCACCTTTTTTATAAACCGGCACAATTATGGCCTTTAGCCATGTTTCTGGGACCATTTTTGTTTGGGTGCAGTGTGTGAAGATTTTGCTTATTATCACTGCCCAAGCATTCAGTGACTGCTTCAGATCCACATTCGTCAGGCCATCAGGGCCGGGGGCCCTCGATGATTTCAAATTTTTGATGGTCCTTTCAATCTCTGCGACCTTAGCCACGTCCACCCAAGAGGCTGTCGGGTCAACTTTTTCTTTGATTCCTTGTGTTTTGGAGAGCTCAAATTGGGCCGTTAGGTATGTTTTCCAACTTGTCTCAGAAACCGCGTTTACCAATTCTGGTGGTTTGGAAGGGTTTGCTGCTTTGATTTTTGTCCAAAGGTCGCTTGATTTCTTTGAGCTGAGGCTTTTCAACATGCTTTCGGCATCTTGTTGGTACAACCGTAGTCTATGTTGCTTTATCCACTGTTTATACCTCTTAGCCTCTATATGCCATTTTTCCCAGGCTTCCTGATGATCTATTTTTTTTGTGATTTTTCTTAATCTCCTCACCACTTTTCTTTTTTCAACCACCAGTTTATCATAGGCATGAGTTGAACTTGGCTTTTTCCTCGGCTGACTCCCAGCTAGTTTTCTGTATGGCACTAATAACGGTTAGTAATTTGGTCGGTTTACAGGTGCTTGTAACTTTGCTGTGTCTGGAAGTATGTATTTTGCTGTTATCCTTTTAACATCTTCTTCCGACAGGCGGACTCTCGATTGTTGATTGTTTACTTCAAGGTTATGCTTGTATATGTGATTCTGTATTTGTATTCCTCGCCATTTGCATGTCAGGAAATTATGGTCGCTGTGCATGGTTCTATGGCCTTTGTACTCCTGAATCATGGGTAAGAATTGAGTTGACACAAAAATATAATCCTAGGTTGCTTTGCAGTTCAAGTTCTCCCAAGTTGGAATGTTCGTTTGCTTTGGGAATAGTGATACCTCTCTCACGGGTCGCACCTTGAGACTTTTCCAACTTCATTTCTTTGTTCCCCTCACTACAATCCGCATTTAAATCTCTGCACACAATGATGTCAGCGTTCTCATACTCTGTGGCGAGCGAGTCTATTACTTCCGCCATTTTTGCGCAGTAAGTTTTGGTTCTCATTTTCTGCGTATTCCAGTATGTATTTATTATGATGATACACCTTCTTCTTCAATTCTGATTGGTCGGTCCATGCGGTCAGCGTGATTAACATCTCAAAAGATTCGTGTAGCTTTGTCGGTGTTGCCAAGCCTACTCCCATTTTTGTTGCTGTCAACAAGCCTGAGGACGGGCGGCCTAACATGCCCTTGCTTGCCGGTGATATTTCTACTACAAAGCCGTCCAGGCAGGGTTTTTCTTGTAACCAGGTTTCTTGTAAACATATAATGTCTAGTGAACCTAAGTCACCGTCACCAGGTCTGGTTAAATGAGCGTACCCCCTTGTGTTCCATGACCCCAGGATGAAACACTTCTTACTTTCATCTTGCTCTACGTTACTTTGTTCGGTCAACGTAGATGCCGCTGACAACTTTGATTGCTAGTTCTCTGTTTTGAGATTTAATGCTGCATTTAGCCATGCCAATGGACCTGTGCCTACTGGCGTGTCCCTTGTTTGCACCGGGGGTGGTTTGAATGCCCTATCGATTCTGTTGGGGTGCGGGGTTCTCTCTGGGCTGTGTTGCCTATTGAAGCGTCGGACTTCTGCTCTTGGTCGTGGGTTGTAATTGTCTGGGACCATATCCTGGTGTTCATTCCTTGGTTGCGTATTATATTTGTTTTTTTCGTCCCTATACCGTCTTTGGTTGTATTTTTTATCATCCATTCGTACATACTCCCTCTCCGAGTCGTAAACCTTATCCTCTAGGTCTTTGACGATTCTGGTGGCTCGGTAGCGCTCTTCTGTTCATGATGTAAAGTGGTATTGTCTTTCTCCTTTATAATTATACAGATGGTCTTTCTTTTCTCTTGGTGTATCTCTCTTTATTTCTGTCAGCCCAAACCCGTTTTGGTCCATTTCTCTAACTGCGTTATAATCCGTATGTTGCAGAATTGTTTCTTTAACATGGATGTACGCCTTTGCGATCTTTCCTCTGTGATATGGTTCCACTAACGTAATGTCTTCTGTTTTTATCTTTTTCAGCGAATTCATTTTGCTCATTAATTTCAAGATTGTCTTCCTGTTCAGAATCATATAGCCTCTTTTTGGGTCAAGTTGTTCAACTTTGAATATGCGTCCCTGCTTTTCTGCTTTAGGAGTATCTGTTCTTCGATAATCATCTGAGCTTTTAGTGACCTCTTTTCGCTGTGGTAGAATCTGCCGACTTGTTCTTTGCTCTCTTGGGGACTTAAGTTCGTCTTCCCTTTTCTTTTTTTGTTCCTCTGCTACTGGTCTCCTTTGGCTCTCAATTGCATCTTGGCTTCCTTTAGTTGTTTGGGCTTTTGGGCTTTCTATATTCTCTATTTCTTTCTCTGATTCTTTCTGTTTTTTCGTTTGTTGGTCTATATTCACCTCAATCACTGAGTTGTTAGAGGCGGTCTCCCAATGCTGGGACAAATTCATCAGGTTTGTGTCACTCATGAAGTCTTCTACCGATCGTGGAGAGCTCCTCGTTTTATCTCTTTTTGTCAATCTCGGAGTGTTTTCTAGAGTTTCCTTATTTTTCTTTCCTTTTTTTTCTTTTAGCTTTGATGGTTCCTGCTGCTTCACCTTCTCTCCCGGTATAAGTTTCTGAAGCTTGTCGTTGTTAGTTAGTTTTAATACCACCGGGACTTTTCTCTGAGGTGGATTAAGCAGTCTTGATTTAATTGGGTATAACTGTGGGGGTTTAGGGCTTTCCTCGTTCGCTTCCTTTATCTCTTGCTCTTTTTCAGAGCTATCGATGATTTCACCATTCTGTCTTTCTGAATGGGTCCTTATCGTTCTCAAGTCCTCATGGTCCCTCCCCCTTTGTAAGTGCTCAATTTTTTTAAATCCTCAAGTTCTTTTTCCCACCCTTTGTGAGGTACATTATTCCTTTCTTCTAAAGCTGTAATGTAGCCTTCTATGTAAGTGATTTTTGTAGACATAGAGGCCAAGATTGATGTATTGTCTTGTATTCCTTCGAGAATTGCTTCATACAATTTGCAATATGGGGCTAATGCAATTGTCATAGCCGACATAATTGTTAATAAGTCCGTTTTTTTGCTTGGGGACTCCTTTTGCGTCGATGTAGCTATTTCACTTAACCGTCAGTTTTTCAGCGATTTCAGTGTGTTTGCTATTTTTCCCGGAGTTGCCATTGCTTCCATGAACAAGCTATCGCTCAACCTAGTTCTGTGTGGCTCTTCCTCTATCACTGAGCATTTGGCTTATTCTTTCAGGCCTTCTCTTTGATGGTTCAATCCGTAAAGGTCTCTTACTTTCTCTGGGGTGCATAATAGCTGGCCTGAATTCAGATGGACTTTTGTCTAGTCTTGACGAGAGGCATTTTTCCGGGAATCTTTTGGTTGCATCATCTGTTTTTGCCAATCGCGGCCTTCATCCGAGGATTTCGGATGCAGGTTGGTTATCGGCTTCGTCTAATTCTGTCGGTGCTTCTCTCGGGCCAGCTCCTGTCTTAGATGTTCATCATCGGTTCTTAATGTCTTCTCACCCCCTTCTGGGGCCGCCTCCTGATGTTCTTTCAAAGTGCTTATCCTCCGACTTTCTTCTCTTTCCTCTATTTGGCGCCGTACTGCTTTAGCCGCATTTCTTTTTTCCAATAGGATCTGTGACAGACCTACGGCAGAAGGGCCTTCTTGCACCACATTTATTCCGGAGGTCCGTTGTCTGTTCACTGCGGAATTCTCCTCGACCGCTTCTAACATTTCAGCGTCCGACAGTTTGTTTTCCGAGTCTAATTTGCGCTTCTGTTGGTTGAAAAAGAATGCTTTCAATGTGCCTGACAAAGATGCTGGCGGCAGCGCTTTTTGTGTTCCTTCATTTTTTTTTTGTGGTTTCATTTTTCTGTTTTCTCCTACCATTTTCGCTTTTCCTAGTTGCATGCAACCTTTTTCTTGGGTATTCTTTGATGTTTTCGTTATACTGATCTTTTCTTGGTTTTTTCTTTGTGTTGTTATTTTGTTAGCAGTTTTCCTTTTTTTCTGTTTTAGGGCTGGCGCCTTTCTCTCCGATTCCGAGTCCGAATCTGATGTTACAATTTCACTTTCTCTCGTACTTTCATCTATTCCGCTCTCTTTGGTATTGTGTCTGTTGGGGTTATTGATTGTCTCCTGGTTTTTCTCCTTAAGACCTTTGTCTTCTTCTATGGCACTTTCATTTCTGCCTGGCTCCACAGCAGATTTTGTGGGTCCATGTGGACAATTGCTCGTGCGACCGTTTCAGAATTCTTCCTTTGTAGATGTTCGGGATTGTTTTCTCCGTCCCTTTCTTGGGATACTTTGTCCCTCTCCGCGGCTGCCCTTTCCTGCTCCAATATCAGGCTATTTGTGAGTTCCGCTGTCGACACTGCTTCGTTTTGCTTTTCGGGGCTGCCTGTCAGCCCTCGGCATTTCTCGCGGCCACGCCCCTCCTCGCTCTCCGTCCGCGTTGGACTCCTCCCAGCCCGCCCTGGGCCAGGCAAGCCTGCAGTTCCTCCACCGCGGCTCTCCAACTGCTGCGATGCACTCGTCTCCTCCCTGTCCTCGGCACTGCAGCACGCCCACTGAGGGTCCGTCAGTGGCTGCCCTTTGGCTGCCATTGCCGGAAACCCACTCGCCTTATCGGCGGTGTGCGGAGCGCTGCTCAGCTCGGGTCCTGGTAAGTCCTTTCTTTTTCCACCGCTTTGGTCTACTTGCGGCTCTTGTATTTCTAGTGCAACTTGGGTGGCTTCCGCTTGTATTTGCCCTGGGGGGGGCTGCCGTCTTACGTGCCTCTTCCCTGAGCTCGCTGTTCGTGCTCTTCCTATGAGTTCTAAGAGCTTGAGGCTCTTTATTCACTTCATGGTCACATTCTTCGCTGGTGGACGTCTTTGTTTTCAGCCTCTTGACTGGTGATTTAACGCTCCTTAGACGACGCCTGCTGTGGTCAGCGTCTGAATCTGCTACCGCCTCTTCCAGTCTTTCATTTCTGGTGTTTTTTCGCCATTGGTGCGGTGGAGGTTTCTCAGATTTCTGAGTTGAGTCCATTCTCCCTCTGCTCCCGCGGACTCACGCAGACTCCAGCAGACTCAACTCTCCTCACCAACTCTGCTCACCGCTCCGCTCTGGGTATGGGTTTTTAAGCGCTCCCACACGCTGTAGTAGACAGGGGTGAGAGACTGCGAGCACGACTCCAGCAGACTCAACTCTCCTCACCAACTCCGCTCACCGCTCTGCTCTGGGTATGGGTTTTTAAGCCCTCCCACACGCTGTAGTAGACAGGGGAGAGAGACTGCGAGCACGACTCCAGCAGACTCAACTCTCCGCACCAAAAACTACTGTCTCACGCGTCGGCTTGCACAGCAAATCTTACCCACTCAACCAATCATATCCAATCAATCTTCTTTCACTTATTATGATACTGTATTCTTTAATTTAATGACTGCAAATAACAGGACATACATGCAGAAAGGGTTTTTGAGTTACAGAGATATCATCCTAGCAGCTGTGCTTCTTTTAGAGATACTTTAAATATAATATGAACAGGCTATGTCTTGTATAGCATCCACAAATGTCATGTCATTCTTTTATACTGCATAAATCACCACTTTAGTGGTCTTGAAGCACTAATCCTTGGCCATTTACAAGCAAATAGCAACCCCGCCTAGGGTGGCATTCAGACCTCGGTCTGTGGGGTGATAGGAAAACCAGGTCAAGGAGAGCAGGAAACGTGAAGAGTGGGAAAAGCCAGGGAAGCCAAAACACAGCGCTAGCTCACAATAGGTAGGAAAAGAAAAATATATGGGTGAGTGAGATGATCATTGAGAAGAATGTAAAGCTTTTAGTATTTTGTGGAAAACAAAATTCCGATGAAAAGATGAGACGAGAGCTTCCTCATTAGACAGCTAACTTTCATGGAGACAGTTACTGAACAAGTGGTGCTATTGCGTTGTCATACTGTGGATGTGTGATGGCCTTGGGATGTACACAAACAGTGCCTAGAATTTGTGTGAGGGAACGACCCAAATAATCATATTAATTTTGTGTTCTGGTAAAGCGTTTCCTACTGACGAAGGTGTCAGAGCAAGGAAATGGCTATGTGCTGGATGTGTGCTGGGGGACACAAAAGGAGAGTTTGGCAGAGGGCCTCCCCAACCTGAGCAATACTAGGCCGGTGGAAAAGAGAGAATAAGTGTCGCCTTTGTATGTGGTGAACTGGTAATAGCTACTGCAATGCAGTATGAAAGAAGTAAATTAGTGTTACTTTTATAAAAGAATGCTTGCCAGGAGACATTCACATTATGGACAGCACTCAAGGTGGGCAGCTGTCTACTATAAAGCATGTACCCAGAGGCTGCCTGGCAACTTAGGCAAAGGCTTTGATGCCACATATATAATCTTACACCTGTTTGAAAGGACATTATAGAGGGCATTAATCAAGAAGACTGGTCATTTTAGTCTATAACATATAAGATACATGGACTCTGCCTGATCAGTAAGGTATGTCGCACTGCATCAAAGGACGCTCGTAGGTCTTTGTACAAAAGCAGACAATGTGTATACGGGAACTAAGTCGCCTGAGACATGCACACCCTCACCTTGTTGATCTTGTTGGTCTTCGGGAGTGTCTGGCTGACATGCAGATCTGAATATCGAGGAGGCTTTCTCAAGGGGTTGTTGATGTCACATGGCACAGATTCTGTCCGGACTAATCTTGCTGTGATAGAAGGGCACAATGAAAAATACTAAGATAAGGATACGTATGAAAGATAGCAAGATGAGATGTGAACACAAACTAATCACACTGCCTCAGCTCATTATCAAACTGAGAAGTTACTTGTCCTGGAATATGTCCACTAACATGTTAACTAGGAAACAGAAACACATATCATTCAGTGAGTTAACAATGATTTGACATTCTTCATGGGCATTAATTGTAACATAAACCGTGGGATTGGGGATGTGGTAAGACTTGAGTTTTTGAGCAGGGCGGTGAATGAACAGACTTCTAGTGCAGAAAAACCTATGTTAGTTAAGTCGTGCACCCTTATTCTTCATTGGCACACTCAGAAAATCAGTGCTGACTTATATTGGAGTTACCCACTTGTAACCTGCGAGCCTTAAAATGGAGGCCCACATTTATTAAAGCTTCATTGCATTTAGTTTACCAGACTCAAGTTATGTTAAACAGGGTTCAGGATGCTATGGCTCCAAATGTGCACTTGTGCACTTAAGAACTTGTTGTACAGATAGTCTAAGATTAGGGACAAAATAACAGGCACAACACATCATCAAGTAACTGGGTATGTGTTTGCCTCGTCAATATTCAGAGAAATGTGGGCTAAAAAGTGAATTGACATGGAAATTGAGACTGATACTAGAAACACAACTACAGGAGACGAACACTCAAGCATAAAAAACCTATGTTAGCTTGTAATCAACGTAAATACAATTTAAGATTCTTGAATACACCCCTATATAAAAGACACTTAGTGAAAACGATCTGAAGACTTTGATAAATTGCACTCTAACCACACTTTCAGCCAGATTAAATAAATCGTCCTTCCTAAAATCGACCTCAATTTGCTAATATGATCAGATCGGGTAGGGCGTGGGCTCTTCCTTCTAGGTATAGTTTCCTTACCTCCACGGTGAATGATGAGCAGGTGGCACGGGGGTGCTTCTTTGGTGCATTTATTGTGGCACTTTAACCTGAAGAGTTGAAAACCAAAGGTACACGTGAATTAATCTGAAGAAATCCGTCTGCTCATTGCAAAAGTAAACATTCCATCTTCCAGAAATGGCTTTACCAAACCTGACAAAGTCTAGAACAGAAATCATGTTTCGTAGAACAGCTTAAGCAAACATCGTGATGTACATTATAGTGTATTGTTATCCCGTCTGTAGATGGCGCAGGCTCTCTACTTTATTAATCTCAGAGAAATGGGGCATACATTCTGCGGAAATCATTTAAAATTACTATTCACATGCGCCGTGTGCGAATTGTACTTGCAAACTTTTTTCAAATTCAAAATCAATGGGCCTCATTACACGGTAGGCAGTGGACCAAGGTGCTAATAACACCTTGGTCCATGCCGGTAAAATACCGGCACCGCCTTGGTGGAAAGGGGAATTACCGCCCTATTCAAAGGTTGGCGTGGCGGTAATTCCCCTTCCACCATTGCAATTCCCCATTCCCATTTTTGCCCCATAGGGCATAATGGGAATGGGGAAGGTGCTAATTACAGTACCACAAATTTGCGTTGCCGTAATTAGCACCAAGGTCCCTTAGCGGGTTGGTTTTTAACGCCTGCTAAAAGCAGGCGTTAAAGTACCAACCCGCTAAGGGACCTCGTAGTAAGGCGGTAAGGGTTAATGGCCACCGGTACCATTACCGGTGACCTTAACCCTTACCGCCTACCGTGTAATGAGGCCCAATATTTACTATTATTACTCCAAGAAGTGGGCATGTTATATGTCTGGCACAACGTGATTCCTTTCTTGGCAATATACCCAAGAACACGATTCCCATGAAGTGTCTGGTCCAGTTGGAGCATTTGCATATCATGTGTTCATAAAAGTATACTTCCATACATTCACCTGCTCAGTCTGAACTTCTGGGTTCTACAGCAGTATTCCAATATTTAGCAATTATTTTTCTAGGAATTTTCACAGCCTTGGTTATTAAAAAGGCACCACAATCAAATCTCCCCTCAACGGCTTCAGAAATAATGTCTCCCTCCTCTGCAATCACTTTAGGTTTCAAGGTCATCCCTTATTTGAACACAATAGAATCCCATAATACTATCAGACAGGATAATCAAAACATCACAGCATCAACGGCGCTTCAGCGCGGGCAAAAAGCGCGTACGAGGTTAGCCTTGTTAACATCAATGGTCGGGTTGGGTGGAATGTACCCTGTGATTAATCACCTCTCCTAATACTGGTCATAAACCTTTATTCTAATGTGTTAAACATGGTTTCAGGCAACCATCAAAACCGCCTTATATTTGACTCTTCGCTCCTTTCCTGCTGGACAAACAAGTTGTACATCCACCTCTGCACCCTTTGATCCCCACTCTGCGCCATCTAGAGACAGGTGCCATATCCAACGATACTCTCTGAAGCCTATAAACTATTCCCTCCCCACATCACAAAACACGTCTCGCACTGAAAAAACTCAGCTCACCAAGGGCTCTCCATAACGTAGGAACCGTAAATGCCAGATCGACTAATAAACACACCGCAAGTACCCGCTATCTCCTGGAAGAACTTTGATATCCTAGTAATTATTGAATCCTGGTGCAATAACAACTATGCCATACTGGTTTACACACTATCACCAGATGTATACAAAATCCATGTGAATAATAGGACAGTTAAAGCAGGGTGTTTGTTAAGGATTTCAATCAGGCGACACACACCTTGGGCTTCATTACGAGTCCAGCGGTAACCGAGGCGGTAAAACCGCCTGGTTACCGCTGGACTCGTATTACCATTCCGCCTCTGTGATTCCCGGAATTACTGGGGCATTACAACCCCGGTTTCCCCGGAGGCGGAATGGTGTTAATCCCCATTCCCATTGAGTCCTGAGGGACTCAATGGGAATGGGGATCATGGAAACACTGGCAGCATCTCGTAATGCTGCCAGTGTTTCCTCTTCCGCCTGCAGGCGGGCGGTGTTAAACCCGCCAGGTCAGACCTGGCGGGAACATCACCTCCCGCCTGCAGGAGTCGGGATCAGGCGGTCCGGAAACAATGGTGGCGGCGGGTTTACCGCCACCGTTATTTCCGGACCGCCTGATTTGTAATGAGGCCCCTTGTCTCGGCCTAGTATGTAGCGCACAACTGAGATGCTTTTCTCCTTATTTTATGCAGATTCAATTTGAGATGGCACACCACTCATATCACACCACCTTTCCAAATACCCAGGGTCACAATGGACCATGAACCAGGCTGGTTGGTAAAATGCAATATTTATTTATTTATTTTAAAATTCAAAATAAATCATACACTTTTTAATATGGGGCAGCAATTACCAATGGGGTGATAATTACAATGAGGATGTAACAATACACTTGGTTTATCCTTCTAGTGGAAAATATACAAGACATCCGGGAATAGGAGGACTTTTTGATTTAGGAAAGATAGCACCCGAGTTAGGATTTCCCCCTGCAATGTTCCCTCAAACCACAAATAATCAATTCTGAATGAATAGAAAGACACAACAGGTACTCGGGGATAAGATGCAGAAAACAGAATCCAAATCCGACCTTCCCTCACCAAATAAGAGTGGAGAGCGGATTTTAAACCCCTTGCAATGTTATGAAATGACACTCGGAAATGGACAAATAATTAATTAATGTGTGGTTACAACTCTAAGGTAAATACAATTTCTCACTAAAGCAACCATATATAGACGCTAACAATCACAAGCAATGGATTACCCAGAGCATACAATTCGAAAATGCGTGGAAAGTTTAAAACATGTTGCAGCAAAATGACACGTGTAAAAGTTGCATTTCCTTTAATTTCCGTGTAAATTCACCCAAACGGTTTTTAATCAAAACGGGTGCAAGTTTGATTACGGCCCTTCTTCTCCTGGCATTCTGTCCAACTTGTGGTTTCTGTGAGAAACCTGGCGGTGCTCCCATGCCTGAGCCTTAGGGATTGTTTGCTCAGATGTTCAGGGAGGGGTCCTCATGTCTGGATCCCAATCCTCAGGGCGGACAAGTGAGGGCGGGCCATCTGGGTGAGGGGTCTTTGGGAATTGGATATGGAGGACTGACAGGCGAGACATGGTACCCCCTTTCTCTGAAACCAACCTCCCCTACATTCCCTCTACCGTCATAGGGTAATATCGTATCAGCCCTATTAAAAAACATACACTTCAGTTACAAAGGTTGAAAAGGCAGACTGTCCCTGTAAGGCCCAGCTCAATCAGGACTCCGGAACAGGCATATCACACTAATTGGATAATGCATTCAGTCAAACTCTGGACTGACTTCATACCTGCAGCCCGCTGGCCAACCCCAGGTGTATAAAAAGAAGGACGTTTCACAATATCAGAAGAAGCAGTTGGAGGCACAGCAGCAGGGAGCCTGCGTGGCTGAGTCCAGCAGGGGATCCTTGACTTGTGAGGAACTTGCAGTTCGGAGGAGAGCAACCGAAGAGAGAGTATTGACGAAGAAAGACTGGCAGGCTATCCTGCGGCAGAGCAAAGGATCAGGGATGAAGAAGCAAGGGAGCCGTGTCTCCAGGGAGCCAAAGTTCTGAGAAGGGAAAGGTTGTGGAGAGGGCCAACCTTCCCTTGTGTTTAAGAGAAGTATTTGCTCTCCTGCCATGGCCAGGAGCGTCCGAGGGGCAGGTGGTGAGACCCTGAGCTTGAATTGCAGTATTTGGGAATAAATTAATTTAATCGGGAGAAGCCTTCATTGGCTGGTGAGTCTAATTCAGAGAAAGAGACTGGCGGGTATGAATGAGCGACCAGATGCAAAGTATCAAGTAACTGTTAATGGAAGAAAGCTTCAGAGTGGTAGCCCAATCACAAGGAAAACTGGCAGAATGAACGTACTGGGTGCAAAAGACAATCAGAGTGAATGAAAGTGGATACAAGTTTTTCAAGTCGTCCCATAAGAAATATTACACTATCGAAAGTCTCCGAGCCCTTACAGAAGGAATATGTGCTCCTGAGGAGGGCCAGAGAGCAACGAAGCGGGAGCAAAATTGTGCTGACCAAGGAGGGAGGAAAACCAAGCCAGAAGAACGTTGTATGATAGAATAAAAGGAGAACCCAAAAGACATTATGAAAGATGCAACAGCTATACCTAAGGGCTGAGACTAGGGGAAGGGAACCCCGAGTCTGAAAGGTATTGTGAACAGTGTTAAAAGGCTGTTTTTTTAAAGTCCAGGCAACAATGTACTGTGCCCTTTCTTTGGAGAAGAATCTTGGAGCCTGGAGGAACGTTATGTACAGAGATAAGTTGTGGAAGGAATTTTCCTAGGAAGGGCCTAAAGACTTATGATTTTGGATCACGCATTTCTTTTGACTTTCCAGCACGTTGTTGGAAATAGGAATATGACAAGTACAGGTTGTGACACAGACAGTGTTTTATTTTGGACTTCTAGACACAGACTTGCCTGAGATACATTAGTTGAGGGAAGTCTCCTCTTAGAGTTAGGGCTAGTTAGGCATTATATCAATCCTGACAATTGGAATAAAGGTGTTCCAACTATATCTCTTGTATCTGTGTCTATATCTGTCTCACATTTCCCACAGAGCTCAGTACTTTCCCCATGGCTCTTCAATGCCAACCTGTAATGCCTCTCTTATTTGACCACTCGATTTTCCAACTCTTCCAAACTTGCACAGATGATACCAAAATTGCCTTCAAGATGGGCAAAGCTGCTGCTAACTCACAAACATTGCATGCTGCCTAAAAGCCTCCACAGCTGAGATCATCCGGATAAACTCCATAGGTTCCCAAAAAAGAGATTATCCAGATGGGCTCCTTAGACCCCTCCCATCCATCGGACCTTCTTTCCTGGGTTTTCCACCTACCCCTTTATCTCAAGCAAAAAACATAGCACTCATTTTTAATGGATTCCTCATATTCACCCTCTCAATCAAAAAGAAACTTACAAGAAAAGTGCTCTTCCACCTACAGATGCTCAAACAGATTAGAGCACATGTAAGTAATTTGCTGACGGGGGACGTTACATGTAGACATACACGTAGGTGCCACCTGTGATGATGCACCAGATATTATCACTTGTCCCAAGAGGGAGCCCTTTTCTTGTGAAGCTAGGGAGGTGTAGCCACTACCCAATAGTCCCACTAGGGGTGGTTTAATGCGGGAGTACCTCATGGGGAGGGACTCCGCCTCTGGGGATAAGGCACACCACCTTGGGTAGAACTCATTTTATAACATCACACCTGCACATGCCTTAGCCACTCCCTCTATTTCAAACCACTATATTGAAAGCAAGCCTATGTATTTCTGTAGTGTCTGGGGTACAGCCAAGACAGAAAATACTAGGATGCACAAGAGCACCGAAAAAATAAGCAATACTGTCTATACTAGTACTAGACAAGGTGGCTCGCAGGAGGCATGAGGAATACCAAGGAGCCACGTTATGCTGGGGCAGAGTAAGCCCCATATAATGGAAAGAAAAGATAGACTCTGCGTCTGTCTTCCATCCTTGTCGGGGAACCTGGAAGTTACTAAGCCGAAGAGATGGCTCTGCAGAGGAAGCTGGCGAGTGGCTGAGTGAGCCTGTGACAGGTTTGGCGTCTGCAAGATCGAGCCCAGCGAGAAGCAGGCAAGGCAGTGGCACGACCTCTAGGAGGAGGTGGACCGTGCCGAGACTGCAAGAAGCCACAATACGTCGAGCTGCCGAAAAAGCAGTATCAAGACGGATGACTGCAGGAAGCGGGAAGGAGACTGTTCACAGTCCCTGGAGAGACTTATGCTATGCAAGTAAGTCACAGAAGGCAATGGGAAGCACAGCAGAATGGTAGGGATGTAGAGGGAGAAGAGAGGTCTCTGCTTCATGCCGGTGCAAGCGAGGGCCATCAAGGGTCAGGGACCCACAGCAGGACAAGGAGTGCATCCGTAACAATCTTCCTTGTACCATTGGCGAAGATTAGTCTGCTGACCACCAGAGAAGGGTCTAGGACCCTAAGAGAAGGGTACCAAGCATTTGAGGAAATATTCCTCATAGCAGTGGTATAGGCCCACTGACCACCGGAGAAGGATCTGAGAAGCCAACAAAGAAGAACAAAGTATCTGAGGAAATCTTCTTCGTACCAGTGGTGGAGGTAGGTCCACTGACCATCAGAGAAAGGTCTGGGACCCTGACATATGTAGGATTTATAACTTTGTGGATGTAGTGGAAAAGCGTCAAGATAACACCCAAGCTGAGAAAGAATTTGCAAACACCAGGAGAAAGCAGCCATTCTTCTGGTAAGAAAACTGATTCCTTGTCAAGTACGCTGAGCGCGGTGAAGGGAGTCATTCCACCTGGCATTGCTGTGAAGCCTTGTTGTGAACTATATTGGAAAGTGCACATCATTACCAGGAGAAGGGAGTCATTCTGCTGGTCCAGAGGGTTGACTGTACAAAGTGCAACAACTGCCAGCTAGGTCAAGGGAGTCATTCCACCTGGCACTTTTATACAAGAGGGCATTTTTGGGAACTCCACCCATGTACCAGGAGAAGGGAGTCACTCTCGTGAAGAAGGAACCTTCTGTTGGATTATCTTAGTCTTTAGTTATAGTGTAAGGGATAGAAGTTTAGTGTGACACAGGACATTGGACTTTTCATTTGGACGGACATTCTGAGAGGTCCTTACTATTTGTTTGAGGCAGCGGAACCCCTCTTAGAGGGATAGCAAGGGTTATTTCACATTCAATAAAAGTCGACAACCAAAAACATGCCACCCTCGTGTCAGCATCTTTCTTCGACACCCTTACACACCCCACAACCAACCTTTGGTCATTTGCACAGCAGAGTGCAAATGTGCAGGGTAAAAGATGGCATACACATGGGTACCCCACCTTTTGCCCTGGACGTTTGTGCTCCGTGATGCAAAGTGAGTAACAGCTGCCTGGCATGCATGCCACGCAGCATTTACTTCTAGCATGGCAAATGGTGCTCACAATTACAAAAAAATGTTGGCCAATGTAGACCTAATTGCACTTCCCCCGCCCTCTTCCTGGCACCCCCCCTCGCTTCCCCAATGTAAGGAAAGCATGCTATCAAAGTAAGACAGACACAAGTGACCACCGTTCAAGAATGTTTATTGAACTTTAACAAAGGTGTGATAAACGCCCATCGAATCCTAAATCTACAGATGGGAGAAAGCTACGACCATCAAATAATAATAATGCAGTCCTAGTGGAGTCTTATCAAAATAAAAGGGCCTATACTAAACTAAAAAAACTATTGCCAATCCTCACCAAGGGTTGGGTAATGTTCATGAAAAAGAAAGAAGTGTCACAAAATGATAAATCCGGATGTTTAGGCCATTGGCCTCCCTTCCCCACGTTTTCAACACGGGACAAGGTGGTTCACTCAAGCATAGCACACTCTTTGGCTTCTCCGGCCCAAGGACACAGTTCCATTACCAACATCATGGCCTTCTATGCCCAAGTCTGTTAAGTTTTTCAAAGGTCTCTTGATTCATAGGGCCTGATGTACCAAACAAACAAAAGATTCCTTTAAACGTACTCAAGTCAGGCGATTCACTCTTCACCCTGGCTCAGATCCTCCTCTCCAATGCCTATAGAATATCTTTTATCGTGATCCCCATCAGCTGGGGCTCAGATCCCTTTTTCACAATTAGTCTCCCTCAGCCGGGCTCGGATCAATTGCCGTTCATACTAGCTAATAAAGACTTTCAAATATACACAGGGTTTTGCTCGACCCGTTGCAGGACCACTTCGATTTCACAGTTCACAATTTTACACCCTCAGTTGGATACCTAACAGAAACCTTCGACACACAATGCACTTTTCTTCAGCGTTAATTCGCCTTCTTATGTTTCTTATTCTTGAGGGCTTGTGAAAGTAGTGGTTCGTCTCCAAAAAGGTCAAGGGTACTATCCTCCTTGCAACCCTCTAAGGTCTTGCCGTCTTTCTCCTCACATTAAACTGCCATCTTAGAACTACTGCTTCCTGGTGTGTTTTGTGCTCTGTATTTTATCCGTGTGGGGAAGCGTGATGGAAGTCAGGTGTATGTAATTATTAGTAATTGCCTGACTCTCCCCGACCCTTGTGTTGGGACATTTCAGGTATACTGCTTGGGTGTTAGTCCATTTTCTCAGCGTGAACTGTCCACGAGAAAGTGTTTGCGTCAGGAAAGGAGTGCAGGGGTGAGTTCCTAGGTATCCTAACTGGTAGGATGGGGAAAAGGTGTTACAGGGAAGGGGATACCATGTCTCACCATCCGGCGTCCAGAATACCCCTCTTCCAGGTTATCCTCCCGCACTGCTCCACCCCCAGGAACTGGATCCAAAATGACAGATCTCCGGGAACTAGTGGGTGAGACACCTTCTGGTTTCTCACAACCTGCACTTTTGCACTGTCGCACTTGCACAATCTGAATGACACAAGGCCTAGTACGATTGTTTGTCTTGTCCTGCCTCTGTCTCCCCACCTTGTCTTGTCATGCCTAGAAACACTTGTGTACAGGCGCGTTATAAATGACATATCATATATATCATACCTGCATCAACAGGCTGCACACAGATGTCAAAAACAAGCGCTCTGCTTGCTGTGCTACTGACCGGCAGCTATACAGAGCACCAATTAATTAAATTAGTAATAAACCCAAGTGTGAGATACATTTCAAAATATCTTGTTCATGATTCTTTACTTATGATCGTCCATTCTTTGTCTCCGATACCACCAATGATGGAAGTGTATCCTGCCAATGCTCGAACACAATATGTTTTGCCGGGGCCAGTTGCCCAGCATTGCATAATCATATGAAAAAGTATCCCCAATGCTTATTTCATAACTACCATGACAAGTATTGCAGTTGGTTGTTGCATTTTTCGAAAATACATTTGAAAAACTAAGGTAGAAAATACAACACTCAGTGCCAGTTGGTCAAGATATTGTAACCCTGCTTTTTCTCAATGATGTAGTATATTGTTAGGAGCGTTTCCGGCAATTCAAGGTTCCCCCATAGCTTTGTATATGGATGGATTTTTAAGATGCCCAAGGCTCTTGATTTTAAGGACTAGCCAAGTGAGAAATAAAAGGTTGTTCACTGTAGTGACTTCTGTAGTCTAGTCCATTGTCCCCTATCCTCCATACTTCTAGGTGATCGTCATATGGGGACGAGGTTGGTTTTGGCATAGCATGAAAATAATTTCCCTTCACAAATGTTGTGTTGCTCGAGAGACACAGAGGCGAGGGAATGGCCATCCCCGCCAACTCTGCCCACCAGCAACATTCGCCAGTCCTTGGTTCCGCACAGCGAGAAACCTGACTAACTAATTTTTATTCGGGGGAGGTGGGCGGGTGTGCATGGAGGAAAGGGGACTATGGACTAAGAATATAGAAATCACTATGGTAAGTAACTTTTGTTTACTTTCATGTCCCGTCCCCTTTGCTCCACACTTATGGGAGATTACAAAGCATTAATCTGTCTGGGTGGCTGGAAAATTATTTCAAGTAAAAACGTTCTGCAGCACTGCCTGACCAAATGTAGCATTCTATCTGGCTGCAGTATTCACACAGTGATGTTTGCAGAAAGCAGAGCGGGAAGACCATGTTGCTGAAAGCATGACTTCCCATGGATGTTTCTTTGAATGTCACTGCAGTTGCTTTATCTCGAACGTAATGACATGTAATCCCTAAGGTACTGTTCTTTTTTAATTTTGTATGTTTCTCCAATACAAGAGATGATCTACCAAGCTATAGTGGCTTTTGAAGCTTGAAGATCAGCCTGTTTACTTCTAAAGGATACAAACAAGCCGTCTGATGTCTTGCATTCCTTGGACCAGTCTAGATAAAATGTCAGTGCCCGCTGAAGGTCAAGAGAATGAAGGACTGAGTCACCCTGAGTCTGGAGGGAGGGGGAAAATGTGGGTAGCACTACTTTTTGGTTTAAGTGAAAAGCCGCCACCATCTTGGGTAAGAAATTAGGACGTGTTCTAAGAGCAACATTATCTTTATGAAACAATGTGTATGGTTCTAATGAAGATAGCACCTGAATGTCGCCAATCCTTCTAGCCAAAGTTATGGCTACCAAAGAGGCAGATTTCCATGACACCAGTTTTATGTCGGACATTGACATGGGTTTGAATAACTTATGGGATATTGCTGAAAATACTAAATTGAGATCCCAGACTGGAGGGGCTTGGACACTTGTCTCTTGATAATAGGCTTAGACAAATATGTACGAACAAATTGAATGTTAACTCATGTTGATGCAAAGTGTGACAAAAAATATAGGCTATTGTCAAAAGAAGGATGAAGGGGATTCAGAGACCGCAAAAGCATCCAAAAGCAGAAACAAGTCAATTTTCTCTTATAGTGGGACCTCATTGACTGTTACATCTCAGCTCTTTATTATTATTGTTATTTTTATTATTATTATTATTATTATTATTATTATTATTATTATTATTATTATTATTATTGTTATTATTATTATTGCACAATAGTAATATTGTCATTTGAGAGGCCCAACACAACACATACTAACTGCTCAGGTACCAGGCTGCTAAACTGAGCAATATCAGGAAGGGGTGAAACACCACCTCCTCCTGCTGAGACAGTAGATGCTTAGTCACAGTGAGTAGCCTCAGGCTGTGAGCATTGAGGAGTAGTAGATCCGAGTACCAAATTCGGATTAGCCAGTTTAGTGCTATCAATGTCAGAGTGCAATGAACTGACTTGCTGAATTTTGAGAGGACCCTCTGAATCAGAGGAATTGGGGGAAATGAATAGCACGCTTCGCTGTTCCGAGGAATTTGGAGAGCATGCCCTAAGGTTTCCGGACTGTGCCCCAGAAGAGCTGTAATGCGTGGACACTTGCAGTTTTGAAAAGTCCAAAAAAAGATCTATCCGAGGTTGATCCCATTTTAGAATAATCTGGTGGAGTCCGTTAGCTCCCATTCATGTTTGCAGTGTGAGAGGCAGCTCAATGTTTCTTCTCCCGTGTTAAGTTCTCTAGCTAAATGAACAACATGGAGATATGTGATGTTGAACAGTCTAATCCCAAATTTGGATTCCTAGATGACACAAAGGAGGAGATCTTGTTCTGCCCCGTTTGTTTACATAGAACATAGCTATAATGCTGTCTATTCTTATGAAGTCTGTAGAGCTCTGAATCAAGGGAAGAAAATATGTTAGAGCTTTGAAAATTGCCAGACACTCCAGCACATTTATATGCCATTGGGATTCGTCTGGAGACCAAAGTGCATGAGTTTGTAACTGCCCCAAGGTGGCACCCCATCCTGTCAGGCGGGAATCCGATGTTATGGTGTGCAGATGAGGTGCATACTGAAAGGTAACTCCTAACTGTAAATTTGTTTCGTCCATCCACCACAGTAGATATGGTTTTACGTTGTGATGAATTTGAATTATTTTTGATAGAGGCCCATTCTCTGGACTCCAGCAGTTTGCTAAAGGCAACTGGAGACACCTCATCCTTACTCAAGCCAGAGACAGGGCTATAATATATGCTGTCCAAGAAGCCAACAAGGTGGTGAAATCACCACACTGAGGTGGTTTTGCCCACTATAAAGTGCTCTGCCAGCTGTTGTATTCCATCTGAATCCTATAAAGGTGATGTGCCGCATTGGGATAAGACAAGAATTTTCGTGGTTGACAGGGAGGCCCATACTGAAGAGTAACTGTGTTAGCTCCAGTAGGGAGACTGCTATTCACTTGCATGATGCCGACCGGATGAGCAGTCGTCCAATTAGCGATAAATGTGTATACCCTTCATCCTTACATGTGCCACTATAGGAGACATCTACATGGAAAATATTCAAGCAGCGGCGTTGAGACCCAAAGGGAGTACTCGATAATAGAAATGCTGCTGTCTGAAGGAGAATCATAGGAATTCTTGGTGCGCGCCTTGTATATTGAAACATGAAGACATGTGTCCTTTAGATCCACTGCACACAACCAGTGCCGCTGGTTGAGGGCATTCTGAATATGAGCTTCTGTTACCATTTTGAACTTTTCTAGCAGAGGATACAGCTTGACAAAGGACCACGACTGTCCACAGGCCTGCCTGTTTTTTCTTGGGTACAGAAAAGAGGCGAGAGTAAAAGCCACAACCTATTTCCTGAGGTGGGACTCCGTTGATCACATTCATCGCCAGAAGGTTGCCAATTTCGTGAAGGAGAGAGGACAATCCTACTTGAATTATAGGGGAAATGAAGGGGGACATGAACGAATGGGTAAGCTGTATCCTCTCCTGATCACTGACATAGTCCAGGAATCCTCTGAGGTGGTACGCCAGCTGTGGTGGAAACTTGCAATAAATTCTGCCCCCGAGGAGTGGGAAGGAGGTAGAAATCTTTGCTTATTTGCATCAGAAGATGATGCTGGGGGGAGTGGAGAAAAACCTTCTATTGGATGTTTTTTCCTACGTTCTTCTCTGAAAGCTGGGTGACCTGTCTGGTTGCCTGGTTTTCCTCTCCTGGTAACCAGGAAACCCACCGAAGGTTTCACTTTAAAAGTCAGATGGTGGTTTGCCTGGCAGTTTGAAAGGATTCTGGAGTCCTCTCGTAATAACGGTGAAGGATTTGTCAGTAAATGTGGAAGTCTTCTTTGTATTAAGTTCATTAACAGTTGGGCAGTGGAACAAGTCATTTCCCTCATAAGGTAAGTCAAGAAATTGATCTTGAATGTCTTTATTGAAATGGGAAACTCTTGCTCAAGCTAATCGTCTTAGTTCAACGCTAATAGATAATGCTCCACTGGCTGAATCAATGTGGTAAGTAGCTGACTTTCTATGGTCTTGAGCAATAGGTGTAGCCACTGATAAACCAGATTTAAAAGTTGCTATCCTCTCTGGAGTTAAGTATTGCTGAACGTCTGCATTTTCAATCCATAATCGGTGATTAGCCGCTGATAACACAATAACACGTCAAAATTAGCTGACTCATGTGAAGAGACGTGTTAGCATATATCTTCTTTCCATATATCTTTAAAATGTTATCTTTTTTTTATTTTATTGTCTATACAGTTTTAAAAAACTTTAAGACATACTTATCACATGTAAAAAAGGAATTTACAGAATAAGAGTATATACAAAATTAATAAAATACATCAAATCAGAAAAAAAATCAATTTACATAGAATTAAAAGGCAATCACAAATTTACTCATGAAAAGGAAAAGTCTAATCAAAATAATTTAAACACAAACATCTATCAAGGGAAGGTCAATAAAGACAGAGAAAGAGATTAAGCCTGTAATCAAACAAAATAATATATCCGATATGTCCAGAAAATCAACTTTTATACAGTTCATCGAGTGATTTCACATCATCTTCAAACTTACGCAGCTTCCTATTCGCACATTTCCATACCTGCATTATGGCAATGATCTTACTACGACTTTGACCAGACAGGCAGCGTAACCAAAAAGATTCACAGGTTATATCATCTAGATCTTCGACAAATTTAGAGTAATAGTGCACATAGGTAGATCTCATCCCCAGGCATTTAGTAAGGACATGTCTAGATGTCTCAATTTCATGTTTGTCACAGCAGATTCTACAGGTTCTTTCATGAGCCGGAATTCCCACGCAGGCACCTATAATTTCCAATACATCAAAGCGGTTCAGCCTAATATTCATGAACAGCAGCCATGTTGTCAAAGATGGGAGCAGTTTTAGATATTGTTGTGGCTCCTTATAGTTAAAGCACATCCTAGAGAAGATGCATAAAGACTTCATATTAGCAACATTCACATGGCTATTGACTCAATCTAGCTTCTCAGCAGAATTCTTCAAAGATTTCATCAGTGCACCTTCACCATATTCCCACCTCGGTGTACAGCACAGCGTCTCAAAAAAAAACCCTCATTCATTCATCACCACATTAGTACCATTTTCCAGCGGTGCATGGAGCATCGACAAAAATGAGTTAGGAGGCGAGAACATGATCTTAAAATAGAGCTTTGCTCTATTAGGTTAATCAAGGTGGAGAGAGACATGAATCCCATCTCCAGCCTAAAATCCTCATAAGGAGTGTATTTACTTATCCCCAAGATTCTACACCAGATCATTCCTTCAATTTTATCAGCCCATGAAGACCAATCTCAATAAGAGGTCTCAAGGCCATATAAAAAGGCTGACGCTAGTTTCTGTCTGTAGACAGTGCGCACTGCGCACAGGCTATATCCTGCAGATCTTCTAGAGAATGACAATACCGTCCCCATAGTGGAGAGGCCCTTAACCTGCTTATTTTCCTGCACATTCACATTTGCCCCAGTTTTTTTTGACACAACTTCATAGCCCAGGTACTTGTATGAGTTAACTCTTTTGATAGTACCAATATTGCAAGGTATAGATATCTTATTACATCTACCACGTCCAATGGCCATGAAATGTGTTTTGGTGATATTAACTTTCAGTCCATTCCTGTCAGCATAGGAGTAAACTGCCCTGGCGCATTTGCAAATCTCAACATAAGTGTTGTTGAAGATAACAATATCATCTGCACAACAGATCCAGCCCAGCTTATTCTTGCCAATCCTTGGAAAATCATTCATTTTTTCAATAAAAGTGTTACAGAAATTGCCCATATATAAATTGAAGAATATGGGTGCCAGAGTACACCCCTGTCGGACACCCATTGTAACTGGTATGGGATAAGATATTAGGCCCATAGTATTCAACCTTACTATGGTGGTGTTACAATCATACATCAATCTACAGATGTATAATAGATATGCAGGCATACCCGTAGCCTCCAATTTGGCCCACAGCATACCTCTATTTACCATATCAAATGCTGATGAGAAGTCAACATAGAGAATATAGAGAGGTAGCTCAGAAATATTGTTAGTCTGCTCCACTAACGTATTAACCAGCAGAATGTTATCAACAGTGGAATAGCCCTTGCAGAACCCAGTTTAGGCCTTATTAAGGATGTTATTATGTGATATCCACAGGTTTATTTCCTGGAGGACCAATGTGCAGAATATTTTACTAGGCACATCCATAAGTGCTAATAAACGATAGTTTTCAGGCAAATTCCTATTTCCACTTTTAAATATGGGTATTGTTACGGAAGTATTCCCTGATTTGGGAATGACTCCAGTATCGAGGATTTTACGGAAGATAAGCAGGGTATTAGCACAGATAGCGACATTTTGCTTGATGATGGTATTACATAGGCCATCCAGACCAAGTGCCCAAGATGTTTTTAACTTCTTAATGATATTAATAACATCATCACTTACTAGCATAAAGTTATTAATAGGTTTTTTTTAATCAGGCACAGAGATTCCCCCCTGAAATTCTCCTCAAGATGTTTCACCCAAATTTTACTATCTATGCAACAGGCCAGCTCTTGATTGCCTTTACCAGAGACCGCCCTAACATGTGGGCAAAGTTTTTTAGTGTCCCCTGTCATGAGAATTTTAACCATCACTTGCCAAGACAATTTCTGTAGCTGTTTTTATTTTTCGCTTTTCCAAAGTATAAGAGGCCAATGAGGAAAGAGTATGTTCTATAGCTTTGACAGCTTTTCGCATTTTTTTCTTTTCCTCATTTATTACTTTATCAAAAGGGGCGGCAAGAGGAGTTTTAGACGAATGAGGAAGCATCTTTCGTCCCATTGGCATCATGTCATGCATGCATATAGTGATCCATTCCACAACCTCATCCGCGGTCAGCTTAATCATGTATTTGAGCTGTAGACACTTGTTCCAGCTACTAGCTTTACTCAGATTCCGGTCAGACCATCCTAACCGGTTTCCATTGCCTAACACAACAACTTCCCCAACATTATCACTCATAAGCCCCTCTGTTGTCTTCATCTCCAGCATACATACCAATATAGAATGGTCCCTAAAGGGGGTAGACTGAACAGCGAACTGGGCCAAGCAATCATAGAGGGAAGCGTTAAGAAAGATATAATCAATAGTCGAGGCCTGCTGACCATTAGTCCAGACTTTCCCTTTCCCCAAACCATTTGTCATATATAGATCAACTTCGGCAAAGAAGGTCCTTTCAGATTTTACATTAGGGTAACCTCTAACATCATTTCGATCCATGGTATACTGGTGATCGAAGAAATTAGTGCCATTCAAGTCACCTTCCAATACAACATTAACCTCACCATCTTCAGCAAAGCTGTCAGTTAGGCATTGAAAGATATTGAGTTGGATATCAAGACCACATGCATCACCTGGAGGATCATAGATATTTACCAGTACAATATTTGGACCCCCATCAATACAGATCCCTACCATCAATGTATTAGGGCAGCTATCCATAGACATGCATTCAGAAGATTTTATACTGTTTTGTACCAAAATAGCCAAACCTCCAAATGGTCTGCCTCTTACACCCTTTTTTGCCTTCCTAAAATATGGAGTGTGGCCATCAAAAACAAGGTTGATAGAAGCCATGTCTCCTGTAAGAACACTATTTCAGAATCCCTCAATAGGTCCTAGGATGCTGTGCTACTAAAGAGATGGCTGTGGCCACGTATATTCCATGAAGCATTAACTAATGGCTCATCCGTGATTCTTTATGGGTGGCGAAAAAGAGCACAGCAATTCCCAGTGTGATTTAGTCATATCATCCTCAGAAGTTACATTTTTGGACTTAGTAACTTGCCATAATTCATCATTGGGCAGATCTTGGAAATGTATGTTTATTTGGGACAGAAGCAGCATCAATTTCATATCCATATTTTTTTGGATTGGATTTAACATTCCTAATAAGAGAGACCACTGCCTCTGAGTAACAATGCATGTTAGTTGTCCCTTTGGGGAGTGGTTCCACAAACTTGAAGTCACTGTTTTTTTACCATTCTCAGCGGCAACTGAGAATGGAGAATCTCAAGCAGTAAACTTCTGTGTATGGGCTTCTTTAACCTCTTCCACCCCGCAGATATAGTAAAATGTTTTTTAGGCAGCAGAAGATTTTTTTTCACTAGATTTGTCTGTACCTAGCTTCTCATTAATAGTAGGACACTTAAACTACTTTGACCTTTCACAACTTTCTGGATGGGAGCAACACGTCCAAGCCTTAAGGTCAGCCATATATTCTGATTTAGTTATCAAAATATCATCCATATACGTTCTATAACAATGCTCATATTTTGCATAGGCATACATGAAGGGATACAATGAGAGTTTGTGAGCTTTTTTGGCAAACATCTTAATATAAAAAATGAAGGAGTGACAGAGGGCAACATTCTTAGTGCCTCATTTGCTCATATCATAATGGGAGTGACTTGATGTTTCCCAATGATCACCTTTGCACTAGTAGATAAATATAAAGTTGTTGTAGACTGTGATGAATCCCAGGTTATCATCACTGCTTCTGTAGAGGGAGCCCCTTCCCCTGAGCCCAGGGAGGTGAGGCTGCTAGCCGATAGCCCCCCGGGGGTGGTCCTTAATGGGTGGATCTCAAGGGAGGGGAAATGCCCTATGGGACCCGTAATGATTATTGTGGGAGAACGCAGTATTCACATAACACCCCCAACCTCTCATTCACCCCCTACCCTCCTATCCCCTATACTTCTGTAGTATACAAGAAGTAGAAGGCACTGAGGCAGGGAAGACTAGGGATGAACATCATGATCTAAAACAAGAAAGGGCTGAGACGAGAGAAGGGCAACGCCGAAGTGGGTCTGAACCCACAGAGCCGCTCCGGCAAGCCAAAGACAGCCCCAGAGTGCTGGCGAAGCAGAGAAGGACACTGGGAAGCCTGCGACTGACCGGAGGGCTGCAGTCAAAACACTAAAGGTATTTGGGTGGCTGAGCCTATCGGTGGGGGTCCCCACGGGGTATGAGAAACCCTTAGAAGCATAGTGGATGAAACTTTACCAAGATACAGTAACAAGGGGAACAGGGTCTGGTACCCTTAAAAGAAAAGGACATACCAAGTAACAAGAAGGTATCATCTTTTTCGTGGCAGTACTTGAAGGGAAGGTGACCCAGGGCTGTCACATAAGAGAACCAATAAAGAAAACTACAAGAGTAATACACAAGGACAGTACTTGGCAAGGGAGCAAACCAAGTCTGTATGTGAAATCAAAAAACCATTAAGAGAACTGTGAGAATTACATAGAGGAACACAGAGCTTGGCAGGCGAGTAAACCAAGTCAGTGTTTGGGATTAAGAGACCTGACAGAGAAGGAAATCAGGTCTGCCACCCGGGTTCAAGACCCACCACAGCTTGGAGAAGCACCAAAGCCATTCCTCATCGTGGCAGTGCCAACCAGGTTCGGGGTTCCATTACAGCCAAACTCCTCTTCTTTTTCACAGTGCCAAGTGGGAAAAAACAGATCTTCCATCAGGGTCGGTGACCCGAAGAAACCGAGGAGAAGCTTGAGTAGGGACAATTGGGGAATGGAGACAACCCCCGCTAGCAATTGTTGCACTATCTTACAAGCCTAAGGAAGGCTGGGGAAGGGAGACATTACCCCTAGGAACTGATAAACCCAGAATTGTCTTTTTGTCCAGGGGAAGGGAGTCATTCCTCGGGGCTCCGAAGACCTGCTTTGTATTTAGTTTAGACTTAGTGTGAGGGACAGTGCTAGGATTCTGACATTGGGACTTTTGCTTTTGACATCCTAACTGTGAAATTAGTTATTTTGGTTGAGGCAAGGGAACCCCTCTTAGATTAAGGACGAGATAGTGTTTTCTTTTCATTTTGTTCACTAGAAGATCTATGTATGCCAACCATTGTGACCCCTGTGTGTCAGAATCTTACTTCTGCACCCTTGCAAGACCCAAAGGCTTTTGGGGAAAATGATTTTTCCCCTTAACCTGCCATGGGAAGTAGCGGCTAGCCTGGTCTAATGCCTTCTCTTGATTGAGAAAGATCAGGACAAATAGAGACATCAATTCAGTAGCTATATCAATCAAAAATCTACTTACTAATTTAAGCAATTGTATAGAAATCAGTTTGCAGAAAACTTTTGAAAAACCATTCATTACTGCAATCAGTCTTTCTGACTCCCTTTTTCTGAGATCTTTGGCTTTCAAGGATATATTAATTTTAAGGCACGGCAGGATTCAGGAATATACCCTTTCTCACAGATATACCTAACAAGGATGCTAAATACAGGGCAAAAAAGGTACTGAATTTATGATGAAGATCAACAGGTACCCTTTCTTACTTGTATTTCAGTTAGTGTGAACTTTGAGTGTAAACGCTGCCTGTTCTGAGAGGAGATAGTGTGCAGGAACATTGAGTTCAAGTAATCAGAATTATCCTTGAACCACATTCATTAACCAGCAGATACAAATTCATAATAAAAGGAGTCAAAGGCTAAAGGAATTTTGAAATCAGAGATCAGATGTCCTGGATCAGTAATAATTTGTGATATACTGGAATTGACTTTTGGCTCTTAGGCTTAAAATTCCATGGTCATACCATTGCCAGCTTTATCTGCTTGGTCAAAGGAACATAATCAACTGTTCATTGGAGGTGCTATTAAATTCTGAATATAAATAGGCCCCAATAGTTGACTTGACTGCCAACAATTATTCCTAGACATCGTCAGTTGCAAGGGGCCTATGCATCAAGCTAGACATTCTCGGCTGCTTTAATCTTATTACACAGGGTTTCCTTGAAAATTTTTCTTTCTCTGTTTTCAAGGGAGAATATTGTTAAACCTCTTAAATAATATTATTATATTAATATATTGTGAACCTAGCTCAGGAGTAGCGCAGCACTTTAAAGCTGAAATAGGGTAATATTAACAGTCAAGAGTGTTGAGAGGCAGAAAGTAATGCAGTACTGTATGTACATCAGACAATGAACACAGTTGCACTGTTCTGGTTTGTAGATAGTCACTACCATTTGGAAGCCCTGGGTGGCAAGATGGGTTTCATCCTGCAAAGTAATCTTTTCTGTGCCAGGCCATGTAAGCCTTTTTTTTTTTTTTTTAGCTATTTGTTGCTTACAGGCCAGGTTTCTATCCATAATTAATCAGAGATTTTGCTGAGTTGTGCACTAAATCTGTCCAAATGGATACCGTCCAGCCAATATTTGAGTCAGAGCCTGCATATCTGGGGAGCCTATGAGGACAAATCCTGTCTTAGTAGGGTTAGGCTTTAATTAGGTGCTTGGCGTTCTTGTTATAATGGTAGAAAAGCCTGAACAAAGGCGTGGAGTGCCCTGGTCACCACTAATTTATGCACAGCTGTGTGGCTTCCACTTATTAATGTATTGAGATGTCAGTTGGTTTCGGTCATGAGTGCACCGAGGCATTCTATGTACAGTTTGATTAAGACTGTACAGAGGACGGAGCTCTGGGGGAGACATCGGTCACTTAGTGTATTGACCTCAAAGGACCCCTCTGGATGACCTGGTGTCTCACAGATAGGTATGAGAAGAACCATTTTATTGCATGCCTGTGAAGCCCATTCTACGAGTAATGAGGGACAGCAGCATGATATCATTGACACTGTTGAATGTATCCAAGAGGTTGAAGTTAAGTAATAGGTATACATCACGTTTATCAACTTGTAAGCTGCCTTTGTCCTCCTTTATATTTATACCAAAAGAATAGGGGACTAGGGACGCCAGGACAGTGCAGTCATTTTCCTGCAGACAATCCACTCGGGATACATCCCAGATACACGTACTCAGAGGTATTAGGACCCTTACAAGCTTGGAATCCTTGATTCAGGCAGGCTAACATGCATCTACATAGCATACCTAAAGGCTCTAATGCCAAGAACCGTGATGCTCTTTAATATTAGAAAATGAAAATGGTACCACATCTAACAACAACTTGACTATTTCCACTACTAGAAGAATTTTGCGAACAACTTTCTAGGGATTCATCCCTTGAATTATTTGCCTTGAGGACGACCGATTGTCGAAACAGGTGTCGGCTGTGAAAAGAATAAACCACCATACACATATTTGGATGGCTACATTTGTTTTTGACTATGTTTTGGGACTCAAATTAACACTAGAGTATTGAATACTTGAATAAGAAGTCTGTTTGCGCAGTATAACTACACACCCAATTCTGTATTCCTCCTTTATAGTGGCTGTCTCCTTGCTGCATTTGGGACAGAAGTCAGATTAATAACCCTGGTTGAGTTGGTCAATTTTATTAAGTAGCTGATTGGTGACTACCTTCTCAATGATCTTGCCAATGAAAGGGAGGATAGGGAATAGGCCGGTACTCTTCAGGCTCGAGGGTGAATTATTTTCAAGAGGGGGTGTATAAGCCCTGTTTTATTCTGTTTGGAAATGTGTCTTCGATAAGTGATGAGTTGACCATTCTGAGAAGGGCAATAATGGCAGGACCACTAAGTTGTTTGAGGAAGTTTGCCGGGCTAATGTTAGGCAGTGACAGTGGGCTTTAGGGAAGCAAGTGTTTTAGAGAGGTCCTCCGGTGATAGGGGAGAAGAGTCAGTCCAGATTTGTACCCACCATGAGAGGATTGTGAACGGGGTATCTAATTACCTATATGACTCAATGTGTATCCTGATGGTGTTGATTTTGTTAATAGAAAATCATTGATAGCCTCACATTTTTCTTATGAATGTGGTACCACTGGTTCCAGCATAGGGTTACAGCATTGTTTGACAGCTTCAACAAAGGTACTTCTCCTATAGGGGGCCATTGCAGTGGTATTGGGGTAATAGTTTGATGGGGCCTCTGTTGAGTGTCCGACAGTTACACATTAAGGCCATGAAGGCTAGGATATATTCTTGCTTATGTGCCTTGCACCACTTTTTCTCCAATAACCTAATTGCACATTTGTTGCTGTGGAACTCTTGAATGTACAAAGAGGCAGAGGGTTTTGTCCTGACCTGGCTTAGTTTGACATGTATGTGCCCAGACAACTTCTTTGAGGTTTGGTAAAAATGAGTCCAAAAGGGAGGAGACTTTGTCTGAGAATCCTTCTCTGATGGTATGTAATAGGAAGGTTTTGAATGATGGTCGTGTGAGCAAAGGACATTTATCCTGGTCTTTATGGACTGGAATTGTGTGAGTTACAGGGTGGCTGCGTGATCAGAGTAGTGGAAGGCGATGGGTCAGCACATTATAGGAGCACAGAGGTGGATTAGGGTACTCACCTTAATGTCAGTGGGGGAGAGCACATGCTGAAGTAGGCACATCTATTCATCTAGGGACATGCAGGCTTCACTGGCATTGTTGGTTAGGTGGGTCCGAAAGAGATTGAAGTCTCCCCGAAAGATGGTATTTAAGTGCAAGATTTAGTCTATGATCTCATATAGGACAGTAACACACCTGAGTGATTGTCTGTAAATGAGTTGGAAGGTGGCTGAGTCTTTATGTGAGAGAGGATATGTGCATGTTATAGTTTCCATTGATACTGGGTAGGGTAGGGATAGGGTCTGATGCTGAATTTGAGTCCAGGGCTGCACAGGCTGTCGGAAGCAGCTGATTTTCTGTGCTCGGTGCTCACACGATTACGCGCAGATCCCTCAGTGCGGCTTGACAGTGACGTGCTAAAGCTAGTGGACAGGTGCTTTCCTCTAACAGGAAGTTTCGGTGTACGGTGCACTGAGAAGTCGAGAAGCCGAGAAGTTGATAGAGGTACACCGCAGCCGAAGCGGCTGAAGCGGCTGAAGCGACCGAAGCGACTGAAGCAGCTGGAGCCAGAGCCGCGGCTTAAACTGCGGCTTAAACGGACACAGATTCGAGACTGTGAGGCGAAGCGGAAAAGTGTCAGAAGCCTGTTATCGGTAGGTTTCGAGCTGTTGTGGGCTCGCCATTGCACTGCTGTTGCACCGCCCGAGTCACCTGATCAGTCATCGGACTGAAGGGTACAGAGGAGGAGGAGATTGTGATATTGGGCAGGCTGCAGGTTGGTGATTGGAGTGACGGAGTTACTTATAGTGGCTCTGGACAACCCACCCTCCATCCTCCTCTTATTCTCCACACTGCACGCTGCAAGCTTCATGCGGTAACTGCAGTTTTGTATTAACTACGTATTAACTGCGTATGGTAAGCCCCTTAAAATTGAATTGAATCAGAGATCTCTAACGCAACCAAACGCGATTAAACTTGAAGGGGCTTGAAGCTTGCAGCTTGGTTCGCTTGGAGAGTGTACTGAAGTGGTTGGTGTGCCAGTGCCAGTAGCAGAGAGATTGTTTAGATGCAGTCTCTTATAATTGCAATTTTTAAATTGTTCAATTACTCCAAGTTCGGGCAAAAAGAAAGTAAAAAGTGGGGAGACTTTTGGAGATCTTACTCCTTTGATCCCTTTATTCTTTTTTGCCTTACATATACAGCCACAAAACTGTGAAAAATGTCTCGCTATAATTTAAGGAGTGGACAATATGTTGACGACTTAAGAGCTCCTGAATGGGACGGCTCTTATATTGAAAAGTCCCTGCATGTGGAGGTAAATACCTGAGGTTCACAAATTCCCATTGCCTCAACAAGGGATAACAACTTAGTCGAGGTACAGGCGCATCAAGAACCGCAAGTCGATAAGACAACAGTGGGTGAAATTTTAAGGGATATAGTAAGAAATACTCCGTCCATACAATCGAAAGACTTTACCTTGACATCAACAAATATAAAAAGGGACTATCGATTACTAGTTTCAGAAATCCCGACAAAATAGCTCAGGTGGCCCCACCTTAAACTCCTCAAGACCTTTAAAGCAAAATACCAATTTACAGAGAGAGAGTGGTCAGTTGGAATTACCCATCTCAGTTATGGATCTCTCAAGGACCCCTAACCATCTGTCAAGTTCAGCTCAGAACTTATTATTTCATGAGGAGAGATTGAACTCAACAGTGGCACCGAGAGGGGACTCAGCTGTGTCTGAGGGATTTTCAACAGATCATCCAGTTCTAATACCTAGCGTGACTCACCGAAGTAAGAGTCAGGACCCCAAAGAAGGGGACTCATCTCTATCAGCTTTGAATTTTGTTCTAAATTCTTTGGTGAAAGTTTTTGATCTCCTGAAAAGAGACGTGCAGACGCACACAGGGATTTTAATGGAAATGACTAAGGATATTGAGCAACTTGAATTCTCAGTGGTAGGCCAAAACAACGTAATAAATTGCTCAGTACTGCCCGCGTTAGTAAAAATGGAAGACGGATTCACAAAGCAAAGTGAAGATCTAATTGAAATCAAGCAGCAATTGACTTCTCTGCTGATGGACAACAGGGAGATCAAGGAGTTGTTATTAAAAATCAATACAAGAAATATAACAAACCCTTTATCAAAACAAGAATTAGTAACTAAAACAGATGACTTACTGCCTGAATTGAGTGTCTCTGTTGATGACAGTTCTCTATCCGAGTCTGTAATGGAAGAATTTTGCCGATTGGCACAGGTGGCTGATTTAACATTGGAACAGCCAAACGAAAATCAAGACGAAATAATTGAGATTTCTGCAGAAGTGCCAGAAAATATAAATACATGGAAGAAGAGTATGCAACAAACTTACAAGAGACGGAGAAGAGAAAGGCGGAAAAATCAAAAGCTAAACCATACGTCTTCAAAATCTTGGGGTAGACAAGAAAAGAAAACAAAAAATATGAAAAACCCCAGAACAAAAAAATCAAATGTAAACAGTTTTGTAAAGGGGATTTCCGATTCAGAGAAAATCCTTGAGAATCAAAATGCACCAGATAAAGTTGGTAGGAGTTTGGAAAACGATTCCTTACAGCAAGAAGAGCAGAGAACCTCAAGAGTAAACAAGTCCAAAAAACAACAAAGGAAAAAATCTGAAATCAATCGAATCCCAGAAGTAGTGGAAGATGCACAAACGGAAAAAAAATCTATAAGTACTCAGACAGAAGAAAAAACATCAGACTTCGACAAAAATCGACAGCAACATGACTCAGAGATCACAGGAAAGTTGCTAAAAATAGCACCTATATTTTTGCCCAACCAGAAAAATGTCCCTATAGTACCAATGCAGACTCAGATGGGTTTAAGAATTGCCCCCATATTTAATTTGACAAGAGCTAACACTGGAGGTCCAGTGGAATCTGCAAACCCCTTGATTGGTCACTTAGAGGGCAAAAATCGTGACCAAATATCTAAATTGGAAATGAATAACCAAGACAAACTGGTAGAGGTTGGAAGAAAAGTGGCTGCGATTGTTCCGGCAGGAATTCTATTCTCTGAACCTATAACTGAGAGATTAACAACTCCTCAAGAAGATCCAAACCCGTATGCAATTCCGAGACTTTGGTTCACTAACGAGGAAAATCGACAGTCTGGCATGCCACTGAACAGGGGTTCAATCTTGTTACTAGTTAAAAAACTTCCTGAATTGTACTTATTTTCAACAAAAGATATTGAATATGTTTGTTTTCCTAAACCGGACTGTACAAGTTTAGTTGAAGCCAGATTTGTTTCTAAATTAAGGGTAAAGGCTTTTTTAAACTTGCAAGAAAAATTGCACGGTTTGGGTCTGGAAGTGCATGAGAAATTGCCACCTTACGCCGTAGAAGTGGTTGAAGCTGAGGAACATAAACTAACCCTGGGGAACGGCTCTTTAACGCATGATAAACAGCAGAAAAAAGAAGAAGATACCACCAAGGAAGGGTCACAATTGTTATCCTGGCCAATGTTACCAGAAATAATTATGCAAGTTTGTCAGAAGCTGGGTGTAACGCAAGTGTCTCTTTAGTAGTAAAAATTTAAGGATCACCAGTTGGAATTCACGAGGGTCCAGCTCATTTAAAAATAATAAAATGAGAGCATTGTTATTTGGGGAGAGTGACTTGATCTTACTACAAGAAACTTGGTTAGTAAATACCCCGGAACTCGAAGGCTTTGAATTGATAACACAATCTGCACATTGTAAAGCCAAGGGTAGGCCGATGGGAGGTTTATTGATCGCCTGTAGAAAGATCTTACAACCTTATTTTGTAAACAAGAAGGAATTCTGGTGGTGAGAGCAGTCACTCCCCTAGAAAACGATCAATCTAAGGAGATAATAATTATGAACCTGTATTGGAACCCTGTCAGGGAAAAACTATTGGAGTTTTTAGAATCGATCTCGGCGGCTCTTAGTGATATCAGTAAAATATACCCTGCGGCCCATAT
Source organism: Ambystoma mexicanum (assembly GCF_040938575.1). Classification (NCBI taxonomy): domain Eukaryota; kingdom Metazoa; phylum Chordata; class Amphibia; order Caudata; family Ambystomatidae; genus Ambystoma; species Ambystoma mexicanum. Next base: position 1,230,482,328 of record NC_090932.1, on the reverse strand, counting down.
AGTGGTTGCTGGGGACCTAAATTCGCAATGTATTAAAATTAAATCTAAATGCCATACAGGGAAAACAAAAGAAATAACATCTAATGGTAGAAAGTGGTTGAACTTCTTTGATGCATGGGATTTAAAACGGATCCATAGAAGGTGATGTACCACCGGCGACAACGTGGGAGAGGGGGCCTTTAGAGTCAACATTGGATTATATGCTTCTATCAACAAATTGCTTTGGGAATTGTACACACTTTTCAGTGGAAGATGGTGGAACAAGTGACCATAAGCGATTAGTCGCACAAACAAATTGGCATTGTGGGGGTACAATAGAGATTTGGGAGCATCAAGTGGCTGTGAACGTTCAGAAAAACCGGTTGGTGAAATATAAGAGGGAAGGGGAACGGCTAAATAAAGGCCTAGATGTACTCTATAATTGGGGAGATCCCAAAATTGTATATCAAAATTGTAGTCCGTTACTGTTTCATGAATTCTTATGGTCAATTGATCCACCACCGAATACCCAGAGGGGTTTTCAACAAATCCACAAACATGGTTTTGATGAAGCAGTTTGGGCAAAAAAACGTGAGACCCAGAGACAATTAAGACTTGTAAAAAAATGGGCAGAAAGTCGATTAGAACTAGCGACAGAAACAAAAAAAATTAAAAATAATTTAAAGAGCTGGTCCAAACATCATTGAGAAGAGTTGTGGCAGAAGGACGGGGAAGAAATGTTGTGTGCATTGCAAAACAATTCCTCACGAAATTTTTGGTCACTAATTAACGCACTTCAAACACACCAAGACATTGTTCAAACGAACAATGTGTCAGAAGCAAGTTGGTTGACTCACTTTAGTCAAAAATACCGGGAACCAGTGGGAGCCCCAAAATATAAGGGGGATAATAGAAATTGGGGATTGAGTTTTGATAAAGAGGACATTTTGAACTTGATCACAAGATCTTCAGCGTCAAGATCCGCGGGCCCAAATGGTTTAACTTATCAAGTCCTTAAAGGAAATGGGATACTGTGGGGAGAAATTCTGTATACATTGTACACGGGAGTGATTGATAATAGAATAATTCCATCCTCTTGGAAGACTGCGATCATAATTCCGATTTTTAAAAAGGGGGACCGCAAAAATCCAACAAGTTATAGACCAATCACGCTGCTTGACGTGGAGAGTAAGTTGTTCACTAGTCTAATACTTAGAGAACTGGAAACGTGGGCGGGAAATAATAACATAATCCCCAAACAACAAACATGGTTCAGAGGAGGTCATTCCACCTCCTTGAACGGTATCATACTCGCCTCGTTAACAAATCATAAAGATAAAAAAAACACAGGAAGACTCTATGGCGCATTTATTGATATGTCAAGTGCCTTCGACATGGTAAACCGAGATAAACTTTGGAGCAAAATGGAACAGAAAGGAGCCCGAAAAACTCTAATCAACATATTAGCAAAGCTCCATGAAGGAAACACAGCGAGGATAAGACTAAATACAGCTGGACATTTGTCAGAGTTCATAAGCATAAATAGGGGAGTCAGACAAGGTTGTATGGTGGCACCATTTCTTTTTAAGTTTTATCTGGGAGATTTTGGGGAGGCCATAGAGTCCTCATCATTGGTAATTCCAAGGGTGGGATCATTGGCTATAAAATGGCTCATGTATGCAGACGACATAGTCCTACTTGATAGGACTCCTGTCAGTCTGCAAAGATTACTGAGGGCACTCGACTCGCACATGAAATTAAATGACCTGGTGGTAAACCCAGAAAAATCAAGGGTCGTAACTTTTGAACGAAAAGGGCTTAAAGATGTTAAATACTGTTGGTCAATTGGCGGTCATCCGATACCTGTGGTAAAAGAAGTAATATATCTTGGCTTCACTTTGTATGCGGCCCCCACAGTTGGGATGCAGTATGGGGAAATCTTGGCCAAAGGCACACAACTAATAGCTCAAATGAAGAGGATCTCTAGTCTGTATGGTAAATTCTCCATCTTGCCAGTAATAAAGTTTTATGTTGCGAAAGTGATTCCCGTACTACTGTACAGAATTGAGGCAAAACCTCTGTTATGGTCTGTAGACTGGCATAAAATAGAAAGTTATATCTGGAAACAGGTATTAGGTTTGCCTAAAGGACTGCATACGGCAACACTTAGATATGAGCTGGGTTTAAAATCTCTCAAGTTTGCAGTCGACTGGAAACTTCTCTCCTTATATAAATCCATCATTGAGCCTATGACTAACACACTGTTTGAAAATCTTTTGGGCAACATGAATCTTGATACCTCACTAACCCTGAGAGAACTTAGAAAGGCAGCAGAAAACCTGTTGATTCATTGTGAATCTGATAAATCTACATTAATCACAAATCCATTGAAGGTCAAGAAAGCCTTGTCCTTAAGAGATTGGATCTCTACAGGGGATATGGTGAGATCATTGTCCATCCCCGAATCGTTTTTTAAGTATGGAAAAAACAGGGTTTTGTACCTAGGTATCTGACAAAGTTCCCAGATTCAAAAGGAAGGCAGAACTTTATGAGAGTACGTCTGAACCTGATTAAGACAGGTTCAGTATTAATAAAATGGGGTATTACTGAAGGAATTCGGAGTTTATGTACGGAATGCTTGGATCCAAGTAAACAAACCTTAGAGCATTTGTTAATATTCTACAAAGGTACTTGGGAAATCAGGGTGGAATACTTGGGGAGTTTAGTAGGATCACTTGATCGGCTGCCCTCTGACGCTTTTTGGGAAAGAATGATTGCTGGCTATGAAATCAAATTGACTCTAACAGGGTAATTCATAGAATTTCGCAGAAAAGTGTCGCAAGCGGCTGGCGCAGAGTGTCCGCGTGCGATTGACTGCGCCAGGCACGTGCGCTAAAACCGATTTCCGCGCACAGCGTATTCATGGATTTCAGGCTCCCAAACCAGCCGTGGCGCAGAGTATCGCAGCGACCCTGCAGCAGCGCCAGTAACGCCCCCAAGAACGCCCTCGCGCAAGGAAAAGCCATCAAAATCGCTAAATCATCGCAAAGGGCTGCGCTAACCCTGGACCAGTTTACAGGGCTGCCAAACAAGGAACGCAAAGCGGGTAACGTGCATATCAGGGGTACGCGTGAAGTTATACACGCGATTAGCCAGGGTACGTGTATTACAGGGGTACGCGGGAAGTTTAACACGCGATTGGCCAGGGTACGTGTATTACAGGGGTATGCGGGAAGTTTAACACGCGATTAGCCAGGGTACGTGTATTACAGGGGTACGCGGGAAGTTTAACACGCGATTGGCCAGGGTACCTGTATTACAGGGGTACGCGGGAAGTTTAACACGCGATTGGCCAGGGTACGTGTATTACAGGGGTACGCGGGAAGTTTAACACGCGATTAGCCAGGGTACGTGTATTACAGGGGTACGCGGGAAGTTTAACACGCGATTGGCCAGGGTACGTGTATTACAGGGGTACGCGGGAAGTTTAACACGCGATTGGCCAGGGTACGTGTATTACAGGGGTACGCGGGAAGTTTAACACGCGATTAGCCAGGGTACGTGTATTACAGGGGTACGCGGGAAGTTTAACACGCGATTGGCCAGGGTACGTGTATTACAGGGGTATGCGGGAAGTTTAACAGGCGATTGTCCAGGGTACGTGTATTACAGGGGTACGCGGGAAGTTTAACACGCGATTAGCCAGGGTACGTGTATTACAGGGGTACGCGGGAAGTTTAACACGCGATTAGCCAGGGTACGTGTATTACAGGGGTACGCGGGAAGTTTAACACGCGATTGGCCAGGGTACGTGTATTACAGGGGTATGCGGGAAGTTTAACACGCGATTCAGCTGGGTACGTGTATTACAGGGATGCGATTTGGCCAGGTACGTGTATTACAGGGGTGCGCAGGAATTATCACACGCGATTTGGCTGGGTACGTGTATTACAGGGGTGCGTGGGAATCATCACACGCGATTTGGCTGGGTACGTGTATTACAGGGGTGCGTGGGAAGTCACACGCGATTAGGCTGGGTGGGTCCTCACAGGTGTTCCCTGTACACCCTCCACGGCCCCTGCAGGCAGCCTACAAAACAGGGGACTACCCTGCACACCTGCTCATGTCCCCCTGCACCCCCACCCCCCAGCAGTGCAGGGGCAGCCTCCACCAGGCCCCCACTCATGTCTCCCACCACCCCCACCCTCCCGCCACCAGGGGCAGCCTCCACCAGGCCCCCACACATGTCCCCCTGCACCCCCACCCCCCAGCAGTGCATGGGCACCCTCCACCAGGCCCCCACCCATGTCTCCCACCACCCCCACCCCCCCGCCACCAGGGGCACTCTCCACCAAGCCCCCACCCATGTCTCCCACCACCCCCACCAGTGCAGGGGCACCCTCCACCAGGCCCCCACCCATGTCTCCCAACACCCCCACCCACCAGCACTGTGGGGCACGTGGCCAGCAGGCAGTCAGGCAGCAGCAGATGGCAGGTGGGAGCGTGCTCAGGGCTCTGGGGGGCAGTAATTTGGCCTCCTGGCCAGGAGCGTGGTCTCTCGTGTGTGAACGCGTGGACAGCCTGATAGGGAGTGAAATCCCACACGTCAGCAAAGGCCCTTAGCGCGTAAACCCGTCAACAGCATATGCGCGCCTATAGTCACCTGCACGTGCAGGAAACTGTTGCGTGACACGTCCCAGTGTCAAAGCGTGTGCTTGGTGAAAATGGATCTACACGCAGAAGTGACAAAGCGTGTGATTGGTGAAAATGGATCTACACGCAGAAGTGACAAAGCGTGTGATTGGTGAAAATGGATCTACACGCAGAAGTGACAAAGCGTGTGATTGGTGAAAATGGATCTACACGCAGGAGTGACAAAGCGTGTGATTGGTGAACGTACACGCCGCGTAAGTGACGCTGTACGTGTGGGCCTGTATATAAGGTACATGTAGAACACCATTTCCTTGTACGTGCTTTTCGTGGAGAGCGAGTGGGTGAATTCTGTACTTCTTGTCGTTTCACACGCGATTTACTTCACGGCGTTTCCAGTTCGTATTCCCTGTTACCTCTGACAGCTTTTTCTCTTTTTTCTCTTTTACTGGTTTACCTGGGCCTGTTCCCTCAAACAGTGTCCCCTTCTACTGTTGTCCTGTCTTCTCAGACAGCGTACACATCTTCTTTTGGCGGGGGTTTAGCCAGCCAAACGCGCTCATTTTTCATGCTCTTTTACCTGGCAGACGGTGAGTCACGCACGTATCCAACTTCTGTGCTTGCCCCGTGTGTAGCCTACCCCTTCAGAGGTCATTCTAGGCTGCGTGTGACACGCATACGTTCATTCTTGTGTTACTGGGTGCCACAGCGTAGTGCAGGTTTTTCTTTCTGCACACGTGGTCTAGGAGGGGTTGCGTGCACGTCATCTCCCTTTTTTGGGCCTCCTGTGCGTTGCGTGACCCGTCATCTTTCCCCAGGGGTTACAATCAGCCGTGCTAGAGCACTAGGGTACAATTACCATCTGGTACCCAACCCCTTTGACCCCCAATTGCCCAGGACAATTGTCTACAGCCACTCCCATACGCACATTAACATCAGTGCCATGGCTGGGAGGCGAGGATTCCGTAAGGGTGGCAAAGGTGGAAGAGCCACAAGTGGTGGCCGTGGTGGATCCGGTAGGGGACGTGGTCGTAACTTGCAGGGTGAGCCTGTCCCCCCATGTGTGGAGGACCAGTCAAGGGCACCCATCATCCCCCCCCCCTCCCCCCCTCTCCCCCCCTCCCGTTGAGGCTGAAGTGGCTGACACCATCCATGCTCAGCCCTTGTTGGACCAGCCCATTGTGGCACCAGACCTGGCTGACTCCATGGCTGACTTCCAGGTCAGCAGGGCTACGACACGTGCGCTGGTGCACGTTGATGCCATCATGCCACGTGGATCTGGGGCAGCAAGGTCATCTGCTGCACCAAGGAGGCAGGGCGGAGTGGCTGCAGGGGCAGCTGCGGCTCCATCCACCCCAGCCCTCACACACCCAGCCAGGACAGTGTCGGTCCTAGTCCATGCTGCTGACATTCCCCCTGACACCATCACACTAGAGCCAATGCCTGCACCAACTCCCATGCTGAGTGTGCAATCCCACACTCCTGATACAGAGTCCACCAGGGCTCCTGCCCCTAGTGTCCAGAGCGGCGCAGGACACTCAGGATCACCACCACCTTCCAAGCGGAAGAGGAAGAGTGCTCGTCCGGCACAGGCTGATGCCCCAGACACGGCTACACAGTCCGGCCCGTCCAGGAAGCCCAGCTTCACGGATGACGAACTGAATGCACTTGTCGAGTATGTGTCCGGACATGACAACGAGATGGTCATTGTTGCAGGATCCAAGACCACACCTGCACAACGCCAGGCACACTGGCAGACCGTTGCGGACATCGTAAGTGCCCTTGGAATCGTGAGGCGCACAGCCAATGATTGCTATAAGCGCTGGAATGACCTAAAGCGCAGGGCAAAGAGTAAGCTGGCCTCAAGTCATGCCGCAACTCTAGTGACTGGAGGTGGGTCTCCAGTAGTAGACATGGAACTCACTCCACATGAGTCAGTCGCTGGGACCTACGTCACGGAGGAACAGATCCAAGGCGTGGGAGATCTGGCTGATTACGAGGCATTGTCCGGTGAGTGCACATGCATGTGTGTGTCATCCATGTGCATGGTGTGTGTGTGAGGGCTTCTGTTTGGGTGCCATGTGAGAGTGTGTGCGCCTGAGTCGTATGGGTCAGCCATGTGCTTCATGCAATACTTCCTGCGCAGCTGCATTTGGCCATAGCAGTATCCCTTCTGCCAACAGTAGACATCTAGCACAACTGCACGCCAGTTGCCCTTGAAGTGTCACCTTGACACAACATATTTGCTTATTTTTCACTGTTCATTCAGTCAGTTTGTTTGCATTCCACCACTTTCACTAGGCATGTCGCTGTCCACTAGTCACATGTCTGACATGGGTATGGTAAAGTGGAGTGACTTTGTTACCTGGATATCATTTGTACACACATGTCCCTGTGCAATTTGACCATTTCAGACTGGCAGCTCCAGGTGAAAAATCTGACCTGTTAGAATTAGAAAAGCTATTACATGCGGGAACTGGACTGAATGAATAGGTGCTGCCCTCCTCTCCATCTTCACTCAATAGCAATGGTACATACCATCTGTGTGATGGCATGTGTGTTTCACCTGCCAATCACAGGCCAATGTGTGATGCCACTGCCAGGCAGCATGCAGAAAATTTGTTCATCTTCCATCTTGGTGTCATCAGTGTGTGCCATTTGCCTGCACTTCATACGCAGTGAGGGTGCATGCATGGGAGGGTTTTAGTCATGTGGGACATGTGTCAATCAAGTACTGGTTCTCTTGCTTCTCAGCCCTCAATGTGTGCCATGGTGCTAATGCCTGTTTCCATTACTTTGTTTTCATGTCTTTGCAGGGGAAGACACACCTGATACTGCTGGGGTTGTGGAGATGGTGCAGACCCAGGAGGTGTCCCAGGGCCGACCAACCACCAGTGAGGGACGTGGTGTGGTGGTGGGGGAGAACCCACAAGTGCTGCAGGTCGTGCTCTCAAGGGGTGTCTCTGGCTGCACCTCCCCCGAGCTGTACTCAGGTGTTGATTCGGATGAGACCTACGTGCCGTCGCAGGTGAGTGTTCCAGGGAGGGATTCTGTTCTGTCTCACCCACCTGCACCAGGGTCAGTACCCTCCATGGGGATGTCAGTGTTGGCAGCTACGCCTTCGGTGGTTACGGATGCAGGGTCACACTCCGCGACATCTGATCCTGTTCCTGGGCCAGCAGATCAGAGGGGGAATGCAGTCCTGCAGCCTCAGGCAGTGCCGGCACAGCAAGGCGCAGTTCGCCTTGCCCCAGACAGGTGTGGTGCCCGCCGACGTGGTGGGCGTACGCCACCCGGCAATACCGCATGGGAGCAATCCATTTACGGTATGGCTACCCAACAGGCTGCATCATCCGAGATGATGGCTCAGGCCATGGATAGGGTGGCCACTTCCATTGTCCCCCCAGAAAGGCTGATGGAGCGACTAGAGCAGGCAACCGACTCCATCTGCCAGTCACACAGGGAGGACATGTTGGGGTCCAACAGGGACAGGCGGGCGGCACTGGCGACTCTGCAGGAGGCCATCTCCATTGAGTCCCAGGGCCACAGGGAAGCCCTGAGGCAGGAGCTCCTACACCTCAGGACGACTCTTGTTGAGCTTGAGGCTTCAACACACCAAAGGACAGAACAGCAGCTGGAGCGTCTCACCCGTACGCTCTCAGCTGAGATGCAGGCAACGAGGGCGGAGGTCCGGGCATCCCGTGAGTTGTTGCATGGGGACCTCCGCACACTCATCCTCCAGAACCAGACCTACCACACCCGCATGCTTGCAGCCATGGAGGAGCAGACTAGGGCCTTGCGTGGGCTGCCTCCCATAGTGCAACCACCTCCGGATGCAGCTGCACAGGGTGATAATAGCGACAGCAGTGATACTCCCACAATAGGGTAGCTGTGTGGGCCATGAGCCCATGGAGGTGTTTTATCTTCCCAGGATCCACGCAGGTGGGTTCTGGTGTGCATCCTGTCCTCGGACCTCCTGGGTGGCCTCCCCAACCCCCCCGGGCCCATCAATGGCCATTTTTGATTGTTTCTTATTTTTATTTTTATTTTGATTTCTTTTATTCCCAATTTTTTTGGGACGATCTGTTGGCTTCGATGTGTTGACTTCGATCTGTTGGCTTCGATGTGTTGGCTTCGATGTGTTGGCTTCGATCTGTTGGCTTCGATCTGTTGGCTTCGATCTGTTGGCTTCCGTGGTTCCTGTGGGCATACGCTGCATTGTGGCTGGGCACATGCAGGCTTGTAATGTATTTGGTTCAGATGCTTGGGTTTGAGTCACACACACCCCTCCTGCTTCCTGTTTCCATGGGCTTGCAAAGGGTGTGCCCAAGTGACAGTGAATTACACAGTGACGTTGGACTCCCATGAGCTGTGTGGCCAGTCTGTAGTCAATACTGTGTATACATTCATAGTGCATATTGCTGTTGTGTTGTACACTGCATGTTGCATTGATGTGTAACTCTTCTTCTGTGTCTACCTCCCAATTTGCAGGTCCCTTCCTCAAGTCCACACAAGGACCTCTAGTCTGGAGATGGGGACCATGTTGGCAGCAGTGCACCTACAACTCTACATGGCGCCAACACTGCACAGTTGGTAGTGGTGGGAGTGCAGGCATTTCCAGGTGGTGAGACTACTAATATGTAACATTTGTGATGTCATGTTAATGGTACTACGTGCCCAAGTATGTTGTTGGTCCGGCATTGCTGTGAGCATTTCAGGTGTTGCAGGTTTCTAATAGTGCCACTGTACATAGTGAGAGTGATGTCATGTTGTGGGGATTACTTTGTTTACCTGCAATTAGCATGACATGGCACGGTGTGTCGTGTGGCAGTGCTGGGGTTGGGTTGGCTGACATGGCACTGTCCTCTTGTTGCATTTTGCAAGTGGGTATTCATTTTAGCTGCTTCAATGTGTAACTTCACAAAACTGCATTGGTGGTGTCTGTGTGGGTAGGGATGCACACATTGTGACACTTCCAGGTGAACAATCTCAGGCTGACATGGAATTCCCGGTTCATTCTCCAGACATTCAGGATCAGTGTCAGGTTGAGTCATCATTGATTGTCAGATGGAATGTGCCAGGGCAGTGTGCACTCCACAGGGGTGTGATTTCTATGTGAAGTAATTAGCCACTAGCTGTGTACGGGCTGCCTCCCCCCGTGCCCTTTCCCCTCCCATGCGTAGCGGCTGTGCATGTGGTTGGGGATGTGGGGCCACCACCATGTCCACGGCCAGGCCCCGGCGTGTTGCAACGTTGTGCAGGACACATGCTGCCACTATGATCCTGCACACTACTGGGGGAGCGTATAACAGCTGCCCGCCAGAACGGTCAAGAGAGCGAAAGCGTGACTTTAGCACTCCGAATGTGCGGTCCACTATGCCCCTGGTTGTAATGTGGGCTGTGTTAAATCTTACCTGGGGTGGCGTGGTGGGGTTCCGAATTGGCGTCATCATGTGGGGGCTGAGAGGGTAGGCACTGTCCCCTGTGGAGGTGGGGATTGGTATCATTGGTGAGGTTGTGACCTTGCTCAGTATCCAACATGCATGCATGTGCAGTGGCATACATACTCACCAAGCAGCCATGTATCGCCATGCCGCCCAGCTTCTAGGTCCCGGCTTAGGGTGGACATTCGGTAAATGAAGCTGTCGTGGGTGGAGCCGGGATAGTTGGCATATACTGAGGTGAGGATTCCCTTGGCATTACATGCTACCTGCACGTTGATGGAATGCCAGTGCTTGCGGTTCCTATAGATGTGCTCAGATGCCCTGGGGGGACGTAGAGCCACATGGGTGCAGTCGATGGCACCTAGCACTTTGGGGAATCGTGCCACTGCGTAAAAATCCAGGGCGGCAGCATGCCTTTCTGCAGGTGTTCTGGGCAGGTATATGTGCCTGCGGACTGATGGGCGTGCAGTCATGATGTTTAAGACCTGGTGTAGGCAGCGTGACTGGGTGGCCTGTGACACCCCACCCACTATGGCACTTGTCCGCTGAAATGATCCAGTGGCTAAGAAGTGCAGTACATTGAGGACCTTCTCCAGGGGGCTGAGTGCTTGGGAGCACAGGGTGGGTGATGTGAGGTCATCCTCCCACTCACTCACCAGGTCCAGTATGATGTGTGGTGGAAACCTGTACCTCCCATACACCTGGTCATCAGGCATCCCGAAAAGGCTGGTTCTGGGTGTGAATATTCTGGCCCTGACTATCCTCCTCCTCCTCCTTTGGTAGCCCACTGCCACTGCTGCTAGGAACGGTATGTTCATCCTGGCGTCTGAGCTTGTTATTGTTAAAGTCCGCAATTTATGCTTAGCGCGTGTTCTAGGCGAGCGTGTGACCCGCGCACCCCTGGAATCCAGTTCCCAGTCCAATAGCGTGCGGAAATTCACACGCACCACGGGATACAGCGTGTGACCCGCGCACCCCTGGAATCCAGTTCCCAGTCCAATAGCGTGCGGAAATTCACACGCACCACGGGATACAGCGTGTGACCCGCGCACCCCTGGAATCCAGTTCCCAGTCCAATAGCGTGCGGAAATTCACACGCACCACGGGATACAGCGTGTGACCCGCGCACCCCTGGAATCCAGTTCCCAGTCCAATAGCGTGTGGAAATTCACACGCACCACGGGATACAGCGTGTGACCCGCGCACCCCTGGAATCCAGTTCCCAGTCCAATAGCGTGCGGAAATTCACACGCACCACGGGATACAGGTTCGCTGACGTACTTGCGTGTGTAAGTGGCCGCGCACCCATTAAATACACGTACATAGGCCAATCGCGTGTACGCGCACTTTTGTCCAATTACACGCGATGACACTCTGACGTGCAGTATCTCCACATGTGCCCCGTCATCACGTGCTGAGTGGGGAACACCCGTGCGGGTCACGTCACAGACGCGCTTACGCGCTGAGGGACTCTGGTCCAATAGAATCACGTATGCGTGCTGACGCGCTTACGCGCTAAGGGCCTTTCCTCGGATTTCACGCTGACGTGCAGGATTTTCACGTGCCAAATCACTCCGTATCAAGCTGGCCACGCGAAAACACACGGAAGCCCACGCTCCTGCCCAGAAGGCCGAGTTACTGCCCCCCAGTGCCCCGAGCAGCCTCCCACGTGCCATCTGCTGCTGCCTGCCTGCCTGCCTGCCTGCTGCCACCGTGCCCTGCCATTTGGTGCCTGCACATCAGCCATCTGCAGGGGTCCAGTTGCTGTGTCCACCCCTGCTGGAACTGAAGACTCCCGACTGGGATTACATCGCTCCACAGCCCAGCCCCAGGACCCAGTTGCCCACCCACACCTGCCTCTGGGGTTGCCATGTCGGGCACTTCCACATCTGGCACCAGTGGCAACCCCAGGCCAGAGGGGCAGAGGGGCACCAGCTTCACTGTCACCGAAGTTGGTGTCCTGGTGGAGCATGTCCTGGGGCAGTATGATGCCCTCTTTGGATCGTCCCGCGCCAGCAAGGAAGGACGGCAGAGGATCTGGGCCGACTGTGTGGTTGCCATCAACGCGGAGGGGGTGGCAACCCGCGACGTCCTGAAGATCAAGAAGCGCTGGGAGGACTTGAGGTCCAGGACCCTTGTGAAGGCCCGGCGCCTCGCGGAGGGGGGCCGGGGCCGCATGAGTTCCATCCAGATGAGGGTCCTGGAACGCGTACGCCCAGCGCTCCACGCCCAGATCCTTGAGAGCGAGGCCCGTCTGGAGTTGAGCGGTAAGTGTCCATGCATTACTGTGTGAGACAGGGCATGTTGCGGTGTGCTGGTTCTATGATACTTGCCTGTATGTGTGCCATAGGCCATGTATGCATGTATGTGTGCAGGGACATCATGGTAATGCATGTGCGACCAGTGATGTGTGATGCACATGGTTGTTGCATGTGTTGAAATGCCGCATGGGGAGCCCTATTCAGATTTTTAACATGATAGCATGCCAGTCTCTGTACCTGGACATGGGTGGGGGTGAGGGATGGGTGCTGATGCCAGGTACATATATGGTAGCCATGTCTGTGTGCCTGACCTGCGTGTCTGTGACTTGTGCATGCCATGGATGCATGACATGTGTGTGACAATGCAGAGATTCAGTAAAGCAGCCAAATTACCCTTGTATCCGCTGTGTTTGGTGTGTTTGGGGCCAGATGGATGTGACTGAGGTGAAGTGTGTGCATGTGATGGGCATGAGCCATGATGCATGTGAGTTACATATCATTGAATGTTTCAAGAGTCCATTGGACATGCATGGAAATGTCCATGGCATGCACCATGCCTGTTACTGTGTGTGTTTTGCCTGGACTGACCCATGTGTTGTGGAGGGACATGATGGAAGTGTACTTTGACAGTGGTGCTCATCTGCTATTGCTTCCTGTCTAGGGGACCATTGTACAGTGCCCTGATGCTTGTGTTCTTTGTCTCCCTCTACGCAGCGGCTAGTGAAGAAGAGGGCGGAGACGGCGCTGTGGAGCAAGGCGGCGGGGATGCCCCCACGGCTGCAGCGGAAGGGGTGGGTGAGCCCCCAAAGGGGCCTGCTACGGTGGGAGACGGTGAGGAGCCATCCAGGTTGGTGGTTTGCACAGAGGAGGAGGAGGCCGCCACTGGGGCACACATGGGGCCTGGTGGGGGCATCCCTGCTGGTGCAAGTGGTGCAGTCCAGGGCCAGGGGCAGGAGGCAGCACAGGTCACCGTGGAGGGGCCTGTGCATGTCGCTGTCCCTGACCCTGTGAGTGCACCACCATGCACCAGCAGGGATGCCCCGTCCCAGGCCTGTTCGCAGGTAGAGGGGATGTCCATGTCACCTGACTCCCCTCCACCTGCGGACGTGGGAACCCCTGGCCGTGCGGAGAAGGTCCTGATTGGGGTCGCGATGCGCACGGCTGTGATTCGTGATGCCGTGCGTGCTTCCCGGGAGGAGCACGCACGTCATCACGAAGTGCACCGTGCCGACGTGGCCCAATTGGGATCGCCCATGTTCGGGGGTTTCCTGCATGTGTTGGCCAATGTGGCGGCCCTCTCCTCCTCTGTGCAGGCTATCCACCAGTCGTTCTCCTTGCCGTCTTCCAGCCCAGATGCCACCAGGGCCCCCTGTGGACCTGCCCCGACCAATGCAGCCAGCTCGGTGGGGATCCCATCCCTGCCACAGTCGGGAGTCAGAGATCCAGCAGGGGTGGACACCAGAGCAACTGGACCCCAGCAGATGGAGGATGTGACGGCATCATCGGGCAGGGCACGTGCACGACGGCGTCGGTGGTTTCCATCAGCCTGGATGCCGTCGTGCTGGCACAGGCAGTTGCGTCGGAGGCAGCAGCAGGCTCAACGTGGGAGGCATCATGGCTCGGGGCCATCAACATCAGGGGTGCAGGCATCGGCCGGAGGGCAGGAGAACCCTGGAATGGGAGTGGCTTCCGTGTGGGAGAGGTTGTGCCAGCGGATAGGTGCGGAGCGGCAGCGGGCAGAGGAGGAACGGCTCACGATGGTCAGGGCGGAGGACTCCATGCGGAGGGCGCTGAGGCGGGCTGAGTGCCTCGAGGGTCTTCGCAGGGAGTTTGAGCTTGACACTGCGTTATCCCTGCGGGACCTCGGGGCCAGGGAACATGCCCGCCTCCAAGCCATTGACCAGGAGTTCGATGATGCCCTGGCCCATGACAACAACCAGTGAGCCGTCCGAATAGCCCGCTGCCTTTGTATATAGTTGTATAGTTAGTGTTAGGTTTCCTTTGTTTTTTTGATTTTTTTTTGGTTGCGATTGGACAATGCACCACTTTTTTGTATATAGTTCACTTTTTAGTTAGTAGTCAGTTAGGTTTAATTTGGTAGGGCTCATGGACCCAGGATGATCTTCTTCATTGCCTTATTTTAATTTTTCAGATTATTTTCTTGGACATTCATCTTGTTTTGTTTGATTTGCTTTGTGTTTTTTCTTATTTCATTTCCATTCTACTTGCTGTTAAATACATATTTTTTTTTTTATCTTCAATGTGTCGTATCATCTCATTGCTTTCAGGCATGTCATGTTGGGTGTTTTGTCATTCACTTGCAGCCATTGTGTGTGACAGACATGTGTTGAATTGCATTATTTAATTTGGGGGTGTAACATGTAATTGCCTTTGATATGTGGGTGGGTGTGATAGTTGGTTGGGCCTTTTGGCAGGGGAGGATGGGCATTACGGACATGATTGGGGAATGTTGGGACCCAGGTGCAGGGGGGCATGGATTGGACATGGGTGGGGGCCTGCTGGCAGGTGCCCCACAGTGCTGGGGGGTGGGGGGGGTGGGGGACATGAGTTGGACATGGGTGGGGGCCTGCTGGCAGGTGCCCCACAGTGCTGGGGGGTGGGGGGGTGGGGGACATGAGTTGGACATGGGTGGGGGCCTGCTGGCAGGTGCCCCACAGTGCTGGGGGGTGGGGGTGGTGGGAGACATGAGTGGGGGCCTGGTGGAGGGTGACCCTGGTGGCTGGGGTTTGGGGGTGGTGGGAGACATGAGTGGGGGCCTGGTGGAGGGTGACCCTGCACTGCTGGGGTGTGGGGGTGGTGGGTGACATGAGTGGGGGCCTGGTGGAGGGTGACCCTGGTGGCTGGGGTTTGGGGGTGGTGGGAGACATGAGTGGGGGCCTGGTGGAGGGTGACCCTGCACTGCTGGGGTGTGGGGGTGGTGGGTGACATGAGTGGGGGCCTGGTGGAGGGTGACCCTGCACTGCTGGGGTGTGGGGGTGGTGGGTGACATGAGTGGGGGCCTGGTGGAGGGTGCCCCTGGTGGCTGGGGTTTGGGGGTGGTGGGAGACATGAGTGGGGGCCTGGTGGAGGGTGACCCTGGTGGCTGGGGGGTGGGGGTGGTGGTAGACATGAGTGGGGGCCTGGTGGAGGGTGCCCCTGGTGGCTGGGGGGTGGGGGTGGTGGGAGACATGAGTGGGGGCCTGGTGGAGGGTGACCCTGCACTGCTGGGGTGTGGGGGTGGTGGGTGACATGAGTGGGGGCCTGGTGGAGGGTGACCCTGCACTGCTGGGGTGTGGGGGTGGTGGGTGACATGAGTGGGGGCCTGGTGGAGGGTGCCCCTGGTGGCTGGGGTTTGGGGGTGGTGGGAGACATGAGTGGGGGCCTGGTGGAGGGTGACCCTGCACTGCTGGGGTGTGGGGGTGGTGGGTGACATGAGTGGGGGCCTGGTGGAGGGTGACCCTGCACTGCTGGGGTGTGGGGGTGGTGGGTGACATGAGTGGGGGCCTGGTGGAGGGTGCCCCTGGTGGCTGGGGTTTGGGGGTGGTGGGAGACATGAGTGGGGGCCTGGTGGAGGGTGACCCTGGTGGCTGGGGGGTGGGGGTGGTGGTAGACATGAGTGGGGGCCTGGTGGAGGGTGCCCCTGGTGGCTGGGGGGTGGGGGTGGTGGGAGACATGAGTGGGGGCCTGGTGGAGGGTGACCCTGCACTGCTGGGGTGTGGGGGTGGTGGGTGACATGAGTGGGGGCCTGGTGGAGGGTGACCCTGCACTGCGGGGGTGTGGGGGTGGTGGGTGACATGAGTGGGGGCCTGGTGGAGGGTGCCCCTGGTGGCTGGGGTTTGGGGGTGGTGGGAGACATGAGTGGGGGCCTGGTGGAGGGTGACCCTGCACTGCTGGGGTGTGGGGGTGGTGGGTGACATGAGTGGGGGCCTGGTGGAGGGTGACCCTGCACTGCTGGGGGGTGGGGGGGTGGGGGACATGAGTTGGACATGGGTGGGGGCCTGCTGGCAGGTGTCCCACAGTGCTGGGGGGTGGGGGTGGTGGGAGACATGAGTGGGGGCCTGGTGGAGGGTGACCCTGGTGGCTGGGGGGTGGGGGTGGTGGGAGACATGAGTGGGGGCCTGGTGGAGGCTGACCCTGGTGGCTGGGGGGTGGGGGTGGTGGTAGACATGAGTGGGGGCCTGGTGGAGGGTGCCCCTGGTGGCTGGGGGGTGGGGGTGGTGGGAGACATGAGTGGGGGCCTGGTGGAGGGTGCCCCTGGTGGCTGGGGGGTGGGGGTGGTGGGAGACATGAGTTGGACATGGGTGGGGGCCTGCTGGCAGGTGCCCCACAGTGCTGGGGGGTGGGGGTGGTGGGAGACATGAGTGGGGGCCTGGTGGAGGGTGACCCTGCACTGCTGGGGTGTGGGGGTGGTGGGAGACATGAGTGGGGGCCTGGTGGAGGGTGCCCCTGGTGGCTGGGGGGTGGGGGTGGTGGGAGACATGAGTGGGGGCCTGGTGGAGGGTGCCCCTGGTGGCTGGGGGGTGGGGGTGGTGGGAGACATGAGTTGGACATGGGTGGGGGCCTGCTGGCAGGTGCCCCACAGTGCTGGGGGGTGGGGGTGGTGGGGGACATGAGTTGGACATGGGTGGGGGCCTGCTGGCAGGTGCCCCACAGTGCTGGGGGGTGGGGGTGGTGGGGGACATGAGTTGGACATGGGTGGGGGCCTGCTGGCAGGTGCCCCACAGTGCTGGGGGGTGGGGGTGCAAGGGGACATGAGTTGGTGTTCATTAGTTCAAGGAGACATGTGCCTTTGCTGGGGGGCATGCCCATGGTGGGTGGGCTGCCTGCGGGACATGACCAGGGATGCAGGGTAGTCCCCTGTGGTGTGGGCTGCCTGCAGGGGCCGTGGAGGGTGTACAGGGTACACCTGGGAGGACCCACACTGTCAAATCACATGTGGAACTTCACGCGCACCCCTGATATACACGCGCCCAGGATATTCGCGTGTGGAACTTCCCGCGCACCCCTGGAATACCAGGCTGTTCGCGTGTGTAACTTCCCCCGCGCACCCCTGAAATACACGCGCCCAGGCTATTCGCGTGTGGAACTTCCCGCGCACCCCTGAAATACACGCGCCCAGGCTATTCGCGTGTGGAACTTCCCGCGCACCCCTGAAATACACGCGCCCAGGCTGTTCGCGTGTGGAACTTCCCGCGCACCCCTGAAATACACGCGCCCAGGCTGTTCGCGTGTGGAACTTCCCGCGCACCCCTGAAATACACGCGCCCAGGCTGTTCGCGTGTGGAACTTCCCGCGCACCCCTGAAATACACGCGCCCAGGCTGTTCGCGTGTGGAACTTCACGCGAACCCCTGATATACACGTAGCCCGCTCCCCCAGACCCGATCGCGTGTGAAACTTCACGCGAACCCCTGTGATGCACGTACCCTGCTGAAATCACGTGTTAGACTTCCCGCGCACCCCGGTATACACGCACACGTATTTTTTGTCAGCGGGTGTCCGTGTTTGTGGGTACCCCTTTGCACGTCATTTTTCCTGGAGGGCCACAGTATGGGACATTCATCATGGCAGTATATAGGTGCGATTTGTTGGCGCACCTTTTGGCGCACATTTCTTACAGCCGCAGAGACGCTACCGCCTGCTTTCTTGTGGCGGTCGTGTTTGTGCCTGTGCGCTGGTTTGAGCGTGCGCTTTTTTCCCCTATTCTATTCCATGAATACGTGTTGTAGGCGAGCGTGTGGGCGTTCCGCGCACTTGTGCCCTGTACTTCCCCCGTGACGCCCACGTTTTGGCAAGTTGTTCCCCATTCCGAGTGTTACGCCCGTGTTCCGCCTACTTTTGTTGCGTGCGCCGCGCTATGTGCGATTTTCGCTGTGGCCTGTGCGATTTTCGCAGTGACCTGGCGCACGCTGTTAGATGGCCTGTGCGCCAACGTGCGCCGCGCACTTTTTATCGCACATCCGCTGGTTTTCTCGCGCACGGCCTTCCATGAATCGACGTGCGCTGCTTTTCGTGCGATTTTCGCAATTGCACTGCGATTTTCGCTATTCCACTGCGATTCGCACGTTTTTGCCCACTTGCGCCGCGCTAATTATTCCATGAATCGGCCTCTAAATGTTTTAAGAGTATTGCAATTTACAGGTTTTATACCACAGAATTACTGGTAATTTGACTATCTCAATGGATGGGTAAAGTCTTTTTCTTTTAATTACCTTTGATATACATTTGTAATGAATATCTATTTAAAACAATGTTAAAATTGCAAGATTGTGATTAATTGGTTTTAAATGGTACATGAGCGAAATATTACTTGAATTTGCTACATTTTGTAATTGCAATGTTTATATATTTTAACATGTTTAATTTTAAACAAAGAATGTGTAAAAAAACCCAAATGTGGTTATATCACAAAAAATAAAATAAAAAAGTTTCCATTGTGTCAAGGGCTTTTCAGGTATAAATTAAACCTGGCCAGTCACTTCTGTGAATGACTGCCATGCCCTGCCACCTGTTTTCTCTGATTGGACAGCACGTTTAATGCCATCAATGGGCGTTAGGCAGACATAGAAGAAACAGGAGGAGGTTTGCATGAGCTAGCTTTCAATGATGAAGAACACAACAAGTTTGTGGTTGGTGATGCTCAAACTCCAATCCCTCCTCTTCACCCGATGAACTGGTGGGGTTCACGGATGAGCATTTCCTTGGTTCAGCAAGTTGGGTCTTCCTTAACGTGGATTGGCGGCCCTGGTGGAGATAGGATCTATCCCGAGAGGAAGCCACTATGCTCGTCTGTGAGAGCAAGAGACCCCCCCTAAGGTATAGCCCAGTTGGGGGAAAAAGCCAGTGGCAAAAAAAACAGAAGTAATATGCAGTAGGTCCTCGGTTGGTGGATTAAGTATGGCCAAAGGTAGAGATGAATTGTGCTGACAGAGAAATCCAGAGCTGTTAGCCGTTGGTATCCAATGCAGGCTGGAAGAAGTTGGAGAAGGAAGAGAGCGAGCAAGGGAGGCAGCGTGACCAGACGATACTGACCGCATAAGCAAAGTGGGAAGAACAAGAAACAGGAACCGGGAAGGCAGCAGTGTTGTAGCAAAAGGAAAGCAAGGAAGAAATGAGAGTCTTAATCATAGCCTGAACGAAGGGTTGAATGCGGGGAAGCGAAGATCCAACCTGAAGGTGTACCTAAGAGCGGGCTCCATGATGTAAGAGACTAGACCTGCAATGCTTGTTCAGGACAAACATAATGGAACACTGATTGCGGATACTTCAGGAGTGCCACAGCTTCCAAGAGGGGCCAAGTGCGGCAGTGACGAGATCAGAGATGTTAGGCGTGTGTGTGGCAGCTGATCAGGTGTTCATCAGCATGAGGGCATGTGAACATAGAGAGGGCATACCAAAAGGTATTTTGAAGAGGTTAGCCAGGTTGAATAATGTTTGGGGATTTGAGCATTTGACCGGGCAGTATCTGTAGAGTGTAAAGATGGGCTGGCGTACTAGGAGATACATGGTGATAACCTCCATGGGATAGGTCCTTGTTTTAGGAAAGTTCCAAAGAATAGCAATATTTGCAGATTGCAGGTCATTCTTCAGACACTTACCTAGTTGTCAAACACTGCATTAATCAAAGGTTATTACCACAAATTGAACTGCACGCCAGAGAAAAAGAATATTCACTCTTACAGGAGGGACTTAACAGCCAAGGATCTCTCACATCAAGGTTGTAACATATGTGCTCAAGTGAATCTCAAGTGAGGGGTGGAGGGGCTTATGACATCTTTCAGATGTGAATACATGGTCTGAAGTCCAGATTTTGGACAAACCTCATTGTTACATATAATATGATCAGACCCATGAGTCTCAAATCTCCACATACATGTGATGGAAAAATGTGGGTTCATCTTCATCTTCCTTATGTAATGGATGGCCTAACGAACACGGCAACCCCAGAGGTGTTAAATGATGTTTATTAAAATCTTTGGTAGTCTGCTTTTGGCTGTTCCAGGCCCTGTGCTCTAAAGTGAGTAGTTTCCTCCCTAGCCCAGGCATCCGTAATTCCCTGTTTAATGTAGAGGATCAGGTGGAGGCCTCTTCTATAGTCCCCGCACCTTCACCACTGTCCATTGGAGTAGCAGAAGAAGGGCTACCATTAGGAATTCATGCACAAGTTTATGTGACATGTCCATACCGCGTCGATTGTATGAAAGACGATATGCACTCAGGCAGCCATTCAGAATATATCCTCATGTTGAGACAATGGAGGGAAGTTACAAAGAGCTATGTCAATTGCCTAAATACAAGGAAGTGGCTCTGAGAATCATGGGTGAATGGTAAACAAAAGTCTGATGACATCAATGTGATGTTATAAAGAAGACATATAAACATAAGTAGAAATAATATGAAAATACTTAAGACTGACAATGCAACCAACGCACTAAGGGAAACATGTACCAAAAAATGAAGTTATCATGAAAATGAGAAGATGAAGTAACGGGCTGACCAACAACTGTAAATACGCTATAACGCAAGGTGGAAGAATCATTTAGAAGCTTGCTAAAAAATAACATTTATGACAGCCATTGGACGAGGGTTGCATTAAAGAACAAGCCCAGCTACCTCAAAAACAGGACTAGGATCGTAAATTGAACAATTGATGAAGAAGCTGTTTTCATATGCAGAATAAGGGAGCACGTTGGCCTGAAGTCAAGGAGGCTATTTTGAGAGATGGGCGCAAGGCACAGAGAGGGGCGATTGAATAGACCACATGCATGAGACATATTACTGTTAAGATTAGGAGGGCAAGGACATTGCTGATGCCAAGCATTGAACAACCACAAAGGCAAAAGCCTATGTGAGGTGGAGTGAGCATGTGTCTAAAGGCCAGAGAGAGCAATGGCACCCGGGCAATTAAATCATATAGCAGAAACTGAGAGGCAGAAATTGACAAAGTTGTGGTCTACTGACACGTGATGAAGAACTCTAAACAAAGGCTATTCACTAGAGCTTCGAGTTAAGATAGTGGTGTGCTCACTCTCCCTCGAATGTCCCAGAACAATGAGCAGACTACAAGGTCAACTACAAACGATTCAGGTCAATGGCATACAATGGTCTAATTGGGAAAACAAAGGACAAGTTGACGCAACTTGGACACCTAGGTTTCACTTTGTTCATATGCTACTAAAACTATGTTGCATATGGTTGCCAACCAATCAAAAGGCCTGGTATGCACTTTCATATATAATGTTACAGTTATTATCCCGTTGTCATATCCTCTGCTTCAATCAGTGTCTGACATGCGTAGAAGTAGCTCAGGCCGTGTCCTACAGACAAGGGGTAGCCAATGAGATATTAACACTTTTATTATTCTATAAGTAGATATGTTCCCCTAACCCAATCCCTCCCAGCGTTAGGTTTTTGTGAAATGCCACGTAGGATGACATCACGAATGGCGTACGTAGAAAGTATATAAACTTTAGGGTGAATACTAAGCATCTATTTTGATAGCTGTATATCTCCCTGCTTTCTTTCATTGAGTATAAAGCAGTATGTTAACATCTTCATTTGGTCTGTACGATTATTTTGTTTGTGATAATTATTAGTAATCCCCTCTAGCACAAAAAAGACATGCCAAGGTGCTAGAGCACATTAGCATACAGCGCTCATTTCCCCTACCATCTAAATTCTACCTGGCTGGTTGTAAGAGCCTAAAGAAAACTACCTTGATATGATATGATATATTTTATTTATATCATGCCCATACATATACAAGTGATTCAGAGCGCAAAAAGGCAAGGGAGGGGTACAAGGGAGGACAAAACAACGATTTTACTAGGCCCAGTGACATTGAGAACGCGCATCTACAAGGCAGAGGGAAGGGGGAAAGAACCAGGGATGGGGAGGAGTGGAAAGTGCTGAACAAGTGATCGAAAAACAATGACAGCAGGTGGCAAGTGGAAGAATAAAGCGCAGACAACATTTGTCTGATAAGTGCAGGTAAGGGGCCTCTAGGGTTGCAGATACAGACCCAAGTGCAAGGGTTGTCAGGAGGCAATGCAGGTATGCAGCTGGGTGGGCAGGGAACTGGGACTGAATTCAAAGGGTAGCCAGGTGCCCAGTGCAAAAACAGGAAGATCAGCAAGGGAGAGGAAGAGAGAAGGCAGAAGCAAAGAGGAAAGTCTTGAGGTGCTTCCGGAACCAAAGATGGTTCTCCTCAGGTTTCAGAGAGGCAGAGAGGCTGTTCCAGAGGGAGGCACCAGCCAAATAAAGAGATCTACCACCAACTCGTTACTTGGAGAAGCGACTGACCCTGAGGGAGCAGGAGGTGGAGTAGCAAAGACCTCGGGTAGGAATGTGTCTGCCACCTCTTGGAAGAACTTGACCTCAATGTCCTTGGTCTTACCGAGACATGGTTCACAGCCAGCTCTCTCACGAGTTTTGACACTCTCCTCCTTGATGGCTCCAAGATCCTCTCAGCACCCAGATCCACCCGGTCCACAGGGTGTGTAGCCCTGATCTTCCATGAGTGGATTCCTGCCTCTATCATTCCCACACAAACATACTCCCCTTTAGAATTCCTTGTGTGCAGACATTCTCTCTCTCCTAGCCTCTCCCTTACCATGGCTACCATCTACCGGCCTCCTGGTCAATTCACCTCATTTCTCTCTAAGTGGGCGGACATCTCCTCCTCCCTCCTGGGCACAACCACTCAACTCCTCATTCTGGGTGACCTCAATATCCATCTAGACTCTCCTTGTTCCTACTCAGTACTCTTCTGTGACCTCTATGATTCCCTCTCCCTTTCTATCCTCCTCTCTGGCCCGACACACACTGCAGGGCATACTCATGTCTTGATCTCCTCTGACCTCCTCTCCATCCCCCTGACCACTCCTCTCTCGTGGAGCGATCACTCCCTCCTCTCCTCTCATTTCATCTCTCCCTCTCTTCCCCCCAGGCCAAGCCTACCCTAACTCTGCCACCTACCTTCTCAGACATCCGGTCCATGAAGCGTGTGTTGGTTGAGGCTTTTGCCGCCTCCTTCTCCCGCCATTCCACCTCTGGCTGACTCACATTCTGATAGAGCCCTTGCTACACTCTACTGCTCTATTTCCGATACCTTTGATGCTCTTGCCCCTGTCTTGAGGATTGGTTTGAAGCCCAAAGCCAAGTGCAATTCTCGGTATGACTCCGACCTAGCTACGCTTAAACGTAAGTGTAGGGTGGCTGAGAGGAAATGGAGGGCTTCTTCATCCTCCGACAAACTGGCCTGTCACCTGCTCCAAAGGCAATACTGACTCTCTGTCCACTCTAAGCTGGGAGCCCACATTCAAGCCCTCGCCTCTGCAGCATCTAACAACTCGGCCAAACTCTTTAAAATCTGCAAGGAGCTGGCCAACCCTGCTGCAGTCTCTACCTCTCCTGTCGCTTCCCAGGCCCTTTGCACAGCCCTTGCCTCTCACTTCATCTCTAAAACCCAGGATATCCTGTCCTCCCCTCCCCCTCTCCTCCCCTCTCCTTCTGTGAACTCTGGCCCTCCTAAAGACCCCCATCCTCTTTCTCCTCCTTTCCTCTCTTCTCCCCTGAAAAGGTCTCTAGACAAGTCTGATCTATGAAAGTCTCGTCAAAACAGGTTACTCCCTGTTCTTTCAAAACTATCAAGGACCACATTGACACCCTCGCTCCTGCCCTGGCTGATTTATGCAACCTCTCCATCTCAGGAACCTACCCCTCCCCTCTGAAGCCCTCTCTTGTGCACCTTCTTCTCAAGAAACCCACTGCTAACCCTTCTTGCCCGGCTAACTATCACCCATTCTCCATCAATCCTTTTCTGGGCAAACTCCTTGAAAATCTGGCCATCTCACAGCTTAACCTTCATTCTGAATCTGTTTGTTGTCTCCACGACCATCAGTTTGGCTTTAAAGCTGCCAGACGCATGGAAACTGCTCTCCTAAGCATCCATGAGGATCTGCTCTCTAACCTTGGCTCTAACATCCCCTCTGTCCTCACCCTTCTCAATCTCTCGTCTGCCTTTTACAGTCAACCACACCATCCTGCACAACCATCTCGGTGACAACCTGGGTATCACTGATCTGGCCCTGGCAGACCTCTTTCTTCTCGGATCGACCCTGCCAGGTCCAACTTGGGCCCTTCCTTTCATCTATCTCCCTTTCAACCTGTGTTGTTCCCCAGGGGTCTAACCTTTCACTCTGGCTTTTCAACCAATAGCTGTCAACTCTCGCCCACTGCATCGCCATTTTCTGCTCCAGTTTTCAGTGCTATGCTGACGACACTCAACTCAACTCATATTTAAGCTTCCCTCGGCCTCCTCCTCTCCTTCTCTCATCTCTGATTGCCTATCTGCCATTCAGGATTGGTGTGCCGCCAACGATCTCTGCCTGAATGACAGGAAGACGGAGATCCTCCTCATTGGCACACATTCGCCCTCCTTTCCTGTCACTCTCTGGCTGGCCTCCCTTAGCCCTCCTCTTACTCCCACCTGCGAGGTTAAGAACCTTGGGGTCATCTCTGATTCCATGCTTTCCTTTTCTGCCCACATCTCTGATGTCTCTAAAAAATCTAACTTCCTACTGCACCTCCTCAGAGGTATTCTGCCTTTCCTCTCCTTTCCCCAGAATCACACTGTCTCTCAAGCCCTGGTTCTCTCTAGGTTGGATTATTCTAACAGCCTCTCTCTAAATCTACCTGCTTCTACTCTCCAACCTTTGCAACTTATCCAGAATAGGACTGCAAGACTTGTCCTTGGCCTCAAGTCCTGGGATCGTATCTCTCCAGCCCTGAAATCTCTCCACTGGCTCCCAGTGGCTGCAATGATTAAATTCAAAACCCTTTGAATTGTGCACAAGACTTTCTGCAGTCTGTGTCCAAAATAAATTCAGCTGTCCCTCTGTAAAGACCTTCCCTCCTGAGCTCTTCACTCCTCCACCTCTAACTACCCTCAGGGTCAGTCGTTTTTCTAAAAAACAAGCTGGTGGTAGATCTCTGTCTTCGGCTGGGGCCTCCCTCTGGAACAGCCTCCCTGCCACTCTGAAACTTGAGGAGAACCACATCCAGAAGCACCTCTAGACCTTCCTCTTTGCTTCTGCCTTCGCTCCTCCTCTCCTCTCTGCCTCGGCACTGTGCACCTTGTTTACCCTCTGACCTTCGGGACCAGGTACCTGCTCACCCTGCCACCCACCCGCACTGCCTCTGGCAATCCCTTGCACTGGGGTCTGTATCTGTAACAATACAGCCCCCACCTCCTTTGTTCTGCACTTATCAGACATACCCTGTCTGTGC
Source organism: Ambystoma mexicanum (assembly GCF_040938575.1). NCBI lineage: Eukaryota > Metazoa > Chordata > Amphibia > Caudata > Ambystomatidae > Ambystoma > Ambystoma mexicanum. Next base: position 1,230,456,705 of record NC_090932.1, on the reverse strand, counting down.
CTTAACCTAGCACTTGCCACTTGCTGGCTGCACTATCACTGTATGTTGCTCTTTATTGTGTATTTATTTCTTTCTTTATTATTTATCTGTATTCCTTTGCTCAGCACTTTCCACTTCTCCCCCCTCGCATCCACTTTCCCCCTTTCCCTTCCCCATGCACGTGCGCGTTCTCCCCTTGTTGTCTGCCTGCTTTGGTCTCATGAGCCCTGGCGATTGTTCTTTTTTCTGTTTGGGTTCTGGTTTTGTCAGGTATTCTTCGATTTTGATGGGGTATTTCATTTCCTTTGGATGCCCTTTTCATGCTTCTGTATTTTACCTATTGTAACTTGTTTACCCCACTCGCTCAGAAATAATTCCTGTGCATTGAAGTTGATCTCTTGGTTGTGAATCTATGACTGGTCCTTCACTCTGCAGGACTACATACAATTCACAGTTTGGGGACTTCGGTTTGTTACTGTATGTTGGAGTTGCAGCATCAACTACTTTTTGCATTTACAGCACCCTCTCCCAGGAACCACTGTTACGCTCGATTTATTTCTCGCATTGTCAGTGGACACCTTGAGTTATGCTAATTCCCTGACAAAAGGTCTTTGAGAGGTCTGAGGAGAAAATTAGTCTACCTATGTTCTTGATAGTTTGCACTTCCTGTCCCTGGATCACCTGAAGAAAATTGAGACATTCTTGAGCTCTAGTTAGCTTGATTTATTTCGAGGATCTGGAAATTTACCAAGATATGCAAAAGTTACGCTTATCTCTGAATGCTATTTAGTAAATACATATCTGTTTGCTTATGACCCCCTTTTCAATTTTAAGTTCAGCTCCTCCTTGTTTGGATCTGGTCAGCATCAGGATCCCAGTAGCCCACAGGTTCAAACTAGGTCATTGTAGCTCACTAGTAGGGGCGGGTAGCATAGTAATGGTCTAAACCTCTAGCATAGGTCATCAGAAAGCCATAGAGATGTTGACTTCTTTTTTTAGGTTAAAGAAAACAGAAATCACAGGGCATGCACTTCTAGGTAGCCAAGTGTTCCTTCCCCATCCCTTTGGGGCATGGGAATTTTTCATCCACGAACACTGGCTACCGATGTAGGGGAAATTGTGTTTGTGATGCCCAAAACATAAAAGAAACATTGTCAAAACAAATAGTTTTGACTTTTGTATACTAAACTGGTTGACTGTTTTCACACACGTGCACACGTGTGTTAAATGCCCAAGTACGTTCAATGCTGAACTTCAAAGACTAGTCAAAAACCAGGGTATGGCGTTTTCCCTTGCGTTGCAATTCAGCATCTGGAAAAAGGTGGGGAGTACTACCCCTGATTGTGGTGGAAAAATGATACTGCCATAAGAAAAGAGATTGTACCTTAGCGTTCCCTTATTCCTATGAAACACTGTTTATGGTGTTGAAGCTCAAAGTACTTGAACTTCATTAATGCATAACCACAACCAAGATGGTCACCTTCCACCTGACCAGCATAATCCCTGCCAAGGACACCAGCTCATTGGCTCTCCATGACACTGTGGAATGCTCAAGGCTCTGGCCATAGACAGGCTTTGTGTCCTTAAGCACAAGCTTAAGATTTTGGTAATGATGACACAAATGAGGAAACCAATAAAGGTGTGTTTGTTTTGCTTGTTTTTCAGGAAGGGTTTGAAAACTGAGCAAATTGGGATAGCTGATATACAACTCCTTCCACATGTTGTTGGGGCCTAGGGTAGTAAGTGGAAAGGCTTTGCCGCATGTGTTTTCTTGGGCATGGCTAAAATATGCACAGGCTCACAATGCTGCAAGTACATTTCAGACATGCACCAAGGTGCAACGAACACCACCCCTCCAGCTATCTCAAATCTTGGTGCTGCACCCCATAGAATAAATTTGAGTCCCACCATAAATTTGGTCCGAATGTACACATAGCTCCTCAACCTTTTCCTTCTAATACCTTCTTGTGCATCTTTTTTTATCCCTCATCCCCATCCCAACTATCTACCAGACTTTCTTCTCCCTACCACTAATGAATGTTCTATCATCCTCCTCCTTTGCCTCTCTGACACGCAAAGCACTTTGACGCCATAAACTATGGCAGGTGTTGCTATACAAATGCCAGATAACATAACATAACATAACATAGGGTGTGTGAGGGAGAGCCAACAGTACCATGAGTAATTCCCAATCCGGGTAAGAGGCACTGACAAGAGTAAAAAAGCTTTGACAAATAATCAAGCTGGCATTCAATAAGCGGATTAGATTTTTAGAATGTCATGAGAGCAAAGTTTATGTGGCTTCCTAAAACAGCTCGATATGGATGATATGAATCAATTTTGATGCCGAAGATGCTAACAAAGATAAATTATAGGACAAAATCCAGAGAACAAAATAAGGGTTAAGGTCCTTCTCAAATGAGACAATTATCACTATATTGTTCACTGGTGGAGTTTTTTGCTCATCACCTGGATGATGCCCATATTGTTCTGGGAAAGATCAAGATGGCATGGGGGAGTTCATCAGGAACCAGGTAGCTAATATCAAGAATTGAGGGAAGGTAATGAGCACTCTGCCTACCTTTTGAAAAAATAAATTGTGGGATCACGACATGGAAAACTAACTACTGTGACAAGGCCGGTGCCCTGGGGAAAGGTGGCAATTGAGAGGGCCCAATTCCGCCCCCACCTCTGTCTGTGAATTCCACCCTGGTCTCATGCCATACCTCCTAGACAAGACGCTTGGCTGTGTTTTTGTGTTTTTCGTAGTGACAAACCATCAGAATACAAAAATAGCATAAGGCATCAGAGTGAGAACCTTTATTAAATGTGACCTGAAAGTGGCAGAAATACTGGGATCCGACCTCCAGCAAACAGCCCCCATTATTACGCAATCTCTTACTGGCAAAGAAAGACCATCGGGAGAGAGGACAACAGCAACACCATCCCTAGGCGGTAGACAGAGAAGCTGTGCAGTGCTGCTGAGTAACTAAGGCTTGCACAAACAGAGGAGCAACCAAAAGTGAGTGTCCTAGACCACCAGGGACTAATCTGGGGGACACAAACACTCACAACCATGGGACCTACCTTACGGGTGCCAGGATAAAGGGCCCCATAATGACATGTACAAGGACATTAATCTTCCCGGGCTGCCGCTACTATTTTGTTGCAGACCTGTTTGGAGGAAGAGCGTGGTGCTTAGCACGCTACCTGTTACCCTAGCTTCCTTCAGCATGTCCCGGTTGGGCAAGAGTGGGCAAGAGCAGGCCAGATTGGCCAGGGATAGAGAACCCATCGGACAGAGTAACTAGGCTAAAAGGAGACCATGGGAAGCAGGATGTGTGGGTTATACAGGTGAGGTCAGTGGAGGAGGAAGATTGGAAGACCAAGGGACTAGTAGGAGGGTGGAAAGAGAAGCAGGGTGTGGAGACAATTTCTGCATATGTGAGGTATTGGCTAGTGAGTCAATATGGTATTGTAGTTTTGCTTGAAAGTGTGGCAAGTGTGGTTAGGAGAAGGAGAGTATGGAGTGAATGTGAAATGGGTGTGAGTGAAAGAGGGGTGTCTGAGCTAGAGGTGTGCGGAGTAGTATTAGTAGTGTGGAGATGGGAGTATTTGTGTAGATGGAGTAGTAGTAGTGAGGAGGCAAGTGTAGTAGTGTGGTGGAGGGAGTTGTGGGATAGTGGAGGAAGGAGTTGTAGTGGAGTGGAGGACACAGTAGTAGTGTGGAATGAGGAGTAATAGTGAGGAGGCAGGTAATGTAATGGCTCTGTAAGAAAGGAGGGCAGGGTTTCTTAGTTAGATAGTGGGAAGCCAGATGGAGAAACCTTTAGTGTTGATGGGAAGGTCGGAAATACCCATTACATGTGTGCTATTCTCTATGTTTGTGCTTGGTATTGACTGGGCAGGTTAGTCATATGGCTAGCTCCATGGATTGTGGAGTGCACACATTGGCAGCATGGTTGATGATAGATGATGGGTAAGGTCTGCATCCTTTCAGTACAATAGACTTGATGGTCATCTGAATATGTGTGGGAGGTGCAAGGATGCAAGATTTTAGTATTGAGGAGTTTTTTGAGGAATGAGTCGTGGGAGTGAGGGTGTTGTCACCGCCTAGCTCCTGGATGTTTATTTCACTGACATTAAGCTATGGATCAGTGTACCACAGCAGAGGTTGAAAGAATCAAATTAGTTTCCACAGATCGTAGTTGCAAGAGGTTTGAAATAATTGTTTGTCATAAATTATTTACAATTTTCAAAATTTCTTTCACAAGTCTTCTTTCACAAGTCTGCAACTGTTTCCTGAAAGGAAAGTCATTTGGTTCAATTCAAGAGGCATTTCGGAAAACCAATTCCCAAGTGGTTCACTTCCAGGTAGACAGGTTTCATAAGGGTGTTGAACAGTTTTGTGGCCACGATCCTCCTTGACATTTCTTGCTTAGGTTGGGGGGCTAGTAGTAGTGCAGCACTCCTGGACCTAAGTGTTCTGGAAGGAGTGCAGCGTTGAAACATACTTCCGAAGGATGAAGGGCCCCCTCCATGGAATGACCGATGCACAAGGTTTCAAATTGAACCCTTTTTGTGATGGGTAGTCAGTGGAGAATATGTAATGCTGGCGTGTTATGTTCAACTAACTTCATTCTGAGAAGTAGTCTTGCCACAGCATTTTAATTATTTGAAATGTTCTCATTAGGTAATCTGGGAATCTGTTATAAAGACTCTGTGCATAGTCTAGTTTGGATAGTATTAGAGAAATGATAGCCATTGCCCTGTGGGTGAATGTTAAGAAAGGGGAGATGCGGTGTAGAATGCACAGCTGGGAGAAACAACTTCTGATGATGGAAGACCTCCTAAGAGCCTTAGTAGATGGACAACTTACCAACAGTCATCAACACCAAAAGATTTTGGCAGCTGTAAAATGAGTAATTGTCGAGCCGCCAGAACAAACAGCGCTACCCCCACAACATTCCTACAGAGCTTGACACCAGAGATGATCCCTCTGTTCATTTTCAGATGGTTGCAGAGACAGTAGGGTGGCACCGCAATTACTGGACCAGTAAATGTCCCTGCTGTTGTTTAGGGAGGCCCAATAAGCCTGTCAAGCCCTAAATCCCAGATGGAAAACCCCCATATGAAGAAGTGAAAAGAGGCATCCATGAGTGATTAGGGCAAGACCGAGAGCATTGATTTCAACCTTGTGAAATTCCACAAAAGCTGTCCTATTGAGTAAGGGATCTGATCAACAAGTGGCTTTCGCATTAAAACCTATGTAGAGGTGAAGGACATGTTGGGAATTGGACCAATTTATAGACTCCCTACCCCATATCAACAGAAATTCATCTGGAAGCTCAATTTGTTAATTCTTTAGGAAGCTATACAAGAGGCACACCAAGGAACTATGAATGTCTGGGAAACCAGTGGGACAGCAAAAAGACCAAATGACACAAAGCTGTTGAGGCGAGGAAGGGAAGCAAGTATAAACATTAGTAGGACTGGCTTCACACTGATAGTAAGTCAAGTACACATACTCCCACAGACTGGAAGAAACCTGGACCTTCACCCCTGCCCTCAGATCCTACAATGGTATGCCTGTGGGAAGCCGGGATATTCGGCTCGATTTTGCCCAGAAAAGCCACAGGAAGAACCAATGATTTGATATGATAGGTTATTTATAACGCGCTTAATACCCAGAGGTTTCTAAGTGCAGACCCAGGAATCGAACCCGTGTTGCTCCGTGTTGTCTTGCTTCCAAGGCAAGCACGTTGCCGCTGAGCTATCCTCCCAAGACAATGGAAACTGAACATTCGAGTGCAGGCTTCTCCATCGAGGTGGAACAACCAGAATGATTGAGGGAAACCCATGGAACCAGAAAACCTTGCAGATCTATTCACTAAGGAAGAGGAGGGACTAAAAATGTGAGCATGGACAGTGTATACCATGGGAGAAACTGATTGAAAATTCCATCTTCAGCTTAAAATTGAAGGTCTCCTGGCAAGAACCCTAATGGATTCAGGGAGCAAAGACTGATATAAGATTATTAGATGTACATCCAGAAAACCTAACACAAACTGTATTTATCCATGGGGACATAGACTTTTAACCCTAAATAACCCTCACACTCTGGGTGTTCAACCAAGACATCATGAATCATGATGCTTATGATAGTCATGTCCAAATTACCTGAGGAAGTATTACTCAGCACAGATTGAACCAATGTCAAAGGGTGGCTCAGGAGTCAACAGAACCCTTTCCAGGATGGGGGGGGGGTCAGTAAGTTAGCAAATGGGGGAGGAGGAATAAGAAGAGGAGTTAAAAATGTACCCTGGCCTTGTCAAGAGGGAACAAACACCCCTCGCAGCCAGGGGTGGGATTCCGACCAGGATGGGACCTTGAAACAACCCTGACAAGAAAGGTGGCAATTGAGAGAGTCCCAAGTGGTGTTCCCTCATGCTAGTTTGTTTCAGAGCAGTCTATCTTTGTCTCATGCCATATCTCCTATGCAAGATGCTTGCCAGTTTTTTTGTGTTTTTCCTAGTGAAAAAGCTTCCAAACTAGAAAACAGCAAGTTGCATCAGAGTCCAATGCTGTATGCCAGCTGTGGAAAGACCATGATCTGACCCATAGCCCCTCAGTGCTCCGCAATCTCCCATTGGAAAGATAAAGACAAGCAGAGAAGAGTTGCACAGCAACACCATCCATACATGGCCAAGAAAGAGAAGTTGGGCCGTGCTGCTGAGTAATAGTGGCAAACACGAACAGCCACCACCAAGTTCCCTAGAACGCAAGGGAGTAAATATAGGGCCCCAAACCCTCACAAACATGGGATTTACCTTAGGGGCACTACGAACAACACCCCATAACAGGAACACAGACATTTCACATCCTCCGTCACCATTTCAATACTGCAGTGGATCCCTATGAAGGAACACAACTTGTAAACTTTGTTTCTTTCAATACTTCCCAGGTTGAGAAGACAGGCCAGAAAATCAATCCAGAGAGAGGGAGAGGGATGAAGGGAAACCACAGGAAGTTTGAGTTATTCAGGTGAGTTCAGAGGAGCAAGTCTGACTCGAAGAAGCATAATAGGGAGTGAAAGTGAAGTCGGTGTATGAGCAAAAGAGGGTGTCTGAGTTAGAGGTGGTAGAGCAGCAGCAGTGTAAAGAGGTGCGTAGTAGTGTTGTATTGGAGTTGAGGAGGGAGCTGTTGTGTGGAGGTTGGGGTAGTAGTGAGGAGTGGGTGTAGTAGTGTGGGTAAGGGAGTAGTATTATGGCCATGACCCTGTGGGTGAATGTTAAGTAAGATAAGATGTGATATATGCTGGGAAGCAGGGAGAAACCGCTTCTGACGATGGCTTTGACCTTTGGATCCAGAGGGAGAGAGTTGTCCCTTGTTGTGTAGGTAGTGGTTTATAGTGATTTTTTCGAACGACATATTTTCGAATGCCATTTTCTCGACACCATTTTTTCTAAAAAAAAGAATTTCGAATGTTTATTTTATTTTTTATTGTTTTTTAATGGGGGTGTTCCCCTCAGACCCCTGTTTTTTTAACACTTCTTTTAATTTACAAAACCCCAAAAAAACATATTGAATAAAAAAGAAAACATTCTAAAAAAAAATTATTCCACGAAATGTTTGAGATAATTGCATTTCGAAAAAATGCATTCGAAAAAATGAGCAGATCCCGTAAGTAGTAGTATTGAGGAGAGCTGCATCAAGGAGAAGGAAGTAGCAATATTATAAAGGTGGAAGCGAGGCCTCGAATGTACGAGACATCAGAGAGATGGAGGAGAAACAGAGTCGAGTGGAGTGTAAAAGAGGACCAAAGAGAGGGAGAGGAGAAAATGAGCATGAAACAAAAAGACAGAATCAAGCAGACTGTCAAGCACAAATCCCATATTCCTTTATATCACTAAGAGCTGGCTAGATTAGGGTCTTCCTAGTTTAGGATTTGGGTGAGATTTGTGATGGGGCCTTTAGGTTGACATCTCAGTTTATTCAATAGATTAACATACTAATGTTTAAAAAAATCGCTAATTACTAATCTGGGCCTTAGGACTTCTGGGCTAGTGAGGAGGTGCACTGAGATGTGAGAGAGGGACAGCCCTAAGGCCCATTGATATTTCAATACAAAACCTTGATCTGCCTCTGAGGTTTGGAGTGATTCTAGTGCCATCTGTGACACCAGTGAATTCAGATTCTTGAGATCAAAAGATTCAGGACCTCACAAGTGGTCAGTGAAGGGTTTAAGCAGCCCTACACATAAGGGGTGTATCAGCCACTTTTACTCCCTAGAAATAGAAAATACTCACAAAATATAAAAATAGGGAGTAAAAATACTCTCAACAAAAAATAGCTTTCACCGACAAGCTCCATGGTTATGTTTGGACCAGTAGTGAACGTAATACCATAGGAAGCAACTAGTATTACTGCCTGATTGGAAGAAGTAAACCTGTATCAAGGAGCTGGCCAACCCTGCTGCAGTCTCTACCCCTCCTGTTGCCTCCCAGGCTCTTTGCAATGCCCTTGCTTCTCATTTTATCTCAAAAACCCAGGACATCCTGTACACCCTCTACTATCCTACCCCTCCTCTCCCCTCCCCTCTCCGCCTGTGCTTGCTGACCCTCCTTCAGCCACCCCCCATCCTCCTTCTGGTCCTTTCCTATTTTCTCCCCTGATGAGGTCGCTAGACAAGTCTGATCTATGAAAGCCTCATTAAAACAGTTTCATCCCTGTTCCTCTAAAACTATCAAGGACCACGTGGACAATCTCGCTCCGGCCCTTGCCGATTTTTTCAACCGCTCCTTTGCCTCAGGATCCTTCCCCTCCCCTCTGAAGAACTCCCTTGTGCATCCCATTCTCAAGAAACCCACAGGTGATCCTTCTTGTCCAGCTAACTATTGCCCAATTTCCATTACTCCCTTTCTGGGAAAACTCCTGGAAAAGCTGGTCATCTCTCACCAGTCTGGCTTCAGAGCTGCCAGAAGCATGGAAACTGCTCTCCTGAACATCTATGAATATCTGCTCTAACATTTCCTCTGTCCTCATCCAACTCGATCTCTCTTCTGACTTCGACATGGTCAACCATACCATTCCGCTCAACTGTCTCTCTGATAACCTGGGTATCACAGATCAGGCTCTGGCCTGGTTGACCTCTTTCTTCTTTGATCGACTCTCCCAGGTCCAACTTGGGTCCTTCCTATCATCTATCTCCCTCTCTACCTATGGTGTTCCCAAAGGGTCTAAGATCTCGCCCTGGCTTTTCAACCAATACCTGGCAACTCTCGACCACTGCATTGCCATTTTCTGCTCAAAGTTTTCAGTGCTACGCTGACAACACTCAACTCATTTTCAGGCTGCCCTCAGCCACCTCTTCTCCCTCTCTCATCTCTGATTGCCTAACTGCCATTCAAGACTGGTGTGGCGCCAATGACCTTTGTCTGAAAGCCAGCAAGACGGAAATCCTCCTCATCGGCACACCTTCACCATCCTTTCCCCTCACTCTCTGGTCAGCCTCCTTTGGCCCTCCTCCTACCCCCACCAGCGAGGCTAAGAACCTCGGGGGTCATCTTTGACTCCACATTTTCCTTCTCTGCCCACATCTTTAATGTCTCTAAAAAGTCAAAATTCCTACTGCACCTCCTGAGAGGTACTCTGCCTTTCCTCTCCTTCCCCCAGAAGCTCGCTGCCTCCCAAGCTCTTGTTCTCTCTAGGTTGGACTATTGTAACAGCCTCTTTTTAAATCTACCTGCCACTACTCTCCACCATCTGCAACTAATCCAGAATAGGACTGCAAGATTTGTCCTTCTCCTCAAGCCCTGGGATCGTTTCTATCCAGCTATGAATTCTCTCCATTGGCTCCCAATGGATGGATGGATTAAATTCAAAATCCTCTGCATTGTCCACAAGGCTTTCTGGGGCCTGGGTCCGAAATACCTTCAGCTATCCCTCGGCAAATACCTCCCCCTCGAGCTCTTCGCTCCTCTATCTCTAACTCCCTCAGGATCAGTTGTTTTTCAAAGAAACGAGCTGGGGGTAGATCTCTGTCGTCAGCTGGGGCCTCCCTCTGAAACAGCCTCCCTGCCACTCTAAAACTTGGAGAACCATCTCTGGTTCCGGAAGCACTTCAAGACCTTCCTCTTTGCTTCTACCTCTGCTCCCCCTCTCCACTGCTGATCTGTTCTCTCTTGGCACCATGCACCTGGCCACCCTCTGTCCTCCGGGCCCAGGTACCTGCCCACCCTGCCACCCTCCCGCACTGCCTCAGGGCCACCCCTTGCACTGGGGTCTGTATCTGTACCCATACAGCACCCCCTTTTCTTCCTGCATTTATCAGACCTACCCTATCTGCTGCCTTAAACCCAGCACTTGACATTTGGTGGCTGCAATACCACCATTTGTTGCCTTTATTATTTATTTATTATTATTTATCTGTTTCTCCTTTGCTCGGCACTTTCCACTTCTGCCCCTTTCCATGCACTTTTCCCCTCACCCTCTCCCATGCACTTGCACGTTCTCAATGTCACTGGGCCTAGTAAAATCGTTGTTTTGTTCTTCCCAGTTCCACTCCCTTGCCTTGTCGCACTCTGAACACTTGTGTACGAGAGCGATAGAAATAAAAAATCAATTCAATTCAGTCTTTTAAGATGCATGAATACCTGGATGCAAAGAAATTATCATTACAATAGCATTTCCGTTTTCCAGTTTAAACATATTTTTAACCGCTTATAAAATGCTCCCATTGGAAATTGGACTTCCATTTTTACTACCTAAAAATCATTTTACTCCCAACATTAATAGTGTAAAATACTCCCACTTCCAAATCTTATCTGGAGCACTGGGTTTAAGAGAATCAGTTTTGACATGTGTGGCTGCCCCTTATGAGAATCACTCTGCGTATGAGGGGAATGGGAGAAAAAGCATAGGCTGTCATTGCTGGCCATGAAATGCAGAATCAGTTACTGATGGATTGGGTCCCAAAACCATGCTGAAAGGAAACCTTCTTGTACTTGGTGTTTTCCTTAGGGGTGCAGAGAACCACTTAAATTCCCTGACACTTGAAGATCAGAGAAAGGACCAGAGGATGAGCCCCCCCCCCCCGCTGATGGTTGGCTTGTTCCAGCTAGTGGAGCCTGTCCCCTTTTGCATTGTCCTTGGCCACTAAATGTGCCACCTTCCAAATGACTTTGTGCTTAAGAGCCCTTCAGAGCCCATTTCCAGATGGTCACCGTCAATCAGCACAGAGGAGTACATTTGGAACCCCCTTGCTCATTTATGTAATTCTTACAAATCATATTGTCCGTCTGACCAGTGGAGAGCCTCAGTAATCGAGGTCAGAATGAGAACCTTTGCCACATCACTGACCCGAATCTGATCCTATGAGCTGTCCTGATATAACTGGACATTCCACATTTTGAGTCTGGCAAGAGGAACTGCTAAGACACGGTACACTAGAAGACCCAGGAACCTCTGGAGCCTCTACTCGGAAGTCTAGGATCCAGGCAATAAATTGAGGTCCATCGCGTTGAAAGCTCTTATTCTCTCCTACGAATTTTATTGCCCAAAGGCTAATCCATTATGGGGTTTAAGTGTGACGAACCGTTAGTCAAGTATTTGCATTTACTAAGGAAGATTGGCAGGTTGCTGGCCTCACATCCTACCAGGACGCAATCCTGTTTTCCTGAGTGAACCACTCATCGATCTCAAGTCTGCGTAACATTTTGAAATCAGAAAGTCTAACCACTCCTGGCCCAGTTCTTTGACGAAGCAAGCCAACCAAAACACGAAAAGGCTGTTCCTATCAGGAATTATTTAAATGACAATCGCAAAGTAATTTACATCATATGATGCTATATGAAAATGAATCACATAACTTTAATGTTAAAAAACTTGGCTTTCAGACTGAGCTGCATGAACAGGCAATACATGTTTGATCTAATATGATGTACGTCACGACTGTACACCTTTCTTTTCTCCTACGCAAGTAATGAATGGGGCCTCCTTTCAGTGGTAGCCGGCCCATTCTTCTCACTCTTGGCTGTTTTCTGTTGGTCTTCAATCTCTGTTTTTCCCCTGTGCCTGCGGTCCTCTAGCTGCTGCACTCTTGTTTTACCTCTGGCAACCTCTTTCTAGGTGCTTTCTTTGAGGCTCACGTTGGTGCCCCCATTTACCTGTACTATTGAATTGTTCATGGAGCATGTTCATATCTGGAGTGGTTGGCACAATGTGTTACTCCTCTCTCTATGGTGATTTGTTTCCTCACCAATTGTTGTGACTTTATACACTTGGGTCAATATTGTAGTAACTATTTTGCATTTTGCTAAACTGAGAGTATGTTCCATTTACGTTTTAACGGGTCCAGAGCTGCTTCTTGGCCCTGAAGAAGGCAGCGTGTACCTTTCCACACCGTCTGAAGCGCCACAGTGATTCATATATCCCTGGCATTCATCCTAGACATCTCCCCCTACTATTCATGCTTGTTCATGTATGACTCTACATATGTATATGTTCATGGGCAGCTGACTCACACCTATGCTGATGTATTACACGTTTAGTCATATCGTCCTCTGATTACTGTAGATTATGAATTGACACATGTTGTTCTTTTTTCTTTCCTGTTTTTTGAGTGCTATTTGACTTTATGAAATAAATAATTGATCTCACTCTTTTTTTGACTACCTTGCACTGTATTTAAATCATGTATTGCCTTTTCATACAGATCAGTCTGAAAGCCACGTTTTTGAACACTAGAATTATGTGATTCATTTCCATGTAGCACAAAATAATGTAAATTACTTTGTGATTCAATCATTGAAATAAATCCTGATGGGAACATCCCTTTCATGTTTAGACTCTCCAGTTCGCACAAGTGTTTTGAGCTATCCCTTCAGTTAGATACTTTGACAAAGCCAGGACTTTCTTCCTTAGTGGTCCCTCAGTTTTTTCCCACCTTGCTTCTCTATGTTGGTAATGACAGAATTCCTGTCATCCATAATGAAATCTCTTAACGTCTTATCCCTCAATACCGGCATTGATGATTTCCTTACGCTTAGATTTTTAGAGATGGATGGTAGAGTGCAAACTTTCACAGCTTGTCTGACTTCCTCAAATCCGCCAATAGTAAACGGTTAGGTCCTCCCAACATCTCCCCTACCTCAGAGGGAAGGGCAAAATGCTCAGCCATTGAATTAGAAGCAATAACAGGGCCCACATCTCAGATTTTGGCTGTGTGGTTTGTGAAGCCAGTCCATTTTCTCTGGTAAAAGTGCTAACTGGCTGCAGGTTTTTAATTGACCTGGATGCTGATGCATCATTAGGGTGTTTAAAGGATAGTTTGGCATAGCATAGCCATCTTGATCATATGATAATTCACTTTGTAGTTATCCAGGGAATCCATCCAAGTACAGATGTCAGTGTAGCTATTGCACTGGTTCAGTTCTTTAATTATCTTGGCCTTTACCAACATCCATTGTTCAGGGGTGGTCTGCTTCTGTAAATTATCATCTGGTTCGGGTGGTGATGCTGTACAAGAGACTAGAGGCTTGGGTTTAATCTCAATCCCCATTACATCAGAGGAGGATGTTATGGACATGAAAGGCAGATAAATCTCCTTTATATATGTTAGTACGTTTCTCAAAGTTAGCAACCTCAACTGTTGTTAAATTAACCGTATTACAAACCCTATTACAAGACAACTCATTACTTCCAGTATTCAAAGCAGTGGCATCGTCAATGTCAGGGGACAAATTGGCCATCTCCGAACACAGCCTTTGCCTCCTGCGTGAGCTCAATGCTCAGACCTGAGATAAGCGTCCCCCCTTAAGAGCCAAGGAAGTAGCCCTAGGAGTAACCGCTGTAATTTCCAACAGCTGAACCCCATTGCCACCTGGGGAGGTGGCAACAGGAGCGATAGTTGAGGGTGTAATTCCCACAATCTGTCTTTGGGGGGGGGGTCAAAGTACTTTTATCATTTGTCAGACATAACGCAGGCTTTTTCAGTATATATTTTTTACATTTCTCCATCCCCCAGGGATATTGTACTCACAATGAAAAGATGTACACAATGGTTTCTGAAAAGATACCAGCAGCAGTTCATCAGACATCCATCAGGAACAGGACCCCCATCATTCTACTATACTCAGACCACCACGCTCAAGTCCCAGACCCTAGGATACATGACGAGTACGGTGGGCACGCAAAGACTGCCGACATAACTTGCCCGATAACACAGCCAATTCCGCCGTGCTCACCCTCGAGCGATTCACCAAGGGAATAGAGGAAATGACCTAACTGTCCGTATGAAAAGACGTCAAGCCGCACTGCTGTCTAGCGCAACGGCTGTCTCTGACACCTTCTGCTACAACTGCTACAGATTGCATTCCAATAACAGTTCCAGCTCCTTCCAGAAAAAGGTAATAAACAGAATGCTACAAACTCTGATTTTCTCTGATTGGTCATCTGCCCATATTGTGGAGAAGAGAAAGGAGGTACTGTAGAGAAAGGAACATTTCTTCTGCTAAAGGGGCCAGAATAACCCACTCTAGTAATTAGTAAATGTGGATGTCTTCAGGCGGGGATGTGCTGGCTCTAACAGCATTAACTTGGTGAAAGCCCTAATGGCCACACTGAGGCCATAAGAGTAGTGCAATGAATCCAATGGAGTCATCACGATTCCCCAGTGGTGATCCATCTCCATGTGGCCAGGGGACGGCAGCCACTACCTGATCCTGACCTTGGGTGAAGCTATATGAGGTAGGATCACATGGGAGAAGTCAACTCCCGGGGGGATGTCATGACTTCATTAAATGAGATGTGGTATCCCCCACTTGCCCATGAGGAAGGTCCCCTTGTACCCAATACCCTAATCGCCAATTATCATGTATCTGTTCCCCCGTTAGGAAAAATAGAAAACCCTTTTCCCAACACCCTTTAGGTCAAACTCCCGTTCATGGTCTGAAAATTAAAAGCTCTCAGAAAATCTTTTTTTGTTCTAATTCCCCTTCATATAGAACTGATCCTTCATATGGAATCATTTGAAGAGGTTCTCTAAGCACTGTGCATCAGTTGATATCAGTGGACTCAATTTCCACAACCACTGAAGTACTGAGATGAGGATGATGAAGGAAAGGATGCAGAGCAGTAAGAGCTCTAAGCACAATGAACCTGCTAGTTGTTCTGTCAAAGCACCTTTGAGCGGGACATTTAAAAATGGAAATCAAACTGTGAGAGGGGGCTCAGGAGAAGGTGTTACATCTCCCTTGGAGGCATGCAGAAGCTGGAGGCACAATCGGCATGGCTGAGCCAAGAGGCTCACCAACGAAAGAGACTGAATCATTGCAAAAGCAAGCAGGGCTGCAGTAAAGCCAGGAACCACGAGACAAATTCTTCAGCATTCAGCAGCTTGAGGAAGCAGCATTACCCTCACTGGAACAAGAAGGTGAATAGGCATGCAGGAGCAGAGCCGTGGAAGAAGGCAGGGCCGTGTTAAGACTGTCCAGAGTGGAAGGCAAGCAGCAGAGCTGTGCCACGTAAGCGTGAATGGGACCGAAGATGCCGGTGAGGCAGCCCAAGTGAAGTGAGGCCCCCGGGCTTTTCGGCGACTGCACCAAACCTAATTTGAACTTTGTAAGGACACATAGACCAAAACGATTAGAAGATTGTTAGTCGAAAAGGCAGTTTTTGATTGAAAAGAATGAAGTTGTTAAAATAAGGAAATCACAAGGCTGAGCAGTTTTTACCTAACAGGATTGTTCTGGGCCAAGGAGAGACATACAAAACTGCATGAACAAGAGATATTGCCATCCCATTGAAGAATGCAGGGGAAATGAGCCACCCTCTGGAACCAAGGTTCTGCTACCTTGGAGAACCTTTATGTTGGATCAGTTATATTTTTATGTATGAACACTTTTTGAAAATACCAGGTTAAAGACATTTCCCTTCGAACCTTTTTATTTAGTTTTTAGTGTGAGAGTCAGGATAGAACGTTTTGGACACAAGAGCTGCTTTTGATTTCCGACATCCTGACAAAGACAGACCCTTCGTTTTTGGCTATAGCTAGGGAAACTCTTCTTAGAGCAAGGTCAGAGAGGCATTTTCCCAACCGATGTACGTCAATAAAAGTCTTTAACCAAAAACATAACAACTTTGTGTCCGGCTTTTATTGCTGACCTCTCACAGCAGATTATGAATTGGTAGGGTCTCGCTTCCAGAGATAACCAAAGGATTTTCCTGTGAAGACGCTAGCTTGGAACATATAAGTAAGCATCCTTCAGGTTAGCTCAGCAAATCAAATCTCCTTGGTGCAGAGCTGATTGCATATGAGCAAACAATCATCTTGAATTCCTCTTTGGGGAGGTTGAGGGCTGAGGATCCTGGAAGATGGAGATCCTGGAATGTAATCTACAGCCTCCTTTCCAAAATTCCCTTCTGCAAGAGGCTCTGAACAAAAAAGATCTCAATAGAAGCACACTCACAGTATATAAATTCAATTAAATAGTACAATCAATGTGGATACATTCTGGGTGCTGGGGAAGAATACCAGCCCTGACACGGAGCCTGTGTAATATATGAAAAGGAGAAAAGTGTCTATTTCTGAAGACACTCCCGTCCCTTGCACACCTTCAAGGCTGAAAAAATCAGTCAAAATAGTATTTGAATTTTCAAAGATATATAATATGTATTTACGCATCAATCACAAAGTAATTAAGTACAGTAGTTTCTGATTTACACATAGATCAAAGAAAACACAGTTACTTCAATGTAACGGCCATCATGAAAAAAGAAAGCAATCTTGCAATGAGACGAAATTCAAGCTCTACGCGTTACAACCCCTTCTTCAGGAGCAAAGTAATCTGAAATAACATATATACAAAAATAATCCATCAAGATGAAGATCTACATTAATGTAATTTAGCAATAGCACATCATGCACATTCTTATTAAACAATTCTCAAGGGATCTCTGTTCCCATCAAAGCACCCTATATTCACATATATCAACTTCCTCCTCCCTCTAAATGTAATCAAGATTACAAATAGTGTGACTCCAAAAGTGAAACTCAAAGTGAAGCAGAGTAATCAAACTCACGGTGTACCTGTATAATAGTAGTCTGCAAGATTGGGGTCTTAAACTAGGGAAGTTGGAGAGACAGTATTCAACTGAAAGGTCAAGGCTTTGACAGGCCAATCTGAAGAGGCAGTCATACACTGCGAACACTCTATTCTGCATGAAATCTAAAGGGAATGGTAAATGTGATTAGGCAACTAAAATAACCTGTCCCCTAATAGTAAAATTAATAGCACGTGGAAAGTTGCTTACCCAATGTCTGGGGTGGTAAGACTACTGTGCTTAATTACTTTGTGGTTGATACTTAAATACATATTATATATCTTTGAAAATTCAAATACTGTTTTGACTGATTTGTTCAGCCTTGAATGTGTGCAGGGGACGGGAGTGTCTTTAGAAAGAGACACTTTTCTCCTTTTCAGATGTTCTGAACAACCAGAAAAAGAGGGGACAGGAAAGGGCAAGCTAAAGGAGGGATATTTACTACTTCCTGAAAAACACAGAAAAAGCCCTTGGATCCAATGTCATTGATTCCCATTCTTCTGCAGAAAACCTGATTGTGCCCATTACTCAGGAGTCATGGATTCAGACTAGAATGTCAGTTAGAATTATCCCCCGATGTAGAGGGTTCGGACTGGTGAAAGAAATGTCTAGTGGTAGAGTGCTGATGCTTTTTGACACATTATGAGAGCAGTCAGGCTGCCTACTGCAGCAGTTGGGAAACCCTTAAAAACCTAAAAAGGTCCAGATCTGTTCGATTACCTAAGGTTGAAGTCATCCTGAAAGGGGTTGATGCACATTTCTAACATGAACATCTATAAAGTGCAGTTGTGTACAACTAAATGTATCTAGGTAAATAGCAAAGGACGGGGTATAGCTGCTTTCTTAGTGTGCTCTTATCCTGTGTGTATTGTGTGGTGTGGTGTGTGACCAGTATGGAGAGGTTATACCCTTAACTGCATATGTGATACAAGTAAAAACTGTTCCACTTAAATGTATCTAGGTGCTGTGGACCACGGGCCATTCTGCCAGCATTCAAGAGGATACCAAACAAGGTTATTAAAAGGGAGGTCTTGATGTCATTATGAAAAAAGTGTAAGGACGGTAATGGAGTTCACCTTAACTGGCAAGGCATTCCACAAGTGAGGATGTTTAGATGGTCCTCGGAGGAGCATCTTGTAACCCTTCAGGTTACACACTTAGAGAGGATTGGGGGACAATCAACAAAAGGTGCAAAGAGGAGCTTAGCTTATTAAGATGGATGTAAAGGACAGTTTCCTTGCAAGATAGTCGGGAGCAAAACCATAAAGCCATATAAACGTTAAACAAAATAACTTAAATCCAATCCATTTGTCAACAAGAAGCCTGTGCAGGGTTCTCCGCAGGTCAGATAGATGGTCATTCCAATGCAGGCCAAAAATAGGATAAACTGCTGCATTCAGTACACTCTGCATCTTTGTATGCAGGGAGACCAGCAAGTAAAATATTTGCACAGTTGAGTTTTGTAATTATTTAAGCATCCGACAATGATAGGATCTTCTTTGGGAATAAAAGATAGAAAGACTTGTTTAGGTGGGGTCATAAAAAGGCTCGCTTAACGACTGTGTTGATTTGGGATTTCAAACCAGGGTCCTATTAAATAAAAATGCAGGGTTTTCAACTTTTAAGGAGAAAGGTATGAACTCCAAAATGTTTGCGTGGGATTGGCAGCTTACGGCCACCAAACGGGTAGTGTAGACAAAGCTGAATGAGCTTTATTTTGAAAGCATTTAACTTTAGTCCACTGAGGTTCATTCAGGCACTAATCTTGTTTATTCATGCAGTCAGGTTGGTAAAGACTTCATCTGAAGATGCCCATGTGTATCTGGTTATCACCAGCATATGTGTTCGGTTGTCAGTTCTTCATCTGTACTCAAGTAGAACAGTTCTGAGCCATCAAATGGAAGGGCCAGGATTCTGTTTCGGACATCCTGGATACATCTTGTGGCCCTATGCTAGGCGGACCAGTGGATATCTGCCTGTAGGTAGATTCCTTTAGCTGTAGTATGGATATGATGGAGAGAGGCTCTCATGATGTGTTGGGCTAAGATATCAGGTTTAATATGGCCCACCTTGAATGAAGTCTTCTTGTCTGAAGGGAGATAACCATGGACCTTCAGCAGTTTCCCTCTACAGTCTTTGTTTCACCACAGTCAGCACCACATCAGCATTGACTCACCTTCTGAATTAGGATACACCTTTTTTACCAGGTTATCACTGAGCTTTTCCTCCTTACCAGCATGCCCTGCAAGTACTGGCCCAAAGGGTATGAGGACAGAGGAAAACATACTATTAGACAAATGGATTTCAGAGAGGAACATACCCCCCCTGCCACCTCAGCAGGAACTGAGGGTCCAGTAGTGGGATGTGGAGTCCAATGGGGGGGTTAGACTTAAGAGCCAGAATTCGAAGCAAAGCTCGAACAAGAACGTGTGAATCCTGTTACACAAATAGCAGAAAGCAAAATCACCACATAAGCAATGTGATGCACAAAGGCAAGATGCTGAGTTCCAAGAAACAGGCAGTCCGAGGATAAACACCAAAACCAGATCAGAGCACAGACGCAGGCCTGTAGACAGATACAGCTGCCCATAATGCAGGTCTAATAAGAGGAGTATGAGGATCACCAAAGCAAAGACCGAACAGAAGCTGAGTTTTACAAACAGATGAGAAAGTCCATTACACAAGATGTCAGAAGGAAACAGAAGCAAGCCACCACAAACAGCATGAATCCTACATCATTGATGAGCCCTGGGCTCCAGAGACTGACCCTTATTACAGGTTTGCCAGTATCCCGCCGGTAATTCTGGTGGGGTACCGGAAAACTGCCCCTACCATTAACAACGCCTGATATCCCAGTATTATTGGGGTATTTTAGGTGCCGGCAACAGCAGTAAATCCCCATTCCATGGAGTCCTCTCAAAGGAGGGATTGTTGTAAATACCGGCACTGGTAAAACCTGTGCCAGTAATTCCAGCATGTATTTGCCAGTAGGAGCCTGATTTACCACCAGCTCCTTGCTGGAGGTAAATCAGTGCCCCCACAGTCAAACTAGTGTTTTGCTGGTCTGGTAAAATTGCTGGTGCTGAAATTTCTGGCAATGTTTCTGGTCCGGCAAAACTGTAATGATCCCTCATGGTCTTTAATGCTGAGTTTTGTGGAGGAGTGATGTCTTCGGTGGTTGACTCGATTATCTAATGCCGTAGTTTTTGCAGACTGCCTTCTGATTGGGATACGCAGCTGCAGCGGAATACTGGGCTTTCTGGGTGTTTTCTATTGCTGCATTTCCTAGTCGTCGACGGTAACTAACGCATATGTGGTAAATGCAATGTGAAAACGATTTATTTTGCAATTAACAATTTTTCAAACGTTGAACGTTGTGTGAAGGGGAGGATTTTCCTTCCTTTTTATGTTCACCTGTCCTTATTGATACTTGCATGAGGAGGCACAGCTGTAAAGCAATTAACATTTCACTCCTTGAAAACTGTACGAATCACCAATAGAATGTGAAAGTAAGTTCCCAAAACTGTCATGTTGAAGATTTGGCTTTGCACATTGAGGACAGCTGTACCGTAAAAGGAGGAAGCGCAATGACAGTCTTGTTTCAAGCACATAACTAAATAATATTACAGGTTTATGATATTATAATAAATAAAAGTGAAGTCATTAGGAAAACATGCAAGTAAAAACAAAAGTAAAGAATACATATCATTTTATGAGGAAAATAAGCCATGTATGTGACTAATACAAAAGTGTTTTGATCGAAAAAGAAGTTTGTGTCTACATATAATAAATTAATGTTGTCTCTGGTATGCTTCCATTTGAGAAAACAGTATTGACTTGCATGGCCATTCAAACAGAAAGTGAAAGAACATACTTGCAATTTTTACACTTTAGTCCAAATAACATTCCTTTCCCACAGACTGTACATGTCTGAGACATCCAGTACTTAGTCGAAAATCTGAATGAGAGGGGAAAGAAAACACGAGAAAATCTTTAAGAATGGAGAAGTCAAAGATGTATTTCGTCAAAAGGCACTAGGTTCAGACTAGTTCACTTGTAATAGCCCAAGGGCCACCCTGATAGTCCAGTTAGCTGAGCAAATATGCTCCACTTTAATTATTTAAAGCTCTGTGAAGCGAGACATGTTTACCAAAATGACTTGGCAAGTATGTATCAAAATGCACCATTTACCATAAAACGACTGCAATCGGCTCTAGAAACTATTCCAACACTAAAACGTCTGAAACTGTGATTCGTGAACATTCAACACATATTTTGTAGCCCAGGACTATTATGGGTTTCACTTCGACATTGGGCAACACATGCACTCCATTATGAAGCAGATATTATAGAAACCCATGGTTTATTTTTGTAAATCTCTTTATTAACTTCAAGAATAAATAAACGTGATAAATGGAATGAAAATATAGGCATGAGCTCTGTTCCTCTCCAAACTGGACTGCTGCAACAGCTTCTTTCCCAAATTCCCTCTTCCCTCCCTTTGCCCCCTAAATCTAATACAGAATGGAGCTGAAAGTCTTCTCCTTGGCCTCAAGCCCAGGGACCGTATCTCTCCAGCCCTAGATGTTCTCCTCTGGCTCCCGGTAGTTGCAAGAATCAAATTCAAGAACCTCTACATCCTCCACAAGGTCGTCTGGGGCTTTCCAATTTTCCCTCATTAAATGCTCCCCTGCTTGAGCCCTATGCTCCTCTAATTCCAACTCTCTGACTGTCAAATGCTTCTACAAGCAGAGAGTGGGGTGCAGGTCTCTCTCCTCAGCTGGTGCATCCCCTGGAACAGCCTCTCTTCCCCACTCAGACTTGAGCCTGTCATCCTGAAATTCTGGAAACCGCTTAAAACTCTTCTCTTCTCTACCTCTTTCCCTCTCTCCCTTCCCTGCTAATCACCCCACTGCTGTTGGGACCAGTGGCCTGATCCTCATAAACATCACTGCATCCGAGGCCCTTCTTCCCAGCCAATATCAGCACCCATCGCCTCCACTGCACTACCCTTGCAGACCCCTCCCTTGGCAGCTCCACATTTCCACCCTTGAGAGTCGCCTGTACTATCACTTAGCCTGAGGTTCTCCTCCTTGGCTCCCACTAGCACTTCCCTGTTGGCCCCTGCTCCAGCACTAGTCCACTCCTCTGCTCCCCCTTCCATTATCATCCCCTGCACTTCTCCTCAATGCACTGCACGTCCGAATGACAAGGCCTACTAGGACGAGGACTGTATATTAACTGTTGTTGCCTTTATTATTTCCCTTGTTCCCTTCCCATTAGCCTTGTGGCGCTTTGAAACACAATTCTGCTCTATAAAGCGCCTTTCAATGTACAAAAAAATAAAATAAAAAATAGCATGTGTACAACCAGCAATCGTGCATCTTCAGACTAACTTAACCAGTACTCATATAACAACTTACTCAATTTGCGGCATTGGCAAGATACTACCAACCATACAGTTCTATCAAAGGTATATTCCATATCATCATCAATTTGACAGTGTTTTCTCAGCAGTCAACACTATGTATGTATCAGCAGTAGATAGTATTTCTTATATAAAATGGTTT
Source organism: Ambystoma mexicanum (assembly GCF_040938575.1). NCBI lineage: Eukaryota > Metazoa > Chordata > Amphibia > Caudata > Ambystomatidae > Ambystoma > Ambystoma mexicanum. The sequence goes on along the minus strand of NC_090932.1, from coordinate 1,230,434,053 downwards.
CCCAGATGAGTATACTTGCATTTCCCTTGTCCTCTGTCATTGTCTCGGGAGGATAGTTCAGGGGCAGCGTGCTCGCCTTAGAAGCAAGACGACAGAGCCACACAGGTTCGATCCCCGGGTCCGTGCTTAGAAACCTCTGGGTATTAAACGCGTTATAAATAACCTATCATTTCATTTCATTTCATTTTGCGCTGAATATTTTACAGCTCAATTTATGCAAGACATTTCAACCCAGAATACCATTGTTGCATGGTAGCCATAAATGTAGCAAGTAAAAATGTAGCTATCAACCTTTTGGCCAATGCTCAACCCAATTGTAAAGATATATGCACCCACTTCTTCAAGCCAAACCCAGCAGACATGCTTGCAGAATCACCAGATTCTTCCTATTCAAATCTGGGTTCGATCTTCTATGACTTCTATCCAAAACTCAATGATTTAAGGGGATGTCCACATTCAATGATAAAAGTGTGTTTCAACACTATGACATTTCGGGCAGTATGGCGAGCTGTTAGGATCAATTGTACACTGAGTGATAGCACACAATCTATACAATATGTTAAATTTGATTTGTTTCAAAAAATAATTTTATGATATGGTGCTCACAGCAATGCACAGACTTCGCCATTCAGCACCACTTAAATCCCTCTAAAAATTGACATCTCAATTCTCCCTTCTCCCTGCATTTGAGACATGGATTCATTTTATCTGCCTTCAAAACTATAGAATTGCGACACTCCAAGTGAAGAAAGTAGTTTTTAATGTAATACATACTATTTGCTCTTCCAGGAATGCAGTCCAACACTCCCAAGCTGCTTTTGTCAGCCTCGCAAACTGCAAGAAGCTTGCAGCACCCACCTAATACAATTGTTTTCATTTCAACAAAATAATAGAATCTACATTCTCCAAAGTCGTCAAGCGTAACTATGCACCCTCCATTCTTCTGTTCTCTACTACCTTGAAGCGTCTTTTTGTGCTAGATAGAATTACAATAATGATCTCTCAAACCAAATAATGGTACAGACTCAAAGAATATGGCAAAGTACTACTTTACTGTCAATTTAATAAAGTAGCGAGATCTCACAGACATCGGACTGATGATTGCACACTTGCATTGCAGCTTGA